>NC_037670.1:68408812-68768959 GCF_003255815.1 Theropithecus gelada
CCCTCCCTCCCTCCCTCCCCCCCCCTCTCTCTCTCTCTCTCTCTTTATTTTTGGACAGGGTCTCACTGTGTCCTCCAGGCTGGAGTGCAGTGGCATGATCATGGCTCACTGGAGCCTCCATCTCCCAGGCTCAGGTGATTCTCCCATCTCAGCCTCCTGAGTAGCTGAGACTACAGGCACACCCCACCACATCCGGCTGATTTTTAAAATATTTTTTGTAGAGATGGGGTCTCACCATGTTGCCCAAGCTGGTCTCAAACTCCTGAGCTCAAGTGATCTGCCCGCCTTGGCCTCCCAGAGTTACAGTTACAGGCATGAGCCACCATGCCTGGCCATGAATTGATTTTCTTACATTGAACCTGCAGGACAGGTCTCTGGGTGGGCTTGAACTGATCCAGTTCTCCCCACTTTTTCACTTACAGTTTTCAAGAGTAACTGTAGAATGGGCTGGTACTGCAACATCCTGAGTTGGGGGGAATTGGCTGGAACAGCCTGGGCTGTATTCCAGTTTCCCCTTGAAACAGGATGTCCTTTAGTGCTTTAGCCCAGTGTTTCATGTGGTCCCTGGGATATAAAACCCTTGGCCGACTACTTTCTGGGGTCTCTCAACTGTGGTGCAAGTGGCGCAGGTACAGATGAGACTTAACTGCCTCAAGCAGCCTTCCTGAACCTTGGGGTACTGGCTCAACTTGAATCCTAGGCTGCCGTTGTCCCTTGCTGCCTATCTATAAATAGTAAACCTGTTTCATGTGACTGATTGTGTATGTGAGGCAGAGTGTTCTGCCTCACTGGATTCAGGAAAGTAGTAAAAGTGCAGCCCAAGAGGCAGTAGGCTGAAGTGGTAACCAGTGCACAGCGGACCTGCTTCACAGAGCTCACTGTGAGGTTGGCTCACTGTAACCTCTACTTCCTGGGTTCAATCTTGCATTCATGGCTAAAATCCACTAGGTCATGGTGTGTAATCCTCTTGTTTTTTGTTTTTTGTTTTTTTTCTTGAGACAGGGCCTTGCTCTGTCACCCAGGCTGGAGTGCAGTGGCACAATCCTGGCTGACTGCAACCTCTGCTTCCCAGCTCAAGCGATCCTCCAGTCTCAGCTTCCCAAGTAGCTGAGACCACAGGCACAAGCTAGCATGCCTGCCTCATTTTTGTATTTTCTGTAGAGATGCGGTTTTGCCATGTTGCCCAGGCCGGTTTTGAACTCCTGATCTCAAAGTGATCTGCCTATTTTGGCATCCCAAAGTTCTAGGAATGCAGACATGAGCTACCATGCCCCCAGCTACATATAATCCTCTTACTATGCTGTTGGATTTGGTTTGCTGCTATTTTGTTAAGGACTTTTACATCTAGAATTATAAGAGATACTGGTTTGTTTTCTTGTGATGTCTTTAAATGGCTTTAGTATTAGGTTAATACTGGCTTCATGGAATGAGTTAGGAAATGTTCCCGCTCCTCAGTTTGTTGGAGGAGTTTAAGAAGGATTGGTGTTGGTCGGGCAAAGTGGTTCAGTAATCCCAGCACTTTGGGAGGCCGAGGAGGGGTGGATCACCTGAGGTCAGGAGTTTGAGACCAGCCTGAAAATATGATGAAACCCCATCTCTACTAAAAATACAAAAATAGCCAGGTGTGGTGGCAGGCGTCTATAATCCCAGCTACTTGGGAGGCTGAGACAGGAGAATTGCTTGAACCCAGGAGGCAGAGGTTGCAGTGAGCTGAGATCGTGCCACTGTACTCCAGCCTGGGTGACAGAGCAAGACACCATCTCAAAAAAAAAAAAAAAAAAAAAAAGGATTGGTGTTAATTATTCTTTAAGTGTTTGGTAGAATTTACTAGGGAAGCTATTCCTAGACTTTGTCACTTTAGGTAATTTGTATGTTTCTAGGAATTTGTCCAGTTCATCTAAATTAATCGAACCTGTTGGTATGTAATTTTTTTTTTTTTTTTGAGATGGAGTCTTACTCTGTTACCCAGACTGCAGTGCAGTGGCATGATCTTGGCTCACTGCAACCTCTGCCTCCCAGGTTCAAGGGATTCTCCTGGCTCAGCCTCCCGAGTAGCTGGGATTACGGGTACCTGCCACCACACCCAGCTAATTTTTTTATTTTTATTTATTTATTTATTTTGAGACAGAGTCTCACTCTGCTGCCCAGGCTGGAGTACAATGGCGTGTTCTTGGCTCACTGCAACCTCTACTTCCTGGGTTCAAGCTATCTTCCTGCCTCACCCTCCCAACTAGCTGGGATTACAGGTACGCGCCATCACACTCAGCTGATTTTTGTATTTTTATTTATTTATGTATTTTTATTTTTATTTTGGAGACAGAGTCTCGCTCTGTCACCCAGGCTGGAGTACAGTGGCACGATCTCGTCTCACTGCCACCTCCGCCTCCCAGGTTCAAGCGATTCTCTTGCTTCAGCCTCCCAAGTACCTGGGATTACAGGCGCCTGCTACCACGCCTAGCTAGTTTTTGTATTTTTAGTAGAGACATGGTTTCACCACATTGGCCAGGCTGGTCTCCAACTCCTGACCTCTGGTGATTTGCCCGCCTTGGCCTCCCAAAGTGCTGGGATTATAGGCGTGAGCCGTCACACCCCCGGTATGTAATTTTGTATAATATTCTGTTATCTTTTTTATTTCTGTAAGGTCGATAATGCCTCCACTTTCATTTCTGATTTTAGTTATTTGTGTCTTCTTTTTTCTGTGTTAGTATAGGGAAAGGTTTGTTCATTTTGTTGATCTTTTCAAAGAACCAACTTTTGCTTTCATTGACTCTATTGTTTTTCTATCCTCTATTTTATTTATCCCTACTTTAATCTTTATTATGTCCTTCCTTTTGCTAGTTTGGGGTTTAGTTGGCTCTTTTTCAAGTTCTTCAAGGTATAAATTTAGGTTATTGATTTGATATCTTTCTTCATTTCCACTATCACAAATTTTACGCATGATCTTTAAATGTAGACATTTACAACTATAAATTTTCCTTTGAACACTGCCTTTACTACATCCCATAACTTTTGCTCAGTATGATTTTTCATTAAAGTATACATTCCATATTCATTCAACAAATATTTGTTTCTTCATTTGCTTTTAGAGACAGAGTTTCACTCCATTGCTCAGGCTGGAGTGAAGTGGCACAATCTTGGCTCACTGCAACCTCTGCCTCCTAGGTTCAAGCAATTCTTGCACCTCAGCCTCCCAAGTAGCTGGGATTACAGGAGCCCGCCACCATGCCCAGCTAATTTTTTGTATTTTTAGTAGAGATGGGGTTTCGCCATGTTGCCCAGGCTGGTCTCAAACTCCTGAGCTCAGGCAATTCGCCGCTTCAACCTCCCAAAGTGCTAGGATTACAGGCATGAGCCACCACGCCCAGCCTCATTCAACAAATATTTATACTGGTTTGGTTCTAGGTGCTAGGGATACAGAGGTGAACACAACAGACAGGCAGGATCTATGTTATTACGGAGCTGACATTTTCAGGATGTACAAACAAGGTAGTAATTGATGGTTTGAAATCCATAAATGGTACTGTGATAGAGTGATAGAGAGTGGCAATAACACTTCTTTCCTCCTTCCTTCCTTCCTTCCTTCCTTCCTTCCTTCCTTCCTTCCTCTTTCTCTCTGTCTCTTTCTTCTCTCTTTCTTTCTTTGTTTTTGATTTTTAACCAAGTTTCACTCAGAGCGACAATAGCACTTCTTTCCTTCTTTCTTTCTCTCTTTCTTCTCTCTCTCTTTTTTTGTTTTTTGACTGCATTTCGCTCTTGTTGCCCAGGCTGGAGTGCAGTGGCATGATCTCTGCTCACTGCAACCTCCACCTCCTGGGTTCAAGCAATTCTCCTGCCTCAATCTCCCCAAGTTGCTGGGATTACAGGTGCCTGCCACCACGCCTGGCTAATTTTTTGCATTTTTAGTAGAGACGAGGTTTTGCCATGTTGGGCAGGCTGGTCTTGAACTCCTGACCTCAGGTGATCCGCCCACCTCGGCCTCCCAAAGTGCTGGGATTACAGGTGTGAGACACTGTGCCCATTCTTTCTTTTTGAGACAGGGTCTCATTCTGTCATCCAGTCTGGAGTACAGCAGTGTGATCTCGGCTAACTGCAACCTCTGCCTCCCAGGCTCAAACCACCCTCCCATTTCAGCCTCCCGAGTAGCTAGACCACAGGCATATGCTACCATACACGGGTAAGTTTTGTATTTTTGGTAGAGACAGGGTTTCACCATGTTGCCGAGGCTGGCCTTAAACTTCTGAGCTCAGGCAATCCACGTCATCCTCCCAAAGTGCTTGGATTACAGGCATGAGGCACTGTGCCTGGTCTCTAGTACTTAATTTTTGATTTTTATTTTATTAAATAAGCAACACATTATTTTCTCTTTTTTACTCTCAAATTCATTTTGACTTTGATTTTTAATTTTTTATCTAAATTATTTGTATTTTTTTAGAGACAGGGTCTCACTTTGTCATCCAAGTTGGAGTGCAGTGGCATGATCATAGTTCATTACAGCCTCAAACTCCTGACTTCAAGCAGTCCTTCTGCCTCAGCCTCCCAAAGTGCTGGGGTTATAGGCATGGGTCACCACACCTCGCCTCAAATTCGTTTTTACCAAGTGACATGTTCATATGGCTCAGAAATAAAAAGTGTATTTAAAAGTTTTGTTTGTAAAGTCTCCTACCCCATGACCATCCATATCATTCTTTGTTGGCTTGCCAGACCCCTTCCCTGCTGGGGTTAACTCTTGTTAGATTATGGGGCAATCATTTATCCCAGGGTGAGAGCAGAGGTGGAGGGAATTCAGGGGTTTGGTAGTGGCCATTTACTGACCAGGACAAGAATATTTCTATATTTTAACCAGTATAACTCTACTGGTGTATATGAGCTAAATCTTAGGTTTCCTATAACCACTTATATTAGTTTCTTAAATATTCTTCCAGTGCTTTCTCATGAAGGTACAAATACCAACGAGAGTTTACTATGTATTCTCTTCCGCATCTGCTTTTCAAATTGATGGCCAGGTACAGTGGCTCACACTTGTAATCCCAGCACTTTGGGAGGCTAAGGTGTGTAGATCACCTGAGGTTGGGAGTTCAAGCCTGGCCAACATGGTGAAACCCCCTGTCTACTAAAAATACAAAAATTAGCCAGGCGTGGTGGTGTACACCTGTAATCCCAGCTACTTGGGAGGTTGAGGCATGAGAATCACTTGAACCCAGAAGGCAGAAGTTGCAGTGAGCCGAGATGGTGCCACAGCACTCGGGCCTGGGCTACAGAGCAAGACTCTGTCTCAAAAAAAAAAAAAAAAGAAAGAAAAACAAATTGAACAGTATATCCTGAAAATCTTTCTATTCGTATAAAGCTTTTCAGTTCATAGAGAACTTCCTGACTTTTTCCAGTTGCATAACTGCATTGTGTGGTTTCAGTAGGGATAGCTCATCAGCGTTCCATTTGGTATTGGCTGGAGCAGCTCCACTGGGACTGCAGGATCCAAGATGGCTTCATTCCAATTACTGGTCCAATTGGGTGGGCTGGACCTCCTGTCAGCTGGGTTCCAAGGGAATGAAAATGGAAGCTGCAAGGTCTCTTGTGGCCTAAGCCCCAGAAGTCATATAGCTTCTCTTCCACTGCACTGAATTGGTTGGAACAAACCACAGGGCCAGTCCAAATTCAAGTTGAGGGAAAATAGACTCCACCCCTCAATGGGAGGAGCAGTATATGTTTATAGGGATTGGAGGAATTGTCAGCAGTGGTCTTCGCAGACAGTCTAACACACCGAAGCCCAATCAAGGTTCACATCTTTTTAGGTATTATGCATCTTTTTATTTATTTATTTATTTTGAGATAGGGTCTCACTCTCTCATCCTGGCTGGGTGCAATGGCACAATTTTGGCTTACTGCAACCTCTACCTCTTGGACTCAAGCAGTCCTCCCACCTCAGCCTCTTGAGTAGCTGGGACTATAGTCACACAACACCACTCCTGGCTTAACTTTTGTATTTTTTGTAGAGATGGGGTTTGGCCATGTTGCCCAGGTTGGTCTTGAACTTCTGGGCTAAAGCGATCCACCCGCCTGGGCCTCCCAAAGTGCTGGGTTTACAGGTGTGAGCCACTGTGCCCAGCCTTGGTCTCTTAAACTAGTACATTTCCTCCACGTTCTTTTTCTCTCTCTTCTTGACTTTAGTTTTTGAAGGGCTAAGGCAAACTTTCCCATACTCTGGATTTGCTTTATTGTTTCCTCTAACTTTGCCCTCTGTCTCCTAAATTTCCTGTAAACTGCAAATTGGGATAAAAGACCTGTTTAGATCAGGTTAAATGCTATTAAGGACAGGTGCTTGCGCCTGTAATCCCAGCATTTTGGGAGGCCAAGGTGGGCGGATCACTTGAGCCCAGGAGTTTGAAACCACTCTGGGCAACATAGCAAAATCACATCTTTACAAAAAAATGCAAAAATTAGCTGGGCATGGTAGCACGCGCCTGTAGCTCCAGCTGCTCTGGAGGCTAAGGTGGGAGGATCGCTTGAGAGGCCGAGTCTGCAATGAGTGGAGATCACAGTACTGCATTGCAGCCTGGGCAACTGAGTGTGACTCCACCTCAAAAAAAAAAAACCCAAATCGGGCGGGTGCGGTGGCTCATGCCTGTAATCCCTGCAGTTTGGGAAGCCAAGGCGGACAGATCACTTGAGGTCAGGAGTTTGAGACCAACCTGGCCAACATGTTGAAACACTGTCCCTACTAAAAATACAAAATTTAATGGGGCATGGTGGTGCACGCCTATTCTGGAGGCTGAAGCAGGAGAATTGCTTGAACCTTGGAGGCAGAGGTTTCAGTGAACTGAGATCGTGCCACTGCACTTCAGCCTGGGCAACACAGCGAGACTCTGTCTCAAAAAACAAAACAAAACAAAATAACCAAAGAAAAAGATTAAATGCTATTTGCAAAAATTATCTGTACCCACTTATGATCCTTACGTTAGGATGATCATCTCTTGCCTGGACAGGATAATTCTGAAATCTACTTCAGATTGTCATTCTTCACTCAAAACCCCCCGAAAGAGTTCTCGCTCAGGGTAAAAGCCAAAGTCCTTCAAATGTTCTAAAAGGCCAGCCCATCTGTGACTCTTTTCCTCTGACGTTCTCCCATGCTGTCCCCCTGCCCTGCTGGCTTTCTTGCCCTCCTGACTCACCAGACATGCATTAGCCTCCAGACTTCACTCTCCCCAGGCATACACACGACTGCGCCTCCTGAGGGGCTTTTCATCTGGCACCTTCTCGGGGAGCCTTACTGCCACTCCATCTAAAATTGTACCCACCCCCACCTCCAACTAAACACTCCTTACATTTTAGTTTCCTGTGACTGCCATAGCAAATTTCCAGAAACATGATAGATTAAAACAACAAGGCCAGGTGCGGTGGCTCACGCCTGTAATCCCAGCACTCTGGGAGGCTGAGACGGGCAGATCACGAGGTTAGGAGTTCGAGACCAGCCTGGCTGATATGGTGAAACGCCATCTCTACTAAAAATACAAAAATTAGCTGGGCGATGTGGCAGGTGCCTGTAATCCTAGCTACTTGGGAGGCTGAGGCAGGAGAACCATTTAAACCCGGGAGGCGGAGGTTACAGTGAGCCGAGATCATGCCATTGTACTCCAGCCTGGGCAACAAGAGTGAAACTCCCATCTCAAAAACAAACAAACAAACAAAACACACATGTATTCTCTCTCAGTCACGGAGGGCAGAAGTCTGAAGTCAGGAGTGGGCAGGGCTGTACTTCCTAGGCTCTGGGGGAGATTTTTTTCCTGTCTCTTCCAGTTTCTGGTGGCTCCAGGCATACCTTGGCTTATGGCAGCATTGTTATTCCAGTGTCTGCTTCTGTGATCACAGTGCCTCCTCCTTTTCTTTTTTTCTTTTACATTTTTTTTTTCCTTTTTTTTGAGATTCTGTTGCCCAGGCTGGAGTGCAGTGTTATGATCACAGCTTACTGCAGCCTCAACCTCCTGGGCTCATGACATCCTCCCATGTCAGTCTCCCAGGTAACTGGGGACCACTGGCATGTGCCACCACACTTGGCTAATTTTTAAATTTTTTGTAGAGACAGGGTTTGTCTATGTTGCCTAGGCTGGTCTCAAACTCCTCAGCTCAAGCAATCCTCCTGCCTTGGCCTCCCAAAGTGCTGGGATTATAGGTGTGAGCCACCATGCCTGGCCATGTTAACCATTTTTAGGTGTGCAGTTCAGTATGTTAAATATATTCACATTGTTATGAAACAGATCTCCAGAACTTTTTCATTTTGCTAATCTGAAACTCTGTACCCATTAGACAATAGCTCCCCCGCCGCCGCAGGTAACCATTCTGCTTTTTGCTTCTATGATTTTTACTACTTTAGACACTTCATCTAAATGGAATCGTATGGCAGTTGTCTTTCTGTGATTGACTTATACTGCTTAGCATAATGTTACGTTTCATCCAATGTTGTAACATGGATCAGAATTTCATCCCTTTTTATGGCTTGATAATACTCCATTGTATGTATATACCACATTTTGTGGTAGATACAATGTATATTTACATTGCTTCCACCTCTTGGCTATTGTGAATAATGCTGCTATGAAAATGGGAGTGTAGGTATCTTTTCCAGATCCTCACTTTACTTCCTTCAGATAAATACTTACAGGTGGGACTGCTGGATTATATGATTGTTCTACTTTTAATTATTTAACACTCTTTTACAATTTATTTTCTGCTTTTGTTGTTCTAATAATAGCCATTATTACGTGAGGTATTTCTGTGTCTCTTATAAGGACACCTGTCATTGGATTTAGGGCCCACCTTGTTAATCCAGGATTATCAAGTCTCAAAATCCTGAATTACATCTGCAGAGACTCTTTTTCCATGTAAAGTCACATTCACAGGTTCCAGTGATTCAAACATGAACGTATCTTCTGGTCCACCATTAAGTCCACTATACTTTTTTTTTTTTTTTTTTTTTGGTGATGGAGTCTCGCTGTGTTGCCCAGGCTGAAGCGCAGTGGCGCGATCTCGGCTTACTGCAAGCTCCACCTCCCAGGTTCATACCATTCTCCTGCCTCGGCCTCCCGAGTAGCTGGGACTACAGGCACCCGCCACCATGCCCAGCTAATTTTTTTTGTATTTTTTTAGTAGAGACGGGGTTTCACAGTGTTAGCCAGGATGGTCTCCATCTCCTGACCTTGTGATCTGCCCGCCTCGGCCTCCCAAAGTCTGGGATTACAGGTGTGAGCCACCACGCCTGGCCTAAGTCCACTATACTTTCTTCTTCCCTACCTTATTTTTCTTCTTGATACTTATCTCCATCTGACATGCTCTATATTTCTTTCTTTATCTTGTTTGGCAGATGACAATCAAGATAAAGCCATGAAGACAAGGATTTTTGTTGTTGTTGTTGTTTTGAGACAGGGCCTCACTCTGTCACCTAGGCCTAGAGTGCAGTGGCACAATCTCGTTCACTGCAACCACTGCCTCCCAGGCTCAAGTGATCCTCCCACCTCAACCTCCAGAGAAGTCAAGTGATCCTCCCACCTCAGCCTCCAGAGAAGCTGGAACTACAGGTGATTGCCACTACACCTGGCTAATTTTTTGTATTTTTGGTAGAGATGGGGTTTCACCATGTTGTCTAGGCTGGTCTCAAACTTCTGAGTTCACATGATCCACCCAAAGTGCTGGGATTACAGGCATGAGCCACCGAGCCTGGCCTAGACAAGGATTTTTGTTTTGGTCACCTATGTTTTCCCATTAGAACAGTGGCTGGCACAAATGGTTGCACAGCACATACTGGCTGAACAAATGAAGGAAGGGGTGGCTGGTCTAGACAAAACATTGCCTCATGGCTTCTGAGCAGAAAAATCTCTCATCTGGGGAATTAGACTCCCTAAGTTAAATTTTCTTTCTTTTTTGGAGATGGGGTCTCACTCTGTTGCCCAGGCTGGAGTGCAGTAGCACCATCACAACTCACTGCAGCCTCAACCTCCTGGGGGTCAAGCAATCCTCCCACCTCAGCCTCCTGAGTAGTTGGGACTACAGACCCACGCCACCACGCCCGGCTAATTTTTTTTTTTTTTTTGGTAGAGACAGGGTGTCACCATGTAGCGCAGACTGATCTTGAACTTCTGGACTCAAGCGATCTTCTTGCCTCGGCCTCCCAAATGCTGGGATTACTGGCATGAGCCACTGTGCCTGACTGCCTAAGTTAAATTTTCTACAGTGGAGAATACAATCTCTTTAATATTATCTCTCAGTTAAGACAAATTTCAGCAATCTCCTTAAAAAAAAAAAAAAGAAAAGAAGTTTGCCAATATAAATACCATTTCTCACTAATGTGAATTAGAGTTCCTTGGAAAAATAGTTGATATTGTTTCTAGGACAGTAAATGTATAAAACAGAAAGCAAGGAAGTCTAGGGTGTCCAATCTTTTGGCTTTCCTGGGCCACACTGGAAGAATTGTCTTGGGCCACACATAAAATACACTAATGATAGCTGATAAGCTAAAAAAAAAAAAAAAAAAAAATCACACACAAAAAATCTCATAAGTTTTAGAAAGTTTATGAATCTGTTTTGGGCTGCATGGGCCACGGGTTGGACAAACTTGACGTAAAGACTACTAGGATTGTAGACTACTAGGATTGTGCCATAAAGACACAGGAGCAACTAAGTATTTGATGAGACAATCCGAACATTTAAAAATGACTGTCATGGATTAATGCACATCAAATATCTAAACATCCATCATTTCATGATAGCACTGCACCTTCTCCCCAAAGAACCTAAATTGGTCCCAGTTAGAGGTTGCTGGGGCATCCATCCATCATTATTATTATTTGAGCAAGGTCACCCATGCTAGAGTGCTGTGGCCCCATCATGGCTCACTGTATCCTCAACTTCCTGGGCTCCAGCCATTTCCCTGCCTCAGCCTCCTAAGTAGCTGGAATTACAGGCATGCACCACCATGCCCGTCTAATTTTTAAATATTTTGTAAAGATGGGGATCTTGCCATTTCCTGGGCTCAAGCAGTCCTCCTGTCTTGGCCTCCCAAAGTGCTGGGATTATAGGCAGAGACACTGCGTCCCGGAAAGAATCAAGCATACATCCTGGCTATCCTGAATGGATTGTATTTCAAAGTAACCAGAGAGATGAGGGAATGCTCACCTTTGTAGAAGAATCTCATCTTATAAATGCAGGAGGAATGAGAGAATTTGAAATCACCACTTTGCACCCCTAAGGAACATAAATCTACACTAGAGTTTCTCAACCTGGGTACTACGGACATTTTGAGCTGGATAATTCTTTGCTATGGGGTGGGGGAGGTGTGCTCTGTTGAATTATACAATGTTTAGCAACCCAGTTGCAACAATCCAAAATATCTCCAGACATTGCCAGATTTTCCCTTAGTAGGACAGGGCAAAATTAACCCTCGTTGAGAACCAGTGGTCTAATGATCATCAATGTTTGCTAGATTATTAGAAGAAAGGCTGATAGTAAACTTCATGGATAATCAGGATGACAACTCCCAAGTTGAGAGATGAATTACAATATTACTAAGAGAAAACCACGCCTTGTGCCTCAGTAGAAGTACACAGTGCCAGCCATGAAGTGTTATTGCAAACAAAACAAAACCCAAAAAAACCCAAACCTCAACATTACACCTAAACCTAACGAAGCCTCTAGCCAGGGGTAAATCCAAGCTTTTTGGGGCCTTATACTACACAAATTTCACAGTCCTCTTTAAGAAAAAGACACAAAATTATGTGAAATCAGGTACAGGGGTCTATGCAAGGGAGAGCCTGAATATTAAGCTTCATTAGTTTCACTGTAAACCTCCCCTGACTCTAGAATTAACAATGATTACAGGACATACCAGGGACAAAAAACATTAAATGACACCTGAAGATACAATCAGCAAAACCCAGAAAGTGGAAAATTCTGTTGGTCAAATGATCCAGTTTCTTCAATAAGAAGAAACTTTTTTATATATATATATGAATATATATAAAAATATATATGAATATATATAAATATATATATGAATATATATAAATATATAGGAATATATATGAATATATAGGAATATATAGGAATATATATAAATATATAGGAATATATAAAAATATAAAAAAAATATATGGAGTCTCGCTCTCACCCAGGCTGGAGTGCCACTCCACGATCTCGGCTCACTGCAACCTCCGCCTCCTGGGTTCAAGTGATTCTTCTGCCTCATCCTCCCAAGTAGCTGGGACTACAGGTGAGCACCACCACACCCGGCTAATTTTTGTATTTTTAGTAGACACAGGGTTTCACCATATTGGCCAGGCTGGTCTTGAACTCCTGACCTCGTGATCTGCCCAACTTGGTCTCCCAAAGTGCTGAGATTACAGGTGTGAGCCACTGCGCCCAGCCCTGTTTTTGTTTTTGAGATAGAATCTCACTCTGTTGCCCAGGCTGGAGTATAGTGGCACCACCATCTCAGCTCACTGCAACCTCTGCCTCCCTGATTCTAGCGATTCTCCTGCCTCAGCCTCCCAAGTAGCTGGGATTACAAATGTGCACCACCACACCTGGCTAATTTTTGTATTTTTAGTAGAGACAGGGTTTCACCATGTTGGCCAGGCTGGTCTTGAACTCCTGACCTCAAGTGATCCTTCCCCCTCAGCCTCCCAAAGTGCTGGGATTACAGGCATGAGCCACTGTGCCCAGCTGGAATTGTTATATATTAAAAGACATATATTTCTATGAAATGCAGTAAGTAAACCTTGTTTGGACCCTAATTAATCTAATGTACAAAGTTTTTTTAAGGCAATGGGGGAAATTAAACACATACTAGGTATTAAGTGATGTTAAATAATTAAAATTTTGGTGGGTGTGATAATAGTATAAAATCCTTATCTGTTAGAGACACACATTGACGTATTTATAGGTGAAATGACACGATGTACAGGATTTGCTTTAATATACAGCACTTCAAAAAAAAAAATGCAGAAAGGGATAGATGAAATGAGAAAGGCAGCAAACTGACTGTTGTTGAAGTTGGATGATGAGTACAGTCCTCCCTTATGATCCGAGGGGGATAATTCCTGGACTCCCACGGATACCAAGATCCAGGTATGCCCAAGTCTCTTATGAAAGTTCATTGTAACTATTCTACTTTTATATGTTTGGAAATTCTGTTGATAAAATATATTTTTAGTAGAGACGGGGGTTTCACCTTGTTGGCCCAACTGGTCTCGGACTCCTAACCTAAGGTGATCCACCAGCCTTGGCCGCCCAAAGTGCTAGCATTACAGGCTTAAGCCATCGCGCCCGCCCGGCCTTGATAAAAATAAAGTTTTAATCTTCCTTTGCTCAGATTCCATGCCTACTAAGTAGCATTCTAGTTTGTTTTTCACTTTCAAAAGGGTTTGCTGTAACTAGGGGATGTAAACAAGCTCCATGACCCTACTTATTCCAAGTTTTCGTTTCACCCTCCACCTTTTTTTTTAAGACAGGGTATCACGCTCGGTCGCCCAGGCTGGAGCACGATCACTGCTTAA
Organism: Theropithecus gelada; assembly: GCF_003255815.1. Taxonomy (NCBI): domain Eukaryota; kingdom Metazoa; phylum Chordata; class Mammalia; order Primates; family Cercopithecidae; genus Theropithecus; species Theropithecus gelada. Next base: position 68,422,351 of record NC_037670.1, read on the forward strand.
TGCATACTCGATCTCCTGGGTTCAGGCGATCCTCCTGCCTCAGCCTCCTAAGTAGCTGGGACTGCAGGCGCACACTACCATACCGGTTAATTTTTTTTTTTTTTTTGTAGAAATGGGGGTTTCACCATGTTGCCCAGGCTGGTCCGGAACTCGTGGATTCAAGGGATCCGCCCGCCTCAGCCTCCCAGAGTGCTGGGATTACAGGTGTCAGCCACGAAGCCCGGCCCCAGCTTCTTAAAAGAATGATCCGAAACTATGGCAGCACTGGGCTTTTAGTCCCTACCCAAGAAATGCCCGCTCGCAGAGGCTCGGCGCGGCAGGGTCTCCCGACGTGACAGGGTGTGGGTCTGAATTCAGCCTTGGTTCTTACGAGTCAGGTGAATACGCAAAGAAAAACATCACAGGGCTTCCTCATTGTTTTTAGCACAGAAAACACTCGAGAGCCCGCGCTGAGAACCCAAAAGGCACGCTTCAGGCCATCGTAGCTACCAAGCCTGGCCAGATTCTGAAACCCAAATCGCTAACTGGGGACCGAGGGCGGGCGTGACTGCGCAGGCGTGTCTCCCCAGCAAGATGCTGGAGGTAAGTTGTGGCGTAGGGGGTGAGAAATTGAGAGCGGACGTCATTGCGCATGCGCCCTTCTGCCGTCATTGCGGCTGTGGGTGGGTCCCGGACTGTGGCGCGGAGCCCGGCAGTGTTCGGTACGGAAGGGGTTGCAGGAGACGGCGATTGGATATCACTGCGCAGGCGTCCTCTTCCCCTAACGCTCAGGGTCGCTAGGGTGGCGCGCAGGCGCAGAGCGGAGCGCAGATGTGCGCAGGCGCCTAGGGGGTGAGGCGCGATGGCAGGTGTCCGGGCTGGGCTTCTGCGGGCGATGGGGTGGCAAGTACTGCTGCTTCTCGCGCTGTGCGCCACAGGCGCCCGGGGGCTCTACTTCCACATCGGCGAGACCGAGAAGCGCTGTTTCATCGAGGAAATCCCCGACGAGACCATGGTCATCGGTCAGGCGGGCTGAGGGTGGGGAGGCCCTTGGTACCCCGCTCAGCCCTCGGCGGCTCTCTCTCCTCCCGAGCCCAGCCGGGTCGCTGCCCCCGCCCCATACCTAGCCTGAGGGGTGCCCCGAGGACGCAAGGCCCCCTGCCTAGAGCCCCGGACCGCACGTCTGAGGGGGTCGGGCGGAGAGGCGGCCCACTAGGGCCGGGTCGTGACTATGTGTCTGCCCCGCAGGCAACTATCGTACCCAGATGTGGGATAAGCAGAAGGAGGTCTTCCTGCCCTCGACCCCTGGCCTGGGCATGCATGTGGAAGTGAAGGACCCCGACGGCAAAGTAAGGCTGGCGCTGGTCCACGCAGCCGTTCTTCAGTGGAGCTCCCGTGGGGTGTAAAGCACTGCCTGGTCGAGCCCTCAAGGGACAGGAGGTTGAACCTGGACAGGCTGCGGTATAAAGGTGGGGCCTTCACTCACACATGTTGCAGGTGGTGCTGTCCCGGCAGTACGGCTCGGAGGGCCGCTTCACGTTCACCTCCCACACGCCCGGTGACCATCAAATCTGTCTGCACTCCAACTCTACCAGGATGGCTCTCTTCGCTGGTGGCAAACTGGTAAGAGGATTCTCTCTTTGGCTTCAGCTTAGAATCTCTCACTTGTTTCCAAATTTTGATTTATCATCATTTTGACACTTTGTAGCACAGTCAGAATCGGGGAGACAGATGTTGCCCTCTGCTCCACAGCCAGGGACAATAGTGGGTTCCATACCCTGGAACAGACAACTGGAGGCCCCACCACTCATACATTCCATGTTTCCTTGTAGCGTGTGCATCTCGACATCCAGGTTGGGGAGCATGCCAACAACTACCCTGAGATTGCTGCAAAAGATAAGCTGACGGAGTTACAGCTCCGCGCCCGCCAGTTGCTTGATCAAGTGGAACAGATTCAGAAGGAGCAGGATTACCAAAGGGTAAGTGCATATCTCCTTGTAATTGGAGAGGTCAGTTGACCTTTATACCCACTATACCTGCTCAAGTTTCTGCTTGGGAGATCAGCTCTGCAGAGAATGGAATGAAAGGTATTGGTGTATATAGATTTTTTGTTTGTTTTTGAGATGGAGTTTCACTCTTGTTGCCCAGGCTGGAGTGCAATGGCACAATCTTGGCTCACTGCAACCTCCCCCTCCCCGGGTTCAAGCGATTCTCCTGCCTCAGCCTCCTGAGTAGCTGGGATTACAGGTGTGCGCCACCACGCCTGGTTAATTTTGTACTTTTAGTAGAGATGGGCTTTCTCCATGTTGGTCAGGCTGGTCTCAAACTCCTGACATCAGGTGATCCGCCTGCCTCAGCCTCCCAAAGTGCTGGGATTACAGGTGTGAGCCACCGTGCCCTGCCTGTTTTGCTTTTTTATCAAAACTTTTTGTTGTGGTAAAATACACATAACACCAAATGTGCCATTTTAATTCAGTGGTATTAAGTGCATTCATAATGTTGAGATACCAACACCATCATCCAGCTCCAGAAGTTTTTCGTCTTCTCAAACTAAAAATCTGTACTTGTTTTGTCTTGTTTTTGAGGTGGAGTCTCACTTTGTTGCCCAGGCTGGAGCGCAGTGGTGTGATCTCGGCTCACTGCAACCTCCGCCTCCTAGGTTCAAGTGATTCCCCTGCCTCAGCCTCCCGAGTAGCTGGGATTACAGGCGAGTGCCACCATGCCTGGCTCATTTTTGTGTTTTTAGTAGAGACTGGGTTTCACCATGTTGGCCAGGCTGGTCTTGAACTCCTGACCTCAGGCGATCCACTGCCTCAGCCTTCCAAAGTGTTGGGATTACAGGCCTGAGCCACTGCACCCAGCAAATCTGTACTTATTATAAACAATAACTTCCCGTTTCCTTTTCTTCTGATACCCACCATTCTACTTTCTGTCTCTATCATCCCAACTACGCTACTTCATATAAGCAGAATCATTCAGTATTTCTCCTTTTGTGATTGGCTTATTTCACTGAGTATAATGTTCTCACAGTTCATCCATGTTATAGCATGTGTCAGAATTTCTTTCTTTAAGGTTAATATTCCATTGTATGCATGTGCCACATTTCGCTTTCAGTAGTCATTTTTAAGCTCTATAAAATAAAGTGAAGAAAGAATAGTTCACAATCTAGTAATAGCCATTGCCTGTTTCTCTTGCAATCTTGTTGGAAATGATAGGATCATGATTTCAGTCCCAACAGAGATGCTTGTGGAGGAACAGCCCATCCCTTTCTTGGGGCAGCCTCATTAGGGAGACGATAGCACTCCTAATGGAGTCACAGGTAGTATTCCAAAAGGAGTTTGGCCCTGGAGTTGAGTAGTTACATGCAGGGAGGGACCTCACAACAGCCAGGGACTGTTTCTCCTGCTCATTTAACCCTGTGTTGCCCCACACAGTATCGTGAAGAGCGCTTCCGACTGACAAGCGAGAGCACCAACCAGAGGGTCCTATGGTGGTCCATTGCTCAGACTGTCATCCTCATCCTCACTGGCATCTGGCAGATGCGTCACCTCAAGAGCTTCTTTGAGGCCAAGAAGCTGGTGTAGTGCCCTCTTTGTATGACCCTTCCTTTTTACCTCATTTATTTGGTACTTTCCCCACACAGTCCTTTATCCACCTGGATTTTTAGGGAAAAAAAATGAAAAAGAATAAGTCACATTGGTTCCATGGCCACAAACCATTCAGATCAGCCACTTGCCAACCCTGGTTCTTAAGGACACAGGACATTAGTCCAATCTTTCAAAATCTGTGTTAGGGCTTATGAGGAATCAGAACCCAGGACTCAGTCCTGCCTCTTTTGCCTCAAGTGATTTTCCTCTGTTTTTCACTAAATAAGCAAATGAAAACTCTCTCCATTACCTTCTGCTCTCTTTGTCCACTTACGCAGTAGGTGACTGGCATGCGCCACAGAGCAGGCCCTGCCTCACTGTCTGCTAGTCAGTTCTGGGTTCACTCAGTGGCTTTGTGAATGTAAATAAGGGGCAGGTCTTGGCCCTAGAGGATTGAAATGTTTTTCTATATCTTAGAACTATTTTTGGATAAATTATATATTTTCCTTCCTAGTAGAAGTGTTACTGCCTGTGACTAGCTCCAAACACCCATGCAGTTTCTGCATTCTGGGTTTTTTTAATTTATTTTTTTTGAGTTTTGCTCTTGTCGCCCAGGCTGGAGTGCAATGGCATGATTTCAGCTCACTGGCAACCTCTGCCTCCCGGGTTCAAATGATTCTCCTGCCTCAGTCTCCTGAGTAGCTGGGATTACAGGTGCCCGCCACCACGCCCAGCTAATTTTTGTAGTTTTAGTAGAGATGGGGTTTCACCATGTTGGCCAGGCTGGTCTTGGACTCCTGATCTCAGTTGATCCACCTGCCTCAGCCTCTGCATTCAGTTTATTCACACATTTTTGGTTACTCCCATGGCAGCTCCTAGGATTTCAGTGGTCTGTGGGCCAGAAAGCAGGCATTGAGTCTGATCTCAAGGCTGTATCAGAGGGCCAAGCAGAGTTCTTTTGGATACCTGCTTTTCATCCCACAGGGCCTCAGAGTCAGAGGTAAGGTAGCAACAGAGCTAGCATGGGTTAATGCACTCTTACCCTCCTTCTCAACTTTTATTTAAGCTGTGCTAAATGTTTTCTTCGAGGGAACCAGATTTGGTTCTTTGCAGAATTTTCCAGTGAAATAAAACATGTTGTAATAGCTGCGTTTGAGATGAAATAAGAGGTTGTGGGCAGACGGGAGGCACCTAAAGGAAAAGAGGAAAGGTGCCTGGACTGCCTATGCAGATGACCTGGAGTGGACTTCACTATGGACTCGTGGTGCTAAAGCTTGGCTTGAACAGGCAGTCTAGGGGACATGGGAATACACAGGGTGGTTGCTCAGTCATTTGCAAAGGTCAACCAAATAGAACACACATTTGCAAGATATCATCTGAGGAAATTAAGTACCTTCTTAGCCATCTGAATCATAAATTTGAACAAATATACTTCCCTCATGCCCTTCTGTATAAAACTTAATACCATTAGTTCCCCATTCTTGACATTTTATTTCAGTTATTATATATTTATTTGAAATATTTATTAAATTACCTGACCCACAGAACTAAATTCTTCTTTTGTTGTTTATGTCCTGTACCATATATATACCTATATATATATATATATAATTTTTATGTTCATTTATTTGAGACAGTCTTGCTCTGTCACCCAGACTGGAGTGCAGTGGCATGATCTTGGCTCACTGCAACCTCTGCCTCCCGGGTTCAAGCAATTCTGCCTCAGCCTCCTGAGTAGCTGGGATTACAGGCACCTACCACCACACCCGGCTACTTTTGTATTTTTATTTTATTTTATTTTATTTTATTTTATTTTATTTTATTTATTTGAGATGGAGTCTCACTCTGTCGCCCAGGCTGGAGTGCAGTGGTGTAATCTTGGCTCGCTGCAACCTCCACCTCCTGAATTCAAGAGATTCTCCTGCCTCAGACTGCTGAGTAGCTGGGATTACAGGTACCTGCCACCATGCCCAGCTAATTTTTGTTTAGTAGAGAAGGGGTTTTGCCATGTTGACCAGGCTGGTCTTGAACTCCTGACCTCAGGTGATCTGCCCGCCTCGCCTCCCAAAGTGCTGGGATTACAGGTGTGAGCTGGCTGGGCATGGGTGATGGGGTCTTGCTCTGTCCCCAAGGCTAGAGTGTAGTGGTGCCATAGCTCAAAGCAACCTTGAGCTCCCAGGTTCAAGTGATCCTCCTACCTTACCCTCCAAAGTAGCTGGTACTACAGGTATACCCCACTGTGCCTGGCTATTTTTACTCTTAAAAATACATGTGGTCTGGACACGGTGGCTCACGCCTGTAATCCTAGCACTTTGGGAAGCCAAGGTGGGTGGATCCTATAGCCCAGGAGTTCGAGACCAGCCTGGGCAACATGGCAAAATCTTGTCTATGCAAAAAATACAAAAAATTTAGCTGGCGGAACACACCTATAGTCCCAGCTACTTGAGAGGCTGGGATGGAAAGATCACTTGAGCCCGGGAGGTCAAGGCTGCAGTGAGCAATGATCGTGCCACTGCACTCCAGGCTGGGCAACAGAGTGATCCCATCTGAAAAAAAAAAAAAAACCAAAACGCAATTTAGGACCAGGTGGGGTGGCTCACACCTATAATCCCAGCACTTTGGGAGGCCAAGGCAGGTGGATCACCTGAGGTCAGGAGTTTGAGACCAGGCTGGCAAACATGGTGAAACCCTGTCTCTACTAAAAGTATAAAAATTAGCCAGGCTTGGTAATGTGTGCCTGTAATCCCAGCTATTCAGGAGGCTGAGGCAGGAGAACCGCTTGAACCCAGGAGGAGGTTGCAATGAGCAGAAATCGAGCTACTGCACTGCAGCCTGGGGGGCAGAGTGAGACTCTGTCTCAAAAAAAAAAAAATTTTAGTTCTCTAGGCTTTTCCATTTAATATTTTTATATCCTCATATTTCTAAATCTGGATAACAGTGTTACAGTCCAGTAAGGTGAATTGTGAATTGCTGAAATTCTTCAGATGTTTTAAAGAGTTTTCAGTATTCCTCATGTTGGAATTAATGCAGAGAAAAATCATGTCCTTTGAACTAGTTACATGTTGTGGAATTCTGGCCTGCAGCTTTTGGGGATTATGTGACATACTGGGAGGGACACATTTCTGCTCTGTGGCTGTTATTAGAAATCTAGTCGGCAAATCAGACTAAGCTTGTGAGAAGACAGGAAGGCACAGATTAAGGTTGAGCCGGCCTTCAACAGGTTTGGCTGGCAGTAGACACAATGGAGCACATCTTAACTATTCTGGTAGGTCCTGGGTTTCTCTTGGTAGTTTTTGATAGAAAGGGGAATGGTGTGAGGAAAAAGTGGGCACACATTTCACCTTTCCACTGATGAGACAGGTGGAATTGGGATAGTCAGTGGATGGGCCAATAGCTGGTGGCTGTGAGAAGAATGAGGATTTCCATACTGGTGTGTCATATTTGCAGATAGGTTGTGACCTAAAAAGTTTTTTAAAAAACAGCAGTTAGGGGCCGGGCGCGGTGGCTCATGCCTGTAATCCCAGCACTTTGGGAGGCTGAGGCAGGCGGATCACAAGGTCAGGAGATTGAGACCATCCTAGCTAACATGGTGAAACCCTGTCTCTACTAAAAATACAAAAAATCAGCCGGGCTTGGTGGCGGGAGCCTGTAGTCCCAGCTACTCAGGAGGCTGAGGCAGGAGAATGGCGTGAACCTGGGAGACGGAGCTTGCAGTGAGCCGAGATCGTGCCACTGCACTCCAGCTTGGGCGACAGAGTGAGACTCTGTCTAAAAAACAAACAAAAAAAAAAACAGCAGTTAGGGTACACAAAAATTTTGGTGATTTTCCCCTGAATACTACCCTTGACTCTATTTCTAAATTCCTGCTTTCTCAGAGTTTACAACATCCTTGCCAAACAGCCTTCTCCCTCCTTACCACAAAAAAAGAAAAAAAAGTTCTGGGGTTGGGAGGACACTCCATTCTTAACATCCTCTATATCCCAGCCCAGTTCCCCAGCTCTCGCTGGAACTAGTTGTACCTATCTTCATCATTTGGTCCCAGCATGACTACCCATTGGTGCATGAGCTGATGTGTTAACCTAACAGCCAGATGCTAGTCTCTGGTACTCAGATGCTGGGCTGCATCATATAGGATACACAGGATCACCCTGGAAGCTTGTTGACATAGATTCCTGTGCAACACTCAGATACAGTCTTAATGTAGATTTGTGTTGGGTGGTATGGTAGGCAGAATAATGGCCTACCACTCTGAAACACGTGAATATGTTACCTAACATGACAAAAGAGAATTAAATTGCTAATCAGATGACTGTAAAATAGATTATCCTGGATCATCTGGATGGGCCTAATGTAATCACAAAGGTCTGTTTCCTTGCCTCTTCCAGCTTGGCTCTGGCTCCCTTCCTCCAGCAAGGGTGGGTTGAGTCTTCACATGGCACCACTTTGACCTCTTCTGCTTCCCTCTTCTACACTGAAAGACTTGTGGGCCAGGAGGGGTGGCTCGCACCTGTAATCCCAGCACTTTGGTAGGCCAAGGAATGCAGATCACTTAGCCCCAGGAGTTCAAAACCGTCCTGGGCAACATGGCGAAACCCCATCTAGAAAGAAAAGAGAAGGGAGGGGGGAGGGGGACATACATATATATACACACACATATATGTACGTACATACATACACACTAACTGGACGTGGTGGTGCGTGCCTGTAGTCTTAGCTTTCCAGGAGGCTGAGGTGGGAGGATCGCGCCAGCCTGGATAACAGTCATGTCTCAAAAAAAAAGATTTGTGATTAGGATTCTTGGTCCTCACCTGTATTAGTTTCCTATTGCTACTGTAACAAATTATCACAAATTTAGTGGCTTAAAACGACGCAAGTCTGTAGGTCAGAAGTCTGACACGGGTCTTAACTGGCGACCCGAGTCAGACTTGGGACACAAAGAACAGAAACCAAGCTGTGTAGGTGTCTGACAGGCAGCCCGGTTAGGGAGCCCTACAGCAACCCGCCCTTCCTCTCTCTCAGGCAAAGTTGCTGCCATGGCTCATTATTCCAACCGGTTCCCTTCAGCCCAGTCGATCTCAGTGGCTCCATCACAGGGTGGTGTGCCCGGCGGGACCCTAACCCTAACCAAGCAGGGAGACGGTCGTGCCCGTCACGACCTCGGCCCTCGGCCCTCGGCCCCGGCCGAGGTTTCTCCTGCAGGTCGCGAGAATCAGGTGCGTCAGCGGCGTCCGGGAACGCCGGAGGAGTCTCTGGGGCGGCTCTGCAGTCATGAGGACCCCTTCGACCCCAGCACGGCCGCTCCACCGCCTCCTCCTAGACCCAGTCGCTGGCGCTGCGCAGTCGCAGAGCTCCGCCCGAACACCGGAAGCCTAGGCGCCAGCACTTCCGGGAAGTGACGGTGTCTCCGAAGCTGATTGGTTGTTGCTTTGCCCCCCGCGTCCGTGGCTTTTTTCCTGCAGTGCGTGCGTGCTGTCGTTAGTGAGCAGCGCCATGGAGGACTCAGAAGCACTGGGCTTTGAACACATGGGCCTCGATCCCCGGCTCCTGCAGGTACACGCGAGGGCTGGGGAGCCGGCTTATGGGCTCCGCGGGGCGCGCCATCACTCTTCGCGCCGCTTGAGCCGCACTCCTGGTCTCTCCTAGGCTGTCACCGATATGGGCTGGTCGCGACCTACGCTGATCCAAGAAAAGGCCATCCCACTGGCCCTAGAAGGGAAGGACCTCCTGGCTCGGGCCCGCACGGGCTCCGGCAAGACGGCAGCTTATGCTATTCCGATGCTGCAGCTGTTGCTCCACAGGAAGGCGGTGGGTAACGAGAAAGCTGAGGGGAGGAAGGAGGCGAGCTCCAAAAGCCTGGGAAGGGCTGTTCCCGTTTGTCGGAGGTTTTCTCTTGGTCCTGTACCCGTGCAGGCCGGCCTGAGAACCTGGTGCTGTTGTGGCAGACACTCTGGGCTGTAGTAGTTCAGGTTACCTGGATCCTTGTCCAGGCCCTGCTACCACCAACCTTTGCGTAATCTTCAACAAAGCACTTTATTTTGTTTCTTAACATAAAAAGAGAGCACATCTCTTTTTTCTACTTATAGAATTATTGTGAGAATTTAGCTTCATAACTAGTACGTTTAAAGTAGCTTCATAAACATAGAGTACGTTATTCTTTTTGAGGGTCAGTGCCTGAGGAAACAACTCTCCACTCTGCATTCTGAGGCTGGCAGAGTGATAGATAATCAAAATACTGCTGAGTAGGGTTGCAGCGATGGGTCAGTTAGGCTGGAACGGGTAGAGAAAAGCATCAGGTGGACACAGTGATGTGCACTGCTGGCTAAAGTCTTTAATTCATATTCTTACAGACAGGTCCGGTGGTAGAACAGGCAGTGAGAGGCCTTGTTCTTGTTCCTACCAAGGAACTGGCACGGCAGGCACAGTCCATGATTCAGCAGCTGGCTACCTACTGTGCTCGGGATGTCCGAGTGGCCAATGTCTCAGCTGCCGAAGACTCAGCCTCTCAGAGGTGGGTAAAAGCAGCAAAGCAGTACCTGAATGAAGCCACACAGAGTTGTGGGGTTGGGTTTGTGTGTGGCAAAAAAGAGCAAGTCCAGGGTGAGATCCCAGCTGCTACATTGTCCTTGATATTGATGTCTTGCCCACCTGCAGAGCTATGCTGATGGAGAAGCCAGATGTGGTCGTGGGGACCCCATCTCGCATATTAAGCCACTTGCAGCAAGACAGCCTGAAACTTCGTGACTCCCTGGAGCTTTTGGTGGTGGACGAAGCTGATCTTCTTTTTTCCTTTGGCTTTGAAGAAGAGGTCAAGAGTCTCCTCTGGTAAGGCAGAAGTGGGTGTGATTCCTAGTGGAAACATCTGTGAGTAGGAATTGGGACGAGAGTCAGGTGGCTGGAAGCCAGTTACTACAATTAGTGGCCCTTGGAGCTGGAATCTCACTGGACTCTTTCATTTCAGTCACTTGCCCCGGATTTACCAGGCGTTTCTCATGTCGGCAACTTTTAATGAGGACGTACAAGCACTCAAGGAGCTAGTATTACATAACCCGGTAAGAGGCACCATGAAAGTGTCTGGAGCTGCAGGCATGGGGGCACTCAAAGATCTTGATGCTCCTCCTTAGGGGAGCCTTTGGTGTTTTGGGTGGGACAGTTGTCACTTAGTGTCTCGTCCCTGGTCCTGAGGCACTAAAAGTCAGTGGTCTAAAATCACTGTATATTTCCCAGTGTCCACAGGGGATGTCTCCCATTTCAGGCCATACTTTGCCTAAAATCCTGAGCAAGGACCTCCCCTCAGGGGCAGCTTTGAGCAGCAGAGCGAAAATTCTAAGGCCAAGGTTCTCATCTTAAGTAAACTTTACCTTTCAGAAGGCGTGTTGCTGTAGGCCTTCCCTCCTCGATGTAGTCCTTTATTGATGTGTTTCTCTTTGTTCTGTGCTTGGAAGTATTTTATATATGGTTTTGGTGGTATACTCTATATACCACAACAATTAGGGCATTTTGGGGTTTTAGGTTACAAAACTGGAGGAGACTTAGGGTGCCAGGAATCCTTAAATGCATCTCTGCCCTGCACTAAAATGTTGATGCTTTGATTGGTGAGTAAGTGGCCATACCATCTCTGTGTTCTTTTCCTTTCTGACCACAGGCCTGTTTTCTCCCCAGGTTACCCTTAAGTTACAGGAGTCCCAGCTGCCTGGGCCAGACCAGTTACAGCAGTTTCAGGTGGTCTCTGAGACTGAGGAAGACAAATTCCTGCTGCTGTATGCCCTGCTCAAGCTGTCATTGATTCGGGGCAAGTCTCTGCTCTTTGTCAACACTCTAGAGCGGAGTTACCGGCTACGCCTGTTCCTGGAGCAGTTCAGCATTCCCACCTGTGTGCTCAATGGCGAACTTCCACTGCGCTCCAGGTTTGCTACAGCCAACATCTTGGTTGAGATAAGTTGAAGATAGAGATGGAAAGGGGACCCAGTTAATGTTCTGTTTCTTAAGCACTTAGTAGAGGCCAGGTTCGAGATGTAACTGATACTGACTGGCTTCTCCCAACTCCAAAATCCCTATCATGGCGGGGCGCCGTGGCTCATACCTGTAATCCCAGCACTTTGGGAGGCCAAGGTGGGCGGATTGCCTGAGTTCGGGAGTTCAAGACCAGCCTGGCCAGCATGGTGAAACCCCGTCTCTACTAAAAATACAAAAATTAGCCAGGCGTGGTGGCAGGTGCCTGTAATCCCAGCTACTCGGGAAGCTGGAACAGGAGAATTGCTTAAACCCGGGAGGTGGAGGTTGCAGTGAGCTGAGATTGTGCCATTGCACTCCAGCCTGGTGAACAAGAGTGAAACTCTGTCTCAAAAAAAAACAAAACCCTGTCATTATTTTATTTCCAGCTGAGGAAACTGAGGCACAATGATTAAGTAGGGAAAGAGATTAAGAAGAGGAAAAAGTAGGAAAGGGTGATGGTTACTATGATAGTAGGGATGGCAGAGGGGCCTCAAGCTTGCTCTGCCGAGCTGATTCTCTCTCTGTCCACTCTTGGCTGCAGGTGCCACATCATCTCACAGTTCAACCAAGGCTTTTACGACTGTGTCATAGCAACTGATGCCGAAGTCCTGGGGGCCCCGGTCAAGGGCAAGCGTCGGGGCCGAGGACCCAAAGGAGACAAGTGAGTCCATGCCTCTTTTTCCATCCCTCCCCAGAAAGACCGGTTTCTTTTAGCTTTTTGGAAGACTAAAACTGGAGTGCACAGAGCAGGGAGCCAAACCTTCCAGGCCTGGCTGGTAGTGTAGCCCAGAGAGCCCCGCAGGTTCTTGCTCAGCTGCCCGGATATAAAGAAGGGAGTGGATGGTGCACACTGCATATGCAGCATGAAGGGCAAGACTGGTGGGGTTGTTGGCATGCAGAGCCCTGCAGGGGAGATGGCCTGTCCTGCATGTGACTGTGACTTACAGGGAGCATATTTCTGAAGGGAAAAGGAACCCCCAACTCTCCAGTCTCTCTCCACCTGAAGGCTTGACTAGCTCAGGGTTGGTTCTCAGATCACCATGTAGGGCATTGAGTTCTGCTGTTGTCCCAGAACGGAGGTCAGGCCAGGATTTGGCTCCATGTCAAAGCTCCAGGCTGCCCCAGGAAACCCTGACTCCTGGAACGGTTCCGTTGTTGAAGAGTCCTCTGTATGTCAGGGTCTTATGATCTACAGGCATTGTTTAGAGGAAGTTTTGCTGATTCAGCTTGTGAATACCTGCCTAGAGGAGAGGAAGGGTCCGACTGACATTGAGTTATCTCTGCAGGGCCTCTGATCTGGAGGCAGGTGTGGCCCGGGGCATAGACTTCCACCATGTGTCTGCTGTGCTCAACTTTGATCTTCCCCCAACCCCTGAGGCCTACATCCATCGAGCCGGCAGGTAGGAGGGCTAGGAGCGTGATGGCCCAGGCACCTGTGTGGTGGGCACGCTGAGGGACTTGGGGTGTACTGTACAGAGCCTGCAGGTTGGAGATGCAAGCTGCACTGTCTCTCCTTGCAGGACAGCACGCGCTAACAACCCAGGCATAGTCTTAACCTTTGTGCTGCCCACGGAGCAGTCCCACTTAGGCAAGATTGAGGAGCTTCTCAGTGGAGGTAAGAGCCTGGCTCTTGTGGGCCTGGGCCAGGGTCAGGCTTCTCGCACAATGCTTTAAAATTCCATGATGATGATGACAGAGGTCACAACATAGTATGACACGCCACTTCCACCATCCATCCTTGTTTTGCCCTGAGTGGCAGGCACTGTTCCCCTTGAGAGATAAACAAATTGAGGTAATTTGTCCAAAGTCATGTTTACTGTCTGCCTCATGAGCGTTGAGTGACCTGACATGCTGCTGTGACAGCTCAGGACACCACCTGACCCCAGGGTGCTGGGTGATCCTAGACTGCTCTCTGTGGCCATCGTCACGGGGTACCTTGACTCCCAAGGAATACTATGGGGTACTCCTTGGGAGAGGAGAAGAGAGTGGGTGACGGGTTCTTGGGCTCGGGGCCACACAGGCCACCCCCATCCACACACAGGTACAGATGGGTCATCACTGTAAGAGGTCCAGGTACAGCTAAGCTACATGTTTGGCATCCCAGGAAGGCGGTGGGTCCCCTGCAGCTTTGCCCCAAGGAGGAGGTGCAGGAGACCTTCATTGAAGACCTTGTCCTAAGGCCTCAGCCTGTGGGACCCTCACTGCTTTCTTCTCCACAGAGAACAGGGGCCCCATTCTGCTCCCCTACCAGTTCCGGATGGAGGAGATCGAGGGCTTCCGCTATCGCTGCAGGGTGAGCTGCTGTGGTGGGGAGGGGAATGAGAGGGGAGGGACTGTGGCCCAGGGATTGCACCCTGTTGCTGAGCATCCAGGCGTGAGGGAGGATTTGGGGCAGCCTCACTGTCTTGACCTTCAGTGTCCACCCCCAGGATGCCATGCGCTCAGTGACTAAGCAGGCCATTCGGGAGGCGAGATTGAAGGAGATCAAGGAGGAGCTTCTGCACTCTGAGAAGCTTAAGGTGAGGGGATGGGAAGTGAGGAGGGGACAAATCTTAGACGGCTGCCCTTTTTTGGAGACTCGCTGAGCTCCGAGTGGTGAGAAGCAGAGAACTGGGCCGTTTTCTGGCCTTTGGCACAGAAAGGGAGGAAATGGAAGGAAGCCAGTCTGTTCTGCTTGGTGGTAAATTGGCACAACCTTATGGTGGACACTGTCCAGCAGAATTACAAGCTCATGTGTCCTTTCATCCAAAATTCCACTTCTGGAACTTAATCTTGGTCACACTTGTGAATGTGCACGGTCAAGCATGTGTCTGCATTCCTCATGGCATTATCATGGAACCAAAAGATGGAAACAGCCCGGGGCCACCATCGGGGGCTTGCTAGGTAAGCTCGGGTGCATCCAGAGCCGAAAGTTACATGGGAAGGAACGAGGTTGGTTGTGTGTCCATATGAAACAGTCTGTAAGGTGATGCCCAGCAAAAAGTGGTGCAGGAGACTGCCGTGTGTGTCGTGGAGAAGGGAAAATAGAAACGTCCACTCCCGGGAGGTGTGAGAAATGTGCAGAAGCAGGTGCCTCATGCCTTTTGAAACACATGACTGTGTTATCCTTTGAAAGCTCAGTCTGTGAAGTCACACAAGAAAGATGCTCACGCTGTGGCTCTCCCTCTTCCCCCGGCAGACATACTTTGAAGACAACCCCAGGGACCTCCAGCTGCTGCGGCATGACCTACCTTTGCACCCCGCAGTGGTGAAGCCCCACCTGGGCCATGTTCCTGACTACCTGGGTGAGTGTGGCCTGATGGGGCAGGAAGTAGCAGGCTGGGGAAGTGGCATTAATTTCTCCGCTGCTGGATCAGCCCCTGTGCTTGGTGCTGGGGATGCTCAGGCAGAATAGGACCTGGAGACGCTGGCAGCACGCGGGCATGTAAACAGGCACACCCCTGTGTTTCTAAACTTGTTTGCTTGGTCCCACAGGTTAGCTGTCACTGTCTCCATTTTAGAGATGAGAAAATTGAGGTAGTGCAGAGTGGGTGGCAGACCCAGGATTTCAGGCCAGGTGGTCTCCAGAGCTGGGCCAAATTGCTATCCATGGGTCAAAGGGAGTGAACAGGTTTGGGAGAGAGTCACGGGCAGGAGGCAGAGAAAGCCACCTGAGCTGCAAAAGACTCAAGATTAGCAGCCACTGAAGAGGCATCTGTGGAGTCTCTGGGTAAGAACAGTCAGCAGGGAGACAAACACTGTAAGGCCTAAACAGAAAAGGTGGCAAAAGAAGAGCCAGTGGTGGTGGGAGGAATGCGGGGGTAGTGTAGGCATGGGGTCAGGACCCTGGGATTGGTTTCTGTGGTGCAGCCGGGCTAGAGCTTTATGTGACCTTTAAAGCTGGGGACCTCTCTTCATCTTAGGCAGGCTCTGGGTAATGACTTCTTTCAGTGTCTCATAGGAGATGTTTTTGCTAATGAGTATGTGTGACTTTTATGCCTAAAATGGATTGAAGGAGAAGAGTGGTGGAGATGAGGCTGTGGGCAGCAAGTGCAGGACCCTTCCCAGTGCCACAGGCTCTGCTCAGCCTGGACCTGCAGCCACCCAGCGGGTGTGGTGTTGCTGCTGTGGAGGTGACAAAGGGTGGAGATGGAATGTTCCAGGGCAGGAAAAACCTGGACACTGGGAAAGGAAGGATCCAGAAGAGATGGGAACATGAAAATGCCAGAGAGAGTGGTGGGGGCCAGGTTCTCACAGGATAGTGAGCTGGAAGAGACCCCAGTCCAGGTCCTGGCCTGAGATGTGAGGAGGGTAGTTGGGAGGGTGGGTAGGGAGGAAGAGGGTAAGGCCAGAGCTTTGGCCTGAGGAACCCAGTCTGCTGCTATAGCGGAGTCACTTGCCAAGGTGTGGCCAGGAGGTTTAGAAGGACGGGGAGAAGGTGGAAAGGTGTCAGGATGTGGGATGTTTGACACTTGAAGAGGAGGGCCCACGTGTGGTTGGCTTGGGGGAGTCCGTGGGGTGGGCGAGTTGAAGATAGAGCCAAGATCAGGTGCAGCTGGGATGTGGGCCCCCTGTATCTGTAGTAATGGGCCACAGGTGAAGAAATTACCTGTTGACTTTTATTTCAGCTACATTTTCTTTCTTTAAGGGTGTCTTTTTCTTTCTTGTTACATGTTTATTGGAACAAATCTAAACAATACAGGAGAGTGATTTAGATAGTGGAAGTCTAAGGTGCTCACATTCTCCTAGCCCTGTGCAGGTGTGATAGTGAACAGGTATATGTCATAGGCTGCCAGTTGGGTCAGAATTGAAGAATTTGCTGCAGAATCAGTGGGAGGGCAGGGATGGGAGCAGTAGTGTTGAGCCCACTGCTTAGGCAAGCATCTCTTGCAGTTCCTCCTGCTCTTCGTGGCCTGGTGCGCCCTCACAAGAAGCGGAAGAAGCTGTCTTCTTGTAGGAAGGCCAGGGTATGGCTCCTGGGGACTTGGGGACAGCTGCAGGACTCCTCCCCACCTGCTCTTTGTCATCACCAGAATGTGTAGGCGCCTTGCCCTAGGGAGGGGGGGAGAGGGCACCCTAGAACCAGGCGCCCAAAATCTGGTGGCTGGGACACAATGTGGTGTAGGATAGGGATACTTTTGCAGCCGCCTGCAGGCCCTGCTTTTCTTTCCCCAGCTGCCTTTCCCCATTTCCTTGTCTGCAGCACCTTCTGGTCGTGTTGGCCAGGTGCCGGCACGGCTCCCTTGTGTCTTTCTCAGTTGGGTGGGTGGGTGGATAGTTTGTCAGCCTGATTCCCCCAACTAACCTGTGACTTTGCCTCCTTAGAGAGCGAAGTCCCAGAACCCACTGCGCAGCTTCAAGCACAAAGGAAAGAAATTCAGACCCACAGCCAAGCCCTCCTGAGGTTGTTGGGCCTCTCTGGAGCTGAGCACATTGTGGAGCACAGGCTTCCACCCTTCATGGACAGGCGAGGCTCTGGTGCTTACTGCACAGCCTGAACAGACAATTCTGGGGCTGGCAGTGCTGGGCCCTTTAGCTCCTTGGCACTTCCAAGCTGGCATCTTGCCCCTTGACAGCAGAATAAAAATTTTAGCTGCCCCAGTTTGTGCCTCCGGCATATGAAAAGGACTGTTCGAATCCCCAAAACATCAGGAGTCAGGAAACTTCTGGAAGACAGCAGCGCCTGGCTCTGCAGCTGCATGCAGTGCTTCACTTGGCCAGCAGAGGTCAGCTGTGCTGAGCTGCCCCAGCCATGAGAAGAGAAGCTTGCCCTTGCCGGCAGGTGGCTATGGCCGGCCCAGAGCCTTCCTGGGCAGCTGCTGCAGCCCTGCTGCCTGGGATCAGGCTGGGAGATGGGCCTTCCTGACCGCCAGCCTTCCTCTCCCCCAGCACACGCACATGTAGATTCGGGGGGAAGCTGCCTGCTCTTTCTTAGAGGAGCCAGGGCAGTTAATCTGCTGGTCCCTTTCTGAACAACTGTTGATGTGTGAGCTGTGTCTGTATGTTATGTGCGTAAGCGGTGGTGTAACATGCACACACATGTACTGTTCCTTGTGCCCTGGCTTCAGCTCTCCAGCTGCCTTCTCAGCCTGAAGGCTGGGCTTCTCTGCTGGCTTGAGGCCCTAGATTGCATGTCACCTGCTTACTAGGCGTCACAAGGCCAGGCTGGGGGCATGAGGAGGTTGGGGCAGCGGGAGAGTGGGGAGAAACTAGGGGAGTGCCTGCATATTTTAGAAAGAACCAAGTTTTTTCTTGGCAAAAACTTGTACAGAGACGAGTGAGGCTGGGCCTTTGGTCACGGTGGGACTGAAGCCAGCAGGACCCGAGATTTGGTGCCTCCATGATCCCTGCTCCTCTTCGGTTAATGCCCAAGGATTTCCATGAAGCCAGCGTGTATGATGGGGGCAGGAAGGTGGTATTTTCTGGGCAGGCGTGAACTAGAGCTGCCAGGGAGCTGCAGACAGTATTGCAGTCTGGTGGTTAGGAGTATTCAGAAGGAAAAAGTTAATGGAACTGGCGATAAAGAGCAACCATTTGAGCATCTACTGGGAGACACCTGTCAACTGCACAGACCCTATCAGTGGGCATCACTCCCACCTCTTAGAAGATGAGACAGGGCAGAGAGTGCCTGCAGTGCTGAGGCCTGGTCCTTGCCCTAGGTTGGCCTTCCCACCTGACTTCATGGAGTGCTGAGGCTGGTCCTGAGGACAGTGAGTGCCCTGGATGTTGCGACCAAGCTGTGTTCTAAAGTGATGCACAGCCTCCACTGTGTTTATCTCTCTGACCCTGTCACTACCAGTCACACCCTACCAAGAGAGCTTGTATCCCAGAGCCACCCTGGATGGAGAGGAGATTGGTTTCCCCAGTGATTTCCTTCTTGAGGGGATGGGGTAGAGGAACATGGAGCTAGCCTTTGCTGTATTCCTGCATGGGGACAGCAGGGTCTGGGCCCGGAGCAGAGGAGCTTGGGTAAAGGTATGGTGGCTGTTTGTTCAAAGTGTACATTCAGGCCAGGCGTGGTGGCTCACGCTTGTAATCCCAGCACGTTGGGAGGCTGAGGCAGGTGGATCACGAGGTCAGGAGATCAAGGCCATCCCAGCCAACGTGGTGAAACCCTGTCTACTAAAAATACAAAAATTAGCTGGGCGTGGTGGCACGTACCTGTAATCCCAGTTACCTGGGAGGCTGAGGCAGGAGAATCGCTTGAACCCGGGAGTCAGAGTTTGTGGTGAGCCAAGATCGCACCACTGCACTCCAGCCTGGTGACAGAGCGAGACTCCGTCTCAAAAAAAAAAAAGTGTACATTCAGGGCCAGGCCCGGTGGCTCACACCTGTAATCCCAGCACTTTGGGAGGCCGAGGCAGGTGGATCACGAGGTCAGGAGATTGAGGCCAGCTTGACCAATGTGGTGAAACCCCATCTCTACTAAAAATACAAAAATTAGCTGGGCAGGATGGTGAGCACTTGTAATCCTAGCTACTCGGGAGGCTGAGGCAGGAGAATCGCTAGAACCTGGGAGATGGAGGTTGCAGTGAGCCGAGATTGCGCCACTGCACTCCAGCCTTGGCAACAAAGCGAGACTCCGTCTCAAAAAACAAAAAGTGTACCTACCTTCCTCCTAATGGCATCCCTGGGGGAAGTTATTTCTACATTTTAAGTGGGGAAGATGAGGCTCAGAAGTTGCCTGGAGTATGAGGTTCTGTGCAGGGTTTGGACTCTGGCCTGTCTACCCTGGTGGAATAGCTGGTACCACGGGGGCTTTTGCTGTGGGGTTAGGCACCATGTGGGTGCTCTGGGGCCCTGGCATTGGATAGAATGGGAGGATTGCTTGAGCCCAGAAGTTCGAGGCTGTATGATCATGCAGCTGCCCTCCATCCTGGGCAACACACTGAGACTCTCTCTCTTTTTTTTTTTTGTTTTTTGTTTTTTGTTTTGAGACAGAGTCTCGCTTTGTTGACCAGGCTAGAGTGCGTTGGTGCAATCTCAGCTCACTGCAACCTCTGCCTCCTGGGTTTAGACAGTTCTCCCTGCCTCAGCCTCCTGAGTAGCTGGGATTACAGGCGGCCGCCACCATGCCTGGCTATTTTTTGTATTTTTAGTAGAGACTGGCTTTCACTATGTTGGTCAGGCTGGTCTTGAACTCCTGACTTCAGGTGATCCACCTCGGCCTCTCAAAGTGCTGGGATTATAGGTGTGAGCCACCATGCCTGGCCGTGAGACCCCTGTCTTTAAAAAATAAAGGACGGGGGCTGGGTGTGGTGGTTCACATCTGTAATCCCAGCACTTTGGGAGGCCAAGGTGGGCAGATCATGAGGTCAGGAGATGGAGACCATCCTCACTAACACGGTGAAACCCCGTCTCTACTGAAAATACAAAAAATTAGCCAGGCGTGGCGGCGGGCACCCGTAGTTCCAGCTACTCAGGAGGCTGAGGCAGGAGAATGGCGTGAACCCGGGAGGCGGAGCTTGCAGTGAGCTGAGATTGATGCCACTGCACTCCAGCCTGGGCGACAGAGCAAGACTCCGTGTGAAAAAAAATGAATAAAGAAAGAACAGGAAAGTCCGTCTTCGTGTCCTGAGACTACAGAGAGAAAGTATCCAGGGCTCGTTCAATACCCCACCTGGGAGGCAGTTACCTTGTGCCCATTTACATGTGAGCAAACAGGCACTCAGGGTTGGCCTCTTGGAGTTAGTCTCTCTGGCCAAAGCCTGTGCCCTTTGCACAAACATGCAAATCAGAACTGGGGCAGGCGTTGGATGAGGGTATGTGTGCTATGAGCAAATGAACGTAGGGCTGTCCAGGGCCAGACAGCACAGAGGACGTGTGGGCCTGGAAGGGAAGAAGGGGGTGTGGCATGTGCTGCCTGGAAGCCTAAGGCTTCACTAAACAGCAGAGAAGCTTGGATGGCTTTCAGACTGGTGACGCCCTGGGCTCAAGCAGGAAGGTCAGGAGAGTGCAGTGGCATCTCCACTCTGGGCTGGCACAGTTTTGCCCACACCTACACCTGAATGGGTGCCTGAGTGTCTGGACTGTGCTAGGGTGTGGAATCAGATGGACAAGGCACAGTCTATGAGGCAAGGAGCAGAGATGGTCAACCAATGCAGACTGCTCGATAGTCATGTTGGGAGTTCAGGGTACTGGAGGGCTATAAGGGGCCCTCACCCAGTTGGAGAGAATGCTGGCTTCCTTGAGAAAGTGGTGAAAGTGTCTCATTCCTAGACACTTTTCAAAAGAAGACATACATGCAACCAACAAACATTTGGAA
The DNA here is from genome assembly GCF_003255815.1 of Theropithecus gelada. Classification (NCBI taxonomy): domain Eukaryota; kingdom Metazoa; phylum Chordata; class Mammalia; order Primates; family Cercopithecidae; genus Theropithecus; species Theropithecus gelada. The sequence goes on from NC_037670.1 coordinate 68,443,153, forward strand.
AAAAAGCTCAATATCACTGATCATTAAAGAAACACAAAACCACAATGAGATGCCATCTCACACCAGCCAGAATGTCTATTATTAAAAAGTTAAAAAAAGAAAAAAATAACATGCTGGCAAAGTTGCAGAGAAAAGGGAATACTTGTACAGTGTTGGTGGGAGTGTAAATTAGTTAAACCATTGTGGAAAGCAGCGTGGCAATTCCTCAAGGAACTAAAAGCAGAACTACCATTTGACCCAGCAATCCCATTACTTGGTATGTACCCAAAGAAATGTAAGTCATTCTACCATAAAGACACATGCACATGTATGTTCATTGCAGCACTATTCACAATAGTAAAGACATGGAATCAACCTATATGCCCATCAACGACAGATTGGATAAAGAAAATGTGGTACATATATGCCATGGAATACTATTCAGACATAAAGACTTGAGATTATGTCCTTTGCAGGAACAAGGATGGAGCTGGAGGCCATTATCTTTAGCAAACTAACACAGGAACAGGAAACCAAATACCACATATTCTTACTTATATTCTCTCACCAAATGATGAGAACACATGGGGACTAAGAGGGAAACCGACAGATACTGAAGCCCAGTGGAAGATGGGAGGAGGGAGAGGAGCAGGAAAAATAACTATTGGGTACTGGGCTTAGTACCTGGGTGACAAAATAATCTGTGCAACAAACCCCCATGACACAAGTTTACCTATATAACAAACCTGCATATGTACCACTTAACATAAAATAAAAGTTAAAAACAAGGCCAGGCATGGTGGCTCATGCCTGTAATCCCAGCCCTTTGGGAGGCCGAGATGGGCAGATCACTTGAGATCAGGAGTTCGAGACCAGCCTGCCCAACATGGTGAAACCCTGTCTTTACCAACAACAACAAAAAAAGCCAGGTGTGGTGGCCCACGCCTGTAATCCCAACTACTCGGGAGGCTGAGGCAGGAGAATTGCTTGAACTTGAGAGGCGGAGGTTGCAGTGAGCTGAGATCGCTCCACTGCATTCCCGCTTGGGTGACAGAGCGAGACTCCGTCTCAAACAAAACAAAAAAAACAAAACAAAACAACATCAGACACCACATGGCAGGATCCAGGATCCAATCAGATCAAGCTCTGGCATCACCCCATGGCAGGATCCAGTCAGATATTACCTCCCAGCATCACCTCATTGTGAGATCCAGTTAGATCATGCTTCATTACCCTTTGCTTATAAAACCCAACCCAACCCCTAGCTCAGGAAAAGAGATTGAGCATTCCCTCCTTCCTTGCCAGTTGACTTTAAATAAAGCTTTTCTTATTTCAAAATATAAAAAAGAAAGTATCTCTGCTGGGCATGTTGGCTGGCTCATGCCTGTAATCCCAGCACTTTGAGAGGCAGAAGTGGGCAGATCAACTGAGGTCAGGACTTCAAGACCAGCCTGGCCAACATGGCAAAACCCTGTCTCTACTAAAAATACAAAAATTAGCTGGGCATGGTGCCTGGCTAATTTCCACGCCCGGCTAATTTTTGCATTTTTAGTAGAGACGGGGTTTTGCCATGTTGGTCAGGCTGGTCTTGAACTTCTGACCTTGTGATCCACCTGCCTCGGCCTCCCAAAGTGCTGCAATTATAGGCGTGAGCCACCACCCCCGGCCCTCTTGTTCCTGATTTTAGAGGAAAAACTTTCAGTTCATCATAAAAAAAATATATATATTTTTCGAGACAGAGTCTTCCTTTGTTTTCCAAGCTGGAGTGCAGTGATGCAATCGTGGCTCACAGCAGCCTCAAACTCCTAGGCTTAAGTGATCCTCCTATCTCAGCCTCCTGAGTCTAAGACTCAAGGTATGTGCCACCGCACCAAAAATTCTTTTTGGTAGGGTCTTGCTTTGACCTTCCTTTGACCTTGCTTTGACCCTTGGTTTGACCTTGCTTTGACAGGGTTTTGCAATGTTGCCTAGTCTTCTCTTGAACTCCTGGACTCCAGTGATTCTACCACGTTGGCCTCCCAAAGCAGTGGGATTATGAGCATGAATCATTGAGCCTGGCCAGCCTTTTGTCAGTATTATGTAAGCTGTGGGTTTTTTTGTTGTTGTTGTTTTTGTTTTTGAGATGAAATCTCACTCTGTCGCCCAGGCTGGAGTGCAATGGCACAATCTTGTTTTTTTTTTTTTTTTTTTTGAGACAGAGTCTCTCTCTGTCGCCCGGGCTGGAGTGCAGTGGCCGGATCTCAGCTCACTGCAAGCTCCGCCTCCCGGGTTTACCATTCTCCTGCCTCAGCCTCCCGAGTAGCTGGGACTACAGGCGCCCGCCAGCTCGCCCGGCTAGCTTTTTGTATTTTTTAGAGACGGGGTTTCACCGTGTTAGCCAGGATGATCTCGATCTCCTGACCTCGTGATCCGCCCGTCTCGGCCTCCCAAAGTGCTGGGATTACAGGCTTGAGCCACCGCGCCCGGCCGCGATGGCACAATCTTAGCTGACTGCAACCTCTGCCTCCTGGGTTCAAGCGATTCTCCTGTCTCAGCTTCCCAAGTAGATGGGATTACAGGCGTGCGCAACCACACCTAGCTAATTTTTTGTATTTTTAGTAGAGATGGAGTATCAACCATGTTGGCCAGGCTGTTTTCTAACTCCTGACCTCAAGTGATCCACACTCCTCAGCCTGCCAAAGTGCTGAGATTACAGGTGTGAGCCACCGCACCTGGACTTTTTTTTTTCATGTATGGCCTTTATCATGTTGAGAAAGTTACCTGCATTCCTTGTTTTCTGAGTGGTTTTATTATGAAAGAATGTCGGATATTGTCAGATATCTTTTCTGCATCAGTTGAGAGAATCATGTGATTTTTTTTCCCCTTCATTCTATTAATCTGGTATAGTTCATTAGTTCATTAATTGATTTCCATATGTTGAACCATCCTTATATTCCAGGAATAAAGTCTACCTGGTCATGGTGTATACTCTTTTTTTTTTTTTTTTTTTTTTTTGGGAGATGGAGTCTCGCTCTGTGGCCCAGGCTGGAGTGCAGTGGCATGATCTTGGCTCCTTGCAACCTCTGCCTCCCGGGTCCAAGCGATTCTCCTGCCTCAGCCTCCTAAGTAGCTGAGACTATAGGCATGCACCACCCCACCCGGCTAGCTTTTGTATTTTTAGTAGAGAAGGGGTTTCACCATGTTGGCCAGGCTGGTCTCGAACTCCTAACCTCAAGTGATCTGCCTGTCTCGACCTCCCAAAGTGGGGATTACAGGCTTGAGCCACTGCGCCCAGCCAATGTGTATAATCTTTTTAATACGATGTTCAGCTTGGTTCACTAGTATTTTTACTCAGTATTCATGAAGGATATTGAATATTTTATTCAATATTTATGAGGTCTGTAGTTTTCTTGTAGTGTCTTTGGTTTTGGTGTCAGTATACCATAGGATCAGGATACTATGAACATGCCCTCATAGAGTAAGTTAGGAAGTGTTCTTTCCTCTTCAATTTAGGGAAGAGTTTGAGAAGGATTGATATTAATTAGGGTTTTGTTTTTTTTCTGAGATGGAGTTTTGCTGTTGTTACCCAGGCTGGAGTGCAATGGCGTGATCTTGGCTCACCACAACCTCTGCTTCCTGGGTTCAAGCAATTCTCCTGCCCCAGCTTCCCAAGTAGCCGGGATTACAGGCATGTGCCACCACGCCCAGCTAATTTTGTATTTTTTAGTGGAGATGGGGTTTCTCCATCTTGGTCAGGCTGGACTCGAACTCCGACCTCAGGTGATCTGCCCGCCTTGGCCTCCTAAAGTGCTGGGATTACAGGTGTGAGCCGCCATGCCCAGCTGATATTAATTCTGCTTTAAACGTTTGCTAGAATTCGCCAGTGAAGCCATCTGGTCCTGGGCTTTTCTTTTGGGGGAGTTTAAAAATTACTGATTCAATTTCCTTAGTTATTTAGATTTTCTGCTTCTTCATGAATTAGTTTTGGTAGTTGAATGTTTAGCAATTTGTCCATTTCTTCTAGATTATCCAGTTTATTGTATGTTCATTTATATTATCTTGTATTTTTTATTTCTGTAAAATTGTAAAGCTCCCACTTTCATTTGTGATTTTGGTAATATCAGTCTTCTCTTTCTTAGTCACCTTACCTAAATGTTTGTTAATTTTGTTGATTTTTTCTTTTAAAATTTGGTTTTCTGTATTATTTTATTTGTATTATAGATTTCTTGAAAAAAATCTTCTGAAGGAGCAATCAACTTTTTGTTTCATAGCTATTCTCTATAGTTTTCTATTCCCTATTTCATTTATCTCAATTCTAGTCTTTATATTTTTAAAAATTCTAGCTTTGAGTTACTTTTTTCTTTTTCTAGCTCCTTGAGGTGTGCAGTTAGAAAATTTCAAAACTTTCTTCTTCTCTTCTTCTACCCCTCCTCCTTCTTCCCCCTCCCCCTTCCTCCTCCTTCCCCTCCTCCTATTGGGGTGATCATACCCAACACCAGGTCGTGGGGGTGACAAAGTGAGTGGAGTCAGAGGATTGAGAAAAAGACAGTTTGAGAGATAAAGGTGGGATGATCAATCGTGGAGGCTGCCAAGGCTCTGAGCGCTGGGAACCCACGGTATTTATTGCTAATCCAACAAAGAAACAGGTGGTGAGAATGTGGGGATCAAAAGGGCAGGTGCATGATCTACAGCTGTGATGGTTTAGCATGTATATGTAACATGTTCTGCTACTTGAGATAATGGAAATAGGAGCCTATCAGGGCTAGAAGCAAGGAACCAGCAAGTCTAGACACATTCCAGAGGACATTATGCAAGCCCTGCCTCAGTTTCCCTCCCAACACTCAACTTTTTCCCAACATCCTCCTCCTCCTCCTCCTTCTTCTTTTCTTCTTTCTCTTCCTCTTCCTCTTTCTCTTTTCTCCTTTTTTGTAGAGATGGGGTTTTGCAATGTTTTCCAGGTTGGTCTTGAACTCCTGGCCTAATATAATTCCCCTGCCGTGGCCTCCCAAAGTGTTGAGATTACAGGCATGAGCCACCACACCTGGCCCTTTCTTTAAAAAAAAAAATAAATAAATAAAAATAAAAATTTAAAAAATTTTTTGAGACAAGGTCTTGCTCTGTTGCCCAAGCTGGAGTGCAGTGGTGTGACCTCAGCTCACCGTAGCCTTGACCTCCTGGGCTCAAGTGATTCTCATCCCTCAGCCTCCTGAGTAACTGGGACTACAGGCACGTGCCACCATGCCCCGCTAATTTTTTGTATCTTTCTTATAGAGACAGAGTTTAGCCATGTTGCCCAGGCTAGTCTCCCTCAATCCTGCCCCCTTGACCTCTCGAAGTGCTGGTACTACAGGCACCGTACCAGGTGCTTTCTTCTTTTTCAATTGTGCTTATGGCTAAAAATTTTCCTCTTAGCACAGCTTTGCTTCATCCCATAAGTTTTGGTATGTTGTGTTTTCATTTTCATTTGTCTCAAGGTATGTTTATATTTCCTTTGTGATTTATGCTTTGGTCCATTGGTTGTTAAGCATGTGTTGTTTAATTTCCAAATATCATGAATTTTCAGGGATTTTTTCCTGTAATTTATTTACTTTTTTTTTTTTTTTTTTTTTTTTTGAGCCAGGATGGAGTGCAGTTGTGTGATCACTGCTCACTGTAGCATTGATCTCCTGGGTTCAAGCAGTTATCTCACCTCAGCCTTCTGAGTAGCTGGTACCACAGGTGTGTGCCACCATGCCTGGCTAATTTTTTTTTTTTTTTTTGAAACAGGGTCTCACTCTGTGGCCCAGGCTGGAGTGCAGTGGTGTGATCATGGCTCACTGCAGTCTTGATCTCCTAGGTTCAGGTGATCCTCCCACCTCAGCCTCCTGGGAAGCTGGGACTACAGGTGCACACCAATACACCAGCTAATTTTTTGTGTTTTTAGTAGGGATGGGATTTCACCATGTTGCCCAGGAAGTTCTGAACTCTTGGATTCAGGCAATTCGTTTCCCTCAGCCTCCCAAAGTATTGGGATTACAGGTGTGAACCACCACACCCAGCTTCTTTTTATTTTTAGAGATGGAGTTTCTCTATGTTGCCCAGGCTGATCTTGAACTCCTGGGCCCAGGAGATCCTCCCAACTTGTCCTCCCAAAGTGCTGTGATTACAGATGTGAGCCACCGTGCTCAGCCCCTTCTGTTAATCGAGTTCTAGTTTCATTCCATTGTGACTGGAAAATATACTTTCTATGATTTTAATTATTTAAAATATAACAAGGCTTGTTTTGTCACCTAACATACTGTCTATCCTGAGGAATATTCCATGTGCACTTGAAAGAAATGTGTATCCTGCTGTTGTGGAGTGGAATGTTATATATATACAAGTGTCCTCGTGTTTTATAAATGTTCAAGACTTCTATTTCCCTACTGGTCTTCTGTCTAGTTGTTCCATCAATTATTGAAAATGGAGTATTAAAGTCTCCAACTACTTATTGTTGCATTGTCTATTTCTCCTTTCAATTATGTAATGTTTGCTTTACATATTTTAAGGTCACATTGTTTGGTGCATATATATTATTATTACATATTTTTGATGAATTGACCCTTTTGGTAATGTATAATGTCATATTTGTCTCTTGTAACAATTCTTTATTTAAATTCTATTTTGTGGTCAGGTTCAGTGGCTCATGTCTGTAATCCCAGCACTTTGGGAAGCCAAGGTGGGCAGATCACTTGAGGTCAGGAGTTCAAGACCGGTCTGTCTAACATGGCAAAACCCTGTCTCTACTAAAAATACAAAAAATTAGCTGAGCATGGTGGTACACAGGTGTGATTGCACTAATGCACTCCAGTCTGTCTCAAAACAAACAAAAAACAACCTCCCCTCAAAAAACCCCAAAGTTATAATAATTCTGGCTTTTGTATTTACCCATGTAAATACCTTTATTGGGGATTTTTATTTCTTCAAACATCTTTGAGTCACTGTCTGGCATCCTTTAATTTCAACTGAAAGAGTCCCCTTAGCATTTCTTGTAAGGCAGGTCTAGTGGTAATGAATTTTCTCAGCTATTATGTATCTGAAAATGTCTTAATTTCTCATTTATTTTTGAAAGATCATTTTGCTGAAAAAGGATTTTTGGTTGATAATTTTGTTTGTTTCAGCACTGTAAATATATCATGCTCACTGCCTTTTGACCTTCAGCATATCTTGTGAGTAACCAGCTGATAATCTTATTGAGGACACCTTGTATGTGATGAGTCACTTTTCTCTTGTTTTCAATATTCTCTCTTAGTATTTGCCTTTCATTATGTCTCAGTATAAGTCTCTTTGGAGTTTATTGGACTTTTTAGATATTTCATATTCATGTCTTTCATCAAATTTGGACAGTTTTAGGCCATTATTTCTTCAAATAATCTGTCTCATTCTCTCTTCTCTTATTGAACTTCCATAATACCCATGTTATTTTGTTTCATGGTGTACCATAAGTAACTTAGTCTCTGTTCACTTTTCCTCACTCTTTTTCACATCTATTCCTCAGACCTGATGATTTCAATTGCCCTACCTTCCCAGTTCACAGATTCTTTCTTCTGCTTTCTCAAATCTGCTCTTGAGCCCCTCTAGTGAAGTTTTTTATTTCAGTTATTATCCTTTTCAGGTCCAGAATTTCTGTGTGGTTCTTTTTTTTATAATTTCTCTTTATTAATAACCTCATTTTGTTCATGCATGGCTTTCCTAATTTACTTTAGTCCTCATCTATTTTTGCTCTTAGCTCTTTAAGATAGCTATTTTAAAGTGTTTTTGTCTAATAAGTCTTATGTTGGGCTGCCTTGGACACAGTTTTTGTCAACTTGTTGTTTTTTTCCTTTGAATAGGCCATCTTTTCCCGTTTCTTTATCTGCCTTGTGATTTTGCTGTTGCTGTTGCAAACTGGACTTTTGACTATTATAATGTGATAAGTCTGGAAATCAGATTCTCTCTCTTCCTCAGCATTTTTTTAATTGCTGAAGGCTGTAGTAACGTTTGTTTTTATACTTTCCCAAGCTATTTTTGCAAAGACCATTCATTGTTTTTTTGTGGTCACCAAAGTGTCTGTTTCTTCAGCTTGCGTTTAGCCAGTGTTTTGACAGAGAATTCCCTGAATGCCAAGAGCTAAAAACTACACCACCACCACCACCACCACACACACACACACACACACACACACACACACACGCACAAGCATACCTCTCCCATCTTTTGCAAATTGGGTTGGGACTCTTTAACACTTATCTAGGCTTGTTCTGAGCCTAGGATCAGGCTGTGACAAAAGTTTCAGGGCTTTTCTGAATATGTGTTTTGCCCTGGACATGCATGTAGCATTCTCAATTTCCTGTATACATAGCTGTTTTATTTTTGTTTGAGTTGGATCTCGCTCTGTCATCTAGGCAGGTGTGCAGTGACATGATCATGGCTCACTGCAGCCTCGCACTCCTGGGCTCAGGTGATCTTCTTGTTTCTGTTTCCCAAGTGGCTGGGACTACAGGAATGCACCACCATGCCCAGCTAAGCTTTCCCTTCCCTTCCCTTTTCTCCCCTCCCTTCCTTTCCCTTCCTCCTTCTTTTCTCTCTTCTTTCTTTCTTTCTTTCTTTCTCTTTCTTTCTTTTTCTTTCTTTCTTTCTTTCTTTTCTTTTTTCTCTCTCTCCTTCCTTTTCTTTTGCTTTTTTCTTTTCTTTCTTTCTTTTTCTTTCTTTCTCCTTCCTTCCTTCTTTCCCTCTTTCCATCTCTCCCTCCCTCCTTCCCTTCCCCCTCCCTCCCTTTCTTTCCTTCTTCCTTCCTTTCCCTTCCCTTTCCTTCCCCTCCCCTCCCTTTCCTTCCCCTCCCCTTCCTTTCCTTTCCCTCCCCTCCCTCTCCTTCCCCTCTCCTCCCTTTCCTTCCCCTCCCCTCCCTTTCCTTCCCCTCCCCTTCCCTCCCATCCCCTCCCCTTCCCTCTCCTCTCCTCTCCTCTCCTGTCCCATCCCGTCCCGTCCCGTCCCGTCCCGTCCTGTCCTGTCCTGTCCTGTGTGAACATAGCTCACAGCAGCCTCAACCCTGAGGGCTCAAGTGATCTTCCTGTGTCCCTCCCAAGTAGCTGGGACAGCAGGTGCCTAACCCCCGTCTAATTATTTATTTTTTTTCTGCTCGTCCTCTGTGGGTTGGACCCACTGCCTAACCAGTCCCAATGAGATGAACTGGGTACCTCAGTTGGAAATGCAGAAATCACCCGCCTTCTGCCCTGGTCTCACTGGGAGCTGTAGACCAGAGCTGTTCCTATTCGGCCATCTTGGCCCCTTCCAATTATTTATTTTTTTGTAGAGACAGGGTCTCATCATGTTCTCCAGGCTGGTTTAAAACTCTTGGGATCAGGGCAGGATCCTCCCACCTCAACCTCCCAAATTGCTGAAGATTACAGGTGTGAGCCACCATGCCCAGCCTGCTTTTCTATTTTGTTGTAGAGACAGGCTCTCACTATATTGGCCAGGCTTGTCTCAAACTCCTGGCCTCAAGCAGTCCTCTTGCCTTGGCCTTCCAAACTGCTGTGATTACAGGCATGAGCCACTGCACCTGTCGGCCTCTTCTTCTTTTTTTGAGTCAACGTCCAGCCTGGAGTGCAGTGGTGCAATATGGCTCACTGCAGCCTCAAACCCCTAAACTCAGATGATCCTCCCACCTCGGCCTCCCAAATAGCTGGGACTACAGGTATATGCCACCATGCCAGCTAACTTTTTTTAAATTTTATTTTTTGTAGAGATGGGGTCTTGCTATATTGCCCAGGCTGGTCTCAAACTCCTGGCCTCAAGTGATCCTCCCACCTTGGCCTCCAAAAGCATTGGCATTACAGGCATGAGCCACTGTCCTTGGCTCATAGCTGCTTTAAAAATTTATATACACATATATATTTTAAGAGAGGGACTTGCTCTACTGCACTGGCTGGAGTGCAGTGTCACAATCATGGCTCACAACTCAAACTTCTGGGCTCAAGCAATCCTCCCGCCTCAGCCTCCCAAGTAACTGGTACTACAGGTGCATGCCACCACCCCCAGCTAATTTTTAAATTTGTTGTAGAGACAGGATCTTGCTCTACATTGTCCAGACTGGTCTCAAACTCCTGGGCTCAAGCAATCTGCCTGCCTCAGCATCCCAAAGTGTTGGGGTTACAGACATAAGCCACTGCACCCACAAATTGCTGTTGAATATCCAAATGGTCCAAGCTTCTCCTCTGGGTTTAAAATGGTATATGGCATGTCTCTACCTATAACCTCTTGCCCCAGGCATCTTTTCTGAACAATGTCCTGATTTTAGGCAAAAGATACAGCATCTTGCATCAGTTCTTCCAGGAGCCACCAGATAAGAACAGATGCACATAATAGATTGCAAATAAGGCCTGCTCTCTTTGGAGGGAGGGAACTGAGAACTGTGCTACTGTTGTCTCAATTCCAAAACTGTTGGCTGGGTGCAGTGGCTCATGCCTGTAATCCCAACATTTTGGGAGGCCAAGGCAGGAGATCACTTGAGGCCAGGAGTTTGAGACCAGCCCAGACAACATAGTGAGACCCTATGTCTACAAACAATTTAAAACACTAGCTGGGTGTGGTGGCACATACCTGTAATTCTACCTTCTCAGCAGGCTGAGGTTGGAGGATTGCTTGAGCCCAGGAGTTTGAGGCTGCAGTAAGCCATGATTGTACCAGTACACTTCAGCCTGGGCTACAGAATTAAACCGCTCAAAAAAAAAGACCAAGACTGCTGCCATGCTGGGGAAGGGGAGCGGGGGCAAGACTAAGTGAAAACACTGCAAAACTTTCCTACTGTTTTGACGATGGCCTTTTTTAAATTGAATATTTGCCTGGTTGCTATAGGCCTTTGTTTTCTAGAGTGCCAACAAAGTTGATTCTGACAGTTGGGCTTGTTTATTCAGTGTTTCAGTTTGGAAATGAGAGCTTGGAGCTTCCTAGGCCACCATTTTGCAGATGTTATTTCCAATGGCATTTTTTGCATCTTGACTTTTTCCTCGTGTTCAGTGCTTCAGGACCACAAGATGGTTGCTACAGCTACAGACCTTCCATCTTTCTAGCACAGCGAAAAGCGGGGAAGGCTAGAATATCATGGCAGCTGCTTACGTCTCCTTTCACGAGGAAAGAAAAAGCCTTCCCATGGGGATCCCAGGGCCCCTGCTAGCTGCAAAGGGGCCTGGGAGAGCAGAGAGAGCCTCTCTCACCTAAGCAGTAGACACAGTCCTTCACCAGAGTGCAGGTTCTGATGGCAAGAAAGACGAAGAGGCCACCAGCAGGCTGGATACCCCAAAGAGCCAGAAGTAGGGGATGTGATTACTCACATCTGTACCGGTCAGAGTGTTGTACACATATCCAGCCAAGGTACCTATGACCCAGGTCAGGTGACTGGCTTAGCAATGTCACCTACCTTCCTCTCAGCCCAGATCCCCAAACTCTTTGAATGCTGTTGGGATGCAGAACAGCAAGTCGGCAAGTGATTTTTTTAAAAAAATAATTTAATTTTTGTGGGTACACAGTAGATTATATATTTATGGGGTACATGAGATATTTTGATACAGATATATGATGTGTCATAATCACATCAGGTTGTAAATGGGGTCACCATCACCTCAAGCATTTGTCACTTCTTTGTGTTACCTCTCTGTTAAAGGAGGTTTAATTACACTCTTTCAGTTATTTTAAAATGTACTGCTGATTGTAATTACCCTGTTGTGCTATCAAATACCAGCTTTTATTTATTCTATCTAATTATATTTTTGTATCCGTCAACCATCTCCGCTTCTCCCTACCTCCCCACTACTCTTCCCAGCCTCTGGTAACCATCGTACCTACTTTCTTTTTTTTTTTTTTTTTTTGAGACGGAGTCTCGCTGTGTCGCCCAGGCTGGAGTGCGGTGGCGCGATCTCGGCTCACTGCAAGCTCCGCCTCCTGGGTTCACACCATTCTCCCGCCTCAGCCTCCGAGTAGCTGGGACTACAGGCGCCCGCCACCTCGCCCGGCTAGTTTTTTGTATTTTTAGTAGAGACGGGGTTTCACCATGTTAGCCAGGATGGTCTCGATCTCCTGACCTCGTGATCCACCCGCCTCGGCCTCCCAAAGTGCTGGGATTACAGGCTTGAGCCACCGCGCCCGGCCCCATCGTACCTACTTTCTATTGCCATGCGTTTGTTTTAATTTTTAGCTCCTACAAATGAGTGAAAAACACGTGAAGTTTGTCTTTCTGTGCCTGGCTTATTTCAGTGAGTGATCCTCATGTCTCCAGGGCTTGTCTCCACATGACTCACCAGGGGAAGCCCCTGCCAGGTGTCACCCCAGAGCCAACCACAGAGGGCTGCTCTGCTGATGGCTGCTTCACCCCTGGCTGCTCCCTCAGTGAACTGGCACAGCTCTGAGTCCCTCTCTGGACCTGCTCAGAGTAGCCACATTTCAGGCATGTCTTATGATTCTAACATCAAGCTTATAATATCAATCTTACTAATACCAAGAAAAAGTGGAAAATGAGGTATTATCTGGCAGTCATTAAATTAGTAAGGTCTAATGACAAACATAATACACGATGAAGGTGAGACTGCGGGGAGATGGTGCCTTTGCGAGTTGCCCGTGTCAGCGGTAAGAGTCACGGCCCTTGGGAAATCACTGAGTCTTCATTACTCAAGACTGGCATCAACCCTTCACCAAATTCCAATAACTGAGGATCTGATAATTACCCGATAAATCCTAGATTAGCCTAAGGAAAGAAATGAGCTGTCCACATAAGAGTCATAAACATTGGGCTGGGGCTGCTGGCTCACGCCTATAATCCCAGCACTTTGGGAGTCCAAGGAGGGCGGATCACAAGATCAAGAGATCAAGACTCTCCTGGCCAACATGATGAAACCCTGTGTCTACTAAAAGTACAAAAATTAACTGGGCATGATGGCACGTGCCTGTAGTCCCAGCTACTTGGGAGGCTGAGGCAGGAGAATCGTTTGAACCCAGGAGGCAGAAGTTGCAGTGAGCCAAGATCGTGCCACTGTACTCCAGCCTGGCAACAAAGCAAGACTCTGTCTCAAAAAAAAAAAAAAAGAATGGTAAACATTGTACTCTGACTCACAAATCTCATCTAGGGGAACTTGTTTTAAGGAAATAAATTTAAAAAATAATAGGAAACATTGTTAGGCACAAAGAAGTCAACCAGAAACATATTGATCAAAAATGATCTATTGGGAACCAGCCCGACAGCACCAGAAGAGGAGAAGATCCATGAGTTCTGTGGACCATAACCTAGTCACAGACATGCTGATCAGAGATTGAAGGCAACAGGGAGGATTTCTGTGAAAAGTCAAGAGAAAAAGCAGGATGCATGTGTACATATCATATGGTCACAGCTCGGCATGTGTGTCCAGAGACACTGGCAGTTGGGTTGGGAGATCAGGTGTGAAATTTTCACTGTCATTCTGAACCGGATTGTGCTGCTGTTACACTGCTTGTGTTTCGCAGATGACCCCAGGAGATCACATAGCTGGACTCTATCTCTCTGTGGTGCTAGGCTGGGCACAACTGGGCTCCAGGGGCTTAGCCTAGGTAGCCCCCATGGGAACAAATATATGAAAGACAGGGTGGGCCTTTCATAGGCTTGTTCTGACACTCAGCCCCGTGCATGCCAACAGTGACTTCTTGCTGCAAGTGCCCACAGCCCTGCCTAACGCCCTTTGACAGTGAGTGTGCCCGCTACATGCTGGGGCTAAAGCTTCCAGGAGTGTCCTCTACCAGTGACAGAAGAACGTGGTGGAAAGGTGTCTGTGTCCTTATTCCTTGGAGGCGACCCTCTTGGACATGTCCCCACCAGCTCCTGGAGGTCCCTGGGGGCAGGAGAAAGCTCTTGGATGCACTCTGGTCAGCTTCCTTCCATCCCCTGGCTCATTCCCCACTCAACAACTGCTGTCATCTGGAGTCACCTCCCCAATAAACTTTTTGCACTGGGATCCTTGTTTCAGGATCTGTTTCTGGAGGAACTAGATGACAACACCAGGAACAGAGGACCTAGAGAGGCAGCTTCATGGGTGGTGGGGTCTCTGCCTCTGCCGGCCAGGGACTTGGGAGCAGTTCTGGGAAGGTGCTGGATGGGGCTGTCACTCCCAGGGGCAGGCCCTTGGCTGCTGACTGTCTGTCCTCTCCACTATGGCTGTCTTGAGGACTTAGGGGTCAGCCTGACCCTGCCTTGGCCCCCTTCCTCTCAGCCTCTGTCTTCCCCTGCATGAGGCTGGGTGGCTCCCCTGTGAATCAGGCAGGGGTCCACAAAACACTAGAGACAGGTCCCTCCCTGCAGCTGTCTCCAGTGGATGGCACGCAGGTGATGTTCCCAACAAGCTGCCCTTATCTGCAGCTCAGCTTTGGTAATTGGGGCCAAGGTCATGGCCCATCCTGGTGATAGTGAGAGCCCAAGGTAGGCCTTGAAGATTCCTATCAGGAGGGAGCAGAAAGTGTGTACCACGCCCCTGGGCCCAGGTGGAGCAGGGCTGCTGCTCAAGGCTCCCGGCCATGCTCTGTCCCTTGCTAGGGGTGACTGGTGGGACAGGCCTGGCCAAGGGACAAGAGGGAGAAGGTCAGGGGGAAGTGGGGATGAAAAGCAAAATGAGCAAAGGAGAGTATTCCGATATCTGGGGTCTCTGTAACTGTCAGGCCCAGGAGTGAGCTGTTCTTTCCCTTTGCTTCCTGGAGGAGGGGACTTTTGTCACTGCGTCACTCCACCCTGACTGCCCCTCTGTTATCAGGCTGTTAATATTAATTAACAACAGTTGCTAGGGATGACAGTGCAGAGGGTGCCTCTGAGCCCATAGCTGGCCCTGGTCCCAAGAAAGGGTAGGGCAGATCGGGGGTCTAAGGCTGAGCCAGGGAGGGTGCGGAGGTTCCTCGGCCATGCTGAGTTCCTGAGGCCGGAGCCCAGCCAGTGCCTGGTTTCACCTGTGCCTCCAGGCCCTGGCACCATCTCCAGCAGAAGCTGAGTTAGGGGCTGATAGCGTGGTCTCTCCCCTAACTGGCTCAGCCCTCTGGCTTCGGTCGTTTTGGGAAGTGAGTGGAGACCCTAGCACCCGCATGATGAGGCTCATCTCAAGCGGGGGCCTGTGGACTGGGGCCAAACAGTGGGAGTGGTGGATCATTAACTAGCAGGGCTCAGCCTCATTGGTCCCTCACCCAGTCAGGCCAGGGTTGTCATCGAAGGGGAGGAGGCTGCCTTAATGTGTGTTTAGCCCTTGGCTATCCCTGAGGCCTGGCGCGGCTACCCGCTGACCCCTTCTCGACCCGGGATGGCGGAGGCTGGCCTGAGGGGCTGGCTGCTGTGGGCCCTGCTCCTGCACTTGGTGAGTCCCAGGGCTTGGCTCCACCTCCCCTACAGCCTCCAGTTAGGGACCCTGGGGCCAGCCGTGTACCAGGCGAGTGTTACTGGGTAACAGCAAGGGAGCCTCAGGGCCTGCAGGCTGGGCCAGTCTCCGGACACATGAGGGATGCCAGGCCCCACAGAGGAGGGGTGCAGGTGGAGGGTTTCCAGGTCACAGAGTTGAATGCACACAGGGGTGAAAGAGGTCGCTGGACTGGGGTGTTCCAAGTCCCTCCTGTCACTGGCCCTACTGGGTGGGGTCCAGGCCTGCAGTTGAGGGAGGTCTGAGGCAAGGAGGTGCTGGGATGGGGTTACCTAGTGAGCATCACCTAGGGAGTCCTGGGAGAAGATCCAGGACTGGCGCCTCTTAAGTTCCTCGCTCCCTTTGTGTCTGGGAGGTGGGTGATGGCTTTTGGCCTCAAGCAGGTGGTGGTGGTGGTGGTGGTGGGAGCCGGGGGACCTCCTGCACAGACTCTCCATGACAGACCCTGGCCTCTGGATGTGGTGTGCAGTGTGGGGACTCAGGCTGACTTTGATGTGGGCAGGGCCCGGCACCTTGGAGTCAGCTTTGCCTCCTTACCCATACCTGGCCTCTCCAGCAGGACCTTCCTAAACTGCAGGTCTATCAGGCCACACCTAGGAAGAAAGGCCTGGCTGCCCCGCCCACTTGTCACTCCACCACTGGCTGGCTGGCTGGCACATGCCTCCAGGAGGCTCCCCCCTTCCCTGCCCCTGCTCCATGTCCTTCTTACCCCCACGCCCTCCCTGGCTGCCTGCTGCCTGGATGGCACCCAGCTGTGTCAGGGCCCATGAGTGATGCTGCTGTGTCTGCAGGCCCAGAGCGAGCCTTACACACCCATCCACCAGCCTGGCTACTGCGCCTTCTATGACGAATGTGGGAAGAACCCAGAGCTGTCTGGAGGCCTCATGACACTCTCCAACGTGTCCTGTCTGTCCAACACGCCAGCCCGCAACATCACAGGTGATCACCTGATCCTATTACAGAGGATCTGCCCCCGCCTCTACACCGGCCCCAACACCCAAGCCTGCTGCTCCGCCAAGCAGCTGGTATCATTGGAAGCGAGTCTGTCGATCACCAAGGCCCTCCTCACCCGCTGCCCAGCCTGCTCTGACAATTTCGTGAGCCTGCACTGCCACAACACATGCAGCCCCAACCAGAGCCTCTTCATCAATGTGACCCGCGTGGCTCAGCTAGGGGCTGGACAACTCCCAGCTGTGGTGGCCTATGAGGCCTTCTACCAGCACAGCTTTGCCGAGCAGAGCTATGACTCCTGCAGCCGTGTGCACATCCCTGCGGCTGCCACGCTGGCTGTGGGCAGCATGTGTGGCGTGTATGGCTCTGCCCTTTGCAATGCCCAGCGCTGGCTCAACTTCCAGGGAGACACAGGCAATGGTCTGGCCCCACTGGACATCACCTTCCACCTCTTGGAGCCCGGCCAGGCTGTGGGGAGTGGGATTCAGCCTCTGAATGAGGGGGTTGCACGTTGCAATGAGTCCCAAGGTGACGACGCAGTGGCCTGCTCCTGCCAGGACTGTGCTGCATCCTGTCCTGCTATCGCCCATCCCCAGGCCCTGGACTCCACCTTCCGCCTGGGCCGGATGCCGGGTGGGCTGGTCCTCATCATCATCCTCTGTTCTGTCTTCACTGTGGTCGCCATCCTGCTCGTGGGACTCCGTGTGGCCCCCACCAGGGGCAAAAGCAAGACGGTGGACCCCAAGAAGGGCACCAGCCTCTCTGACAAGCTCAGCTTCTCCACCTACACCCTCCTTGGCCAGTTCTTCCAGGGCTGGGGCACCTGGGTGGCTTCGTGGCCTCTGACCATCCTGGTGCTGTCTGTCATCCCGGTGGTGGTCTTGGCAGCGGGCCTGGTCTTTACAGAACTCACTACGGACCCCGTGGAGCTGTGGTCGGCCCCCAACAGCCAAGCCCGGAGTGAGAAGGCTTTTCATGACCAGCATTTCGGCCCCTTCTTCCGAACCAACCAGGTGATCCTGACAGCTCCTAACCGGTCCAGCTACAGGTATGACTCCCTGCTGCTGGGGCCCAAGAACTTCAGCGGGATCCTGGACCTGGACTTGCTGCTGGAGCTGCTGGAGCTGCAGGAGAGGCTGCGGCACCTCCAGGTGTGGTCGCCCGAAGCACAGCGCAACATCTCCCTGCAGCACATCTGCTACGCCCCCCTCAATCCGGACAATACCAGTCTCTCCGATTGCTGCATCAACAGCCTTCTGCAGTATTTCCAGAACAACCGCACGCTCCTGTTGCTCACGGCCAACCAGACACTGATGGGGCAGACCTCCCAAGTCGACTGGAAGGACCATTTTCTGTACTGTGCCAAGTGAGTCCGTGGTGGGGCCCAAGCGAGGAGCGGGCTGGGGCTGGGCTGCCATGGCCTCCCGGGAACCTGGCCGGGCATACAGCTGGTCCTGAAGGACCAGAGGTAGCTATTCCTATGACTCTGGCCTGGGGCTGCCCAGATGCTTATCTCTGCCCCTCGTCCAGCTGCCATTTCCTTTGGCCAGAGTTCCTGCTCATGGCTGCAGGTTTGTGCATGGCCATCACTGGCCCTTCAACCCCGGGTTCACTCTGTCTTTCTGCAGAGCTCCTGACATGTGGAGCTCCCTGCCACATTCTTGGTTTAAGTCTGACAGAGGAGTCCGATTGGCACAGCACATGTTTATATTTGCCTTGTTTTGCTTCTTGTTTCTGTGCCAGGTGCCGTAGGGCCGTCAGTAGCCCGTGAGGTACCATGGTATGCACTGGAAAAAGTGCCCTCAGGCCAGGGGTCATGGCTGGTCTCAGGCACCTGGGCCCGGTGTCCTGGGGCAGGCCACAGCCACATACACTTCTATTGATTGGGGTTCGGTCCTGGTTCTGTCCACTCTGGTGTGCTGCCAACAAGGCTGCTGGACCAAGGCGCCCAAGAGCCAAGGGCAGCAGCAGGGCAGTGGCAGTGGAGGCTCCTTGAGGTTGGAGTAGAGCAGAGGTCCTCAAAATGAACATTTAGTACTCCATACTCCAGAGCAAATGAGAGTTAAAAGGGGCAAATAGCATCTTAGTGTTATTATGAAAAGAGTTCTGACCTTACAGACCCTTGAAAGGATCTCCAGGACACCTAAGGGCCCCAGGCCACACTTTGAGAACCACTGGATTGGAAGAGAGTGCTGACACTTTCTGTCCCCCGCTATCTGGCTCTGCATCCCTTGGCTGGGCCCCAAATTTGGGCTGTTTCTCAGAGTGTCTGTGCCAGGAACCCAAGGGCTGTCTCTTGGAAACAGCGGGAATGAGAGGAGCTATTGTTTGCTCTGGGGAGGCATCGTGGTCTGACCTCCGACTCGTGTCTGATGCTAGCTTTATAGTCCATTATAGGGCATTATCTTTATTTTGACTTGGGTGCTCACAACAACTCTTGGGTGGTCCAATTATCCCCACTTTACAGACATGAAAACTGAGGCTCGCAGGGGTGTGGTAAGCTGCTCAAAGTCACACAGCAACCAGCACTTGCTTGCTGAGAGCTGACAGAGGGGCGTAGAGAGCTTCGCTCTGGTGTCCCACCGCGTCTTCACAATGATGGGCTTTGCAGAAAGGGCTAAGCTGAAGGAACTACAGAATTGCCTGAGGGTACCAGGCTAGTAAACTCTGAAAACATTGGCTCCTGGGCTCCAGGATTCCAAATTTGACCTCAATACCTAGAGGGTTTTGGGGGGCCCTAGGCAGGAGAAGGAGGCTGAGAGGGCAACATTTGAGACAGCCCATGCCAGACCCCACGGTTCAAATCCCAGCTCTTCCGCCCTCATCACACCTGAGGACTTCAGATGTGATGCTCAATCCAGAATCAGATACTGTCAGAGCCAGGAAGGTCAGGCTAGTGTGTGGAGACGTGAGAGGCACAGAGGGACATGGCCCGGAGCAGCCCCTGCCTGGCACCGAGGAGGCACCCGGCAGCTCCAACTCACTCGGTGGGTGGGGGCCTGCAGGAGATCTTGCTGGATGGGAGCCATTTAGGACCCACTGGGCTGGGCTATCTGCAGTTATCTGCAGCCAGTGTCCCCCACCCCACCAGCTCACCCTCCGTAGTGCTGTGGGTCTGGGGTGGGAGGGGAAGGGAGGGGCCATAGGGACTGGGCAGGGCCAGGAAAGGCCCTTTCCCTTTGTGGTCATCTCCCTCCAGTGCCCCGCTCACCTTCAAGGATGGCACAGCCCTGGCCCTGAGCTGCATGGCTGACTACGGGGCCCCTGTCTTCCCCTTCCTTGCCGTTGGGGGGTACAAAGGTAAGCTAAGTGGGCCCTGAGAGGAGGCCAAGGAAGATGCAGTATTGGGGCAGGAACCATAGACGGGAGGGTGGGGGTGGTGCTGGGGGTTCTCACAGCCTGGGGGTGACCTGGTTTCTGGAAGCTATAGGCCGACCCTGTCCTGTCTCCTCTCTCTGCCATCTCCTTTATCTTCTCATAGTGTTACTCAGGCACTCTGGTTTTTTGCCTGGGCCCAAAGGTCTTACCTTTGCCTGAGAGAAGTGGGGTGTAGGAGGTAAGGCCATAAATCAGATGAAGAAGGAGTGGGGGAGAAGGAGCAAGGGGTGATGGCAGGGGTGAAGCTAGATAGGGGGAGGGAATATAGGGGTGCAGCTGGAGGGGGAGGGAGGCACGGGTGCAGCAGGAAGGGACTGAGCATTTCTTATCCCAGGGAAGGACTATTCTGAGGCGGAGGCCCTGATCATGACGTTCTCCCTCAACAATTACCCTGCCGGGGACCCCCGGCTGGCCCAGGCCCAGCTGTGGGAGGAGGCCTTCTTGGAGGAAATGCGAGCCTTCCAGCGTCGGACGGCTGGCAAGTTCCAGGTCACGTTCATGGCTGAGGTAGGGGCTGCAGGGTCCCTGGCTCTGGGGGTGCAACCCAGGTGGTCTTGGGTCAGCTCCTGTGTCCCCAAGCTGGGCAGTGGCTGCCTGCTCGGAACAGGGTGATTGTGATGGCTGTTCTTGTAGCCTCACCAGGGATGATGGGGGGCCATCAGGCCCTGTGACACAACACACAGTTAGTGCCCAGTGACTGAGCTATTGAGAGCCAGCCTGGCTGGAGCAGGCACGGTCAGTGGGGGCTGGTCGGGTGTATGTCCACAGCGCTCTCTGGAAGATGAGATCAATCGCACCACAGCCGAAGACCTGCCCATCTTTGCCACCAGCTACATTGTCATCTTCCTGTACATCTCCCTGGCCCTGGGCAGCTATTCCAGCTGGAGCCGAGTGATGGTGAGAAGCGGGAGGGACACAGCTAGGTGGGCTAGCCCAGGACCCCAGGCATCTTCAGCAGGCCTTCTACAACTTTCCTAACCAGAGCATCTCAGAACAGCAGAATGGACACACCTAAGTGGCTGCCCCAAAGGGTAATACCTCTCGAAGGTGTTCTGTGCTGAAAGTGAAAGGCCAAGAGCAGTTTTCTTTTTCTTTCCTTTTCTTTCTTTTCTTTTCTCTTTTCCCTCCTTCCCTCTCTCTTTCGCTTTCTTTTCTTTCTCTCTCTCTCTTTCTCTCTCTGTCTCTCTTTTTTTCTCTTTCTTTCTTTTGAGACAGGGTCTTGCTCTGCTGCCCAGGCTGGAGTGCAGCGGCATGATCTTAGCTTGTTGCAACCTCAAAAATCCTGGGCACAAGTGATCCTCCTGCTTCAGCCTCCCAAGTAGTTGGGACTACAGGCACATGCCATTGCGCCCAGCTTTTTTTTTTTTTTTTTTTTTTTGAGACAGAGTTTTGCTCTTGTTGCCCAGGCTGGAGTGCAATGGCGCGATCTTGGCTCACTGCAACCTCTGCCTCCCAGGTTCAAGCAATTCTCCTGCCTCAGCCTCCTGAGTAGCTGGGACTACAGGCATGTGCCACCACACCTGACTAATTTTGTGTTTTTAGTAGAGACAGTGTTTCTCCATGTTGGTCAGGCTGGTCTCGAACTCCTGGCCTCAGGTGATCTGCCCACCCAAAGTGCTGGGATTACAGGCATGAGCTACTGCTCCTGGCCATTTTTTTTTTTAAATTTTTTGTAGAGACGGAGTCTCGCTTTGTTGCCTAGGCTGGTCTCGAACTCCTCGGCTCAAGCAATTCTTCCTCGTCAGCCTCCCAAAGTGTTGAGATTACAGGTGTGAGCCACCACACCTGACCTAAGAGCAGTTTTCTTTCTGTTACATGCCATACCCTGACTTGCCCAAATGCAAAGCTAATACTTACAATCTCTTGCAATGCGTGCTCAAGGAAGATGGAGCAGGCTCACCTATGCCTTGGGGTTTCATGGACCTGCCCGTGGGAGGATGGCTCTGCAGAGGGGCTTTAATGTGAGATGTGAGCTCCTCACCACCGGGGGCATATCGGGGACCTGCAGGCACGGAGGGTGCCTGCCTGCTGTGGTGTCTCGCCTAGCTGAGGCTGGTGGGCATACTGGGTAGGTGCTAGGTGGCCAGGGGGCTGAGCCTGTTTGCATTACAGGTGGACTCCAAGGCCACGCTGGGCCTTGGCGGGGTGGCCGTGGTCCTGGGAGCAGTCATGGCTGCCATGGGCTTCTTCTCCTACCTGGGTATCCGCTCCTCCCTGATCATCCTGCAAGTGGTGCCTTTCCTGGTGCTGTCTGTGGGGGCTGATAACATCTTCATCTTTGTTCTCGAGTACCAGGTAAGAAGGGAGGAGCTCTCCATACCCCCAACTGCCCACTCTTCTGCCAACCTCACCTCCTGGCCAGATGGGACTCTGGCGTGAATTTGCTGGGTCTCCCTGCAGACTCTTTCTGTTCATCGACACTCATGTTTACAATATCTGTAGAAACTAGAGTGTGTTGACATAAATGACTTCATCCTGCCTCTACCATCCGGAATTAGCTTTCTGTTAACCCCTTGCAATGTCTAGTAAAACCTCTCCATGTTAGTACGTTACAGCCTCCTCCTGTCTTTATGCTGCTATGTAGCATTCCACGGTAAGGATAAATCAGAGTCGATTTCACCTCTCCCTGTTGGTGAACAGGGTTCCAACAATGCTTGTAACAGGGATGCTATAGACATCTCGAAAGCACCAAGCATTTCTCCCAGCCACACCCTGGAAGAAGAACATTGGCCGTGGAGAGTGTGAGGGTCTTTGATGATTCAGGAAGGTCAGAGCAGCTCCTCAGGCCTGGCTGCAGCTCTGGGCACTTGCCAGCTCCCTGCTGGCCTTTGAGGGATGGTGCCCTTGGAGGTCCCTGGCTCTTATCCCTGCTGTTCCCACCCAGAGGCTGCCCCGGAGGCCTGGGGAGCCGCGAGAGGTTCACATTGGCCGAGCCCTGGGCAGGGTGGCCCCCAGCATGCTGTTGTGCAGCCTCTCTGAGGCCATCTGC
Source organism: Theropithecus gelada (assembly GCF_003255815.1). Classification (NCBI taxonomy): domain Eukaryota; kingdom Metazoa; phylum Chordata; class Mammalia; order Primates; family Cercopithecidae; genus Theropithecus; species Theropithecus gelada. The sequence continues at coordinate 68,465,839 of NC_037670.1, forward strand.
TTCTTCCTAGGTGAGCCTGGGGCAGACCCTTCCCACTTGGCATTAGGCCTGCTGGGTTAGTGCCGGGGCCTAGGAGTTCCCAGAGGGCAGTGGGTATAGTGCAGACCCCCTTCCCCCTGTACCTTGTCAATGTCAGCTCCCACTCTGCCCTTGAAGCCAGGGTTCCCTGACAGCCCTCTGCTCCCTCACAGGGGCCCTGACCCCCATGCCAGCTGTGCGGACCTTTGCCCTGACCTCTGGCCTTGCAGTGGTCCTTGACTTCCTCCTGCAGATGTCTGCCTTTGTGGCCCTGCTCTCCCTGGACAGCAAGAGGCAGGAGGTAGGGGCAGCCGGGCCAGTACCAAGGGACGTGCCCCTGGGTTCCCACCATGGCAGGGCGATGGGGTGGCTTTACCACCACAGAGATGGCCCAGAGAATGGGGTGGGGGACAGGGGCATTGTGCCGGGAAGGTAATATTTAGGCCATGTATTCTCCAATTTCCTATAGAAAAATAAATTTGTTTTGACAAATTTTGCAATATAATCGAACCTCCTTAAGTGCATGAGGTTCAGAAATAAAATACAGTTGACCCTTGAACAATGTGGAGATTAGGGGACTGATTGTCTGAGAAGCTGAAAATCTGCATGTAACTTTTTTTTTTTTTTGAGATGGAGTTTCGCTCTTCACCTAGGCTAGAGTGCAATGGCGTGATCTCAGCTCACTGCAACCTCTGCCTCCTGGGTTCAAGCGATTCTCCTGCCTCAGCCACCCGAGTACTGAGATTACAGGCCCCCACCAGCTCTCCTGGCTAATTTTTGTATTTTTAGTAGAGATGGGGTTTCACCATGTTGGTCAGGCTGGTCTCGAACTCCTGACCTCAAGTGGTCCACCCACCTTGGCCTCCCAAATCCTGGGATTACAGGCGTAAGCTACCACGCCTGGTCTGCAGGTAACATTTGACCCCTCCAAACTTAATTCCTACTAGCCTACTATTACCTGGAAGCCTTAATGATAATATAAGTAGTCGATAACACATCTTTTGAATGTTATATGTATTATAAACTGTATTCTTACAATAAAGGAAGCTAGAAAAAAGAAAATGTTAGTAAGAAAGTCATAAGGAAGAGAAAATCTATTTACTATTCACGAAGTGAAAGTGGATCATCATGAAGGTCTTTATCCTCATTGTCTTCAGGTTGAGTAGGCTGAGGAAGAGGAGGAAGAGGAGGGCTTGGTCTTGCTGTTTTGGGGGCAGCAGAGGTGGAAGAAAATCTAGGGATAAGTGAGCCCAGGCAGTTCAAACTCGTGTTGCTCAAGGGTCAGCTGTATAAATGAGAGATCGACAGGAGTTGATCTGTTGGTTCAAATGATGGCATACAATTTAAAGATATTTTATCAAGATTTAAAAAAAAAGGCAAAGAAAATAGCACACTGGTATGTCTCCATGAGCGGCACTGGCACAGGCCACCCACAGAAGGTGACACTCCCTGGGGGCAGGAAGGTGGTCCCTGGGATCTGGTCTGCTCTGGGACTACCTCGAGGGGCTGCCTCCCGCTCCAGGCCTCCCGATTGGACGTCTGCTGCTGCGTCAAGCCCCGGGAGCTGCCCCTGCCTGGCCAGGGAGAGGGGTTCCTGCTTGGCCTCTTCCGAAAGGCCTATGTCCCCTTCCTGCTGCACTGGATCACTCGAGGGGTTGTGGTGAGTGGGCCTGGAAGCACAGGAGGGCAGGGGGACTAGGTGGGGACCTCGCCTCAGGGAGAGCAGGGTTGGAGGTGGGGAGGTTGCCTAGGCCCAGGTGCTGATACCTGGGGCTGGCATGCAAGTCTGCTCAACTTCAGAATGTTGCCCATGACACCCTGACTGACTTAAATTTGTGGGGAGATTGGGGGGCGGCTACTGGGCAGGGTGGTCTCATGCAGCAGGTCCCTTCTCAGCTGCTGCTGTTTCTCGCCCTGTTTGGAGTGAGCCTCTACTACATGTGCCACATCAGTGTTGGACTGGACCAGGAGCTGGCCCTGCCCAAGGTGAGCTCAGGCTCTTCTCAACCCTTAGGCCCTTGGGATTTGGGGAGGGGCAGTAGCAACCAGCAGGGATGGGTTGGGGGTCTCTAGCCAGGGGCTTGGCCAGAGGTGCAGAGCTGCTCACTGCTTTGGAGGCATCTCCAGCAGTCCTGCGGAGTGAAGCCACATTCATGTATGAACAGCACAACAACCAGGTGCCAGCCCCAGGCCACAGTAAGAGAGATGGCCCAGGCACTGGAGGGCTGTCCATGTGAGACAGCAGGCCACAAAGAATGACTGTCACTTTGCTGAGTGCCTGCCCAGTGTCCAGCCCTGTGAATCCTCTGGGCCTGAAGCCCAGGGAGGGCAGGGGTTCAGGGAAAGGAAAGCCCCATGGTTGGAGGGGCCTCCAAGCTCGCATAGGATTTGCAGAGGAAAGTGATGACAGACTGGCCAATGGGGGGCTGGGGCGAGCCCAGGTGTGTTTTCTGGGTGTGGCAGCGACTGTGGGGGTGGGATGAGCTGGAGGCCAAGGGCATGGTTGGGGAGAGGCTGATTGCCCAGCCTGGATCAGTAAGTGTGTGGGCCAACAGGCACAATGTGTCAGCCAAGGCTGGGGACTCGGCTTATCTGGATGTGCACCAGTGGTGGCCATGGACTGGTGGCCAAGAGAAAGCAGCCACAGACAACAAAGTCTGAGACACATGGTCAGACTGCATGAGCAAGTTCTGCGGAGAGGGAGGGCATCAAGGGGACTTGATGTCTAGGACCCATCTGGAGAACTGTGATGGAGATTTGGGCAAGAGTCTGGGCACTGGCAGGAGCTCCAGCGGAAGCAGCGAGGCCCAAGCCCACAGCAGGGCTGAGTGGGGTGCAGCTGGGGTAGATGTGTTAGGCTGTACTGGCCTGGGAGCCAGGTGAGGGAGGACAAGAGCAGACAGCTCAGGACTATACTTTGGGTGACCCTATGGAGGGAGAGCAGGTGGGGAGTCCCAGAATGAACCTGCCACCTGCAGAAGCCCTGGGGGCTATGTCACGGGGTTGAGGTGAAGAGGGTCTTTAGTGCCCCAAGAGCAAGAAGGAAGGACGTGATTGGCCACTAGACCTTGCTGAGGTTTTATGTTGACGTCTTTTGTTTATTTTTCTGTTGGGGATGTTTGTTTCTTACTGCTTTTAAAATTTTTATCATTTTTTTCCCAGTTTTTTATTGTGGTAAAATACACATAATAGAAAATTACCATTGTAACCTTTTTTAAGTATACAGTTCAGTGATATTAAGTACACTCATACTATTCAACTATCACCACCATCCATCTCCAAAACTCTTTCCTTTTTGCAAAATTGAAACTTTATCCAATAAACAGTGACTCCCCATTCTCCCCTCCCCTCAGCTCCTGACACAACCACCATTTACTTTTTTTTTTTGAGATGGAGTTTTGCTCTTGTTGCCCAGGCTGGAGTGCAATGGCACAATCCCGGCTCACCGCAATCTCCACCTCCTGGGTTCAGGTGATTCTCCTGCTTCAGCCTCCCAAGTAGCTGGGATTACAGGCGGCCACCACCACACCCAGCTAATTTTTGTATTTTTAGTAGAGACGAGGTTTCACCATGTTGGCCTGGCTGGTCTTGAACTCCTGACCTCAGGTGATCCACCTGCCTCGGCCTCCCAAAGTGCTGGGATTACAGGTATGAGCCACCGCACCTGGCCTCTACTTTTTCTTTTTTGTTTTGAGATGGAGTCTTGCTCTGTCGCCCAGGCTGGAGTGCAACGGTACGAACTCGGCTTACTGCAGCCTCTGCCTCCCAGGTTCAAGCGATTCTCCTGCCTCAGCCTCCTGAGTAGCTGGGACTACAGGCATGTGCCACCACACCCAGCTAATTTTTGTATTTTTAGTAGAGATAGGGTTTTGCCATGTTGGCCAGGCTAGTCTCGAACTCCTGACCTTGTGATCGGCCCGCCTTGGTCTCCTGAAGTGCTGGGATTACAGGCATGAACCACTGTGTCTGGCCCATTTACTTTCTGTTCTATGAGTTTGACCACTCTAGGCACCTCATATAAGTGAACTCAAACAATATTTATTTTTTTGGCTGGAAGTGGTGGCTCACTCCTGTAATCCCAGCACTTTGGGAGGCTGAGGTGGATGGATCACCTGAGGTTAGGAGTTTGAGACCAGCCTGACCAGCATTGAGAAACCCTGTCTCTACTAAAAATATAAAATTAACTGGGCATGGTGACACATGCCTGTAATCCCAGCTACTTGGGAAGCTGAGGCAGGAGAATCGCTTGAACCTGGGAGGCGGATGTTGCGGTGAGCTGAGATCATGCCATTGCACTCCAGCCTGAGAAACAGAGTAAGGATTCGTCTCAAAAAAAAATAAATAAATAAAAATAAGTCTATTTGGTCTGATATTAGTATAGCTATCCCTATTCTCTTTTGGTTCCTATTTACATGGAATATCTTTTTTTCTGTTCTTTCACTTTTGACCTATTTGTGTTTTTGGATCTAAGGTGAGTCTCCTGGAGAGAGCATATAGTTAGATCACGTTTTCTTGTTTTTTAGCAGATGGGGGCTGCCTAGGGCACAGTATGCCAACTCTCACAATCTTGATCGTGTGTTTAATCCATTCTACCACTCTTTTTTTTTTTTTTTTTTTTGAGATGGAGTCTCGGTCTCTCGCCCAGGCTGGAGTGCAGTGGAGCGATCTTGGCTCACTGCAACTTACATCTCCCAGATTCAAGCGATTCTCCTGCCTCAGCCTCCTGAGTAGCTGGGATTACAGGTGCATACCACCAAGCCTGGCTACTTGTTTTATATTTTTTGTAGAAACGGGGTTTTACCATGTTGACCAGGCTGGTCTTGAACTCCTGTCTTTGAGTAATCCACCCACCTCAGCCTCCCAAAGTGCTGGGATTACAGGCATGAGCCACCATGCCTGACCCTACTACTCTCTTTTGATTGAAGAGTTTAATCCATTTACATTTAGAGTAATTACTGATGAGGAGGGCTTTACTTCTGTCATTTTGCTATTTGTTTTCTATATGCCTTGTAGCTTTTTTGTTTCTCATTTCCTGCATTACTTCTTTTGTGCTTAGTTGGTTGCTACTAGTGAAATTTTACATTTTCCTTTCATTTCCTTTTGTGCATAGTCTACAGCTTATTTTATTTGTGATTACCATGAGGATTACATTAAATGTGCTGAAGTTATAACACTCTAAATTTATGCCAACTTTCTTTCCATAGCATACAAAAACTCTGCTCCTATAACAACTCCATCTTATCCCCCTTTCAGTTATTGATGTCACAAATTATATTTTGGGCTAGCCATGGTGGCTCATGCCTGTAATCCCAATGCTTTGGGAGGTGGAGGCAAAAAGATTGCTTGAGGCCAGCAATTTGAGACCAGCCTGGCCAACACAGTGAGATCCCATCTCTTGAAAAAATTTAAAATTTAGCTGGGCATGGTAGCACATGCCTGTAGTCCCAGCTATGTGGGAGGCTTGCTTGAGTCCAGGAATTCAAGGATGCAGTCAGTTATGATCATGCCACTGCACACCAGCCTGAGCAAGAGAGAGAGACCTTGTCTCAAAAAATTATATTTTTCAGCTGGGTGCAGTGGCTCACGGCTGTAATCCCAGCACTTTGTGAGGTGGTTGGATCACCTGAGGCCAGGAGTTCGAGATCAGCCTAGCCAACATGACAAAACTCTGTCTCTACTAAAAATACAAAAATTAGCCAGGCATGGTGGCACATGACTGTAAACCTAGCTACTTAGGAGGCTGAGACATGAGAATTGCTTGAATCTAGGAGGTCGAGGTTGCAGTGAGCTGAGATTGTGCCACTGTACTCCAGCTTGGGCAATAGAGTGAAACTGTGTCTCAAAAACTTTTGTATTTTTAGGCATTATGTATCCAAAATCATAGGCTAATGATTTTTTTTTTTTGCATTAGTCTCTTCAATCATGTACAAAAAGGCGGAGTTATAAATCATAACATTTATAACTGCCCATTTATTTACCCTTGCTCGGGATTTATTTATTTATTTATTTAGGCAGAGTCTTGCTCTGTTGCCCAGGCTGAAATGCAGTGGTGTGATCATAGCTCACTATAACCTCAAACTCCTGGCCTCAAAAGATCCTCCCACCTCAGCCAGCTGAGGTACTGGGATTACAGGTGTAAGCCACCGTGCCTAGCCAAGGGATTTTTATTTCTTCATACATCTTTGAGTTACTGTCTGATGTCTTTTTTTTTTTTTTTTTTTTTTTGAGACATTGTTTTGCTCTTATTGCCCACCCAGGCTGGAGTGCAATCGTGTGATCTCAGCTCACCGCAACCTCCGCCTCCTGGGTTCAAGTGATTCTCCTGCCTCAGCCTCCTGAGTATTGGAATTACAGGCATGTGCCATCACATTGGGCTAATTTTGTATTTTTAGTAGAGATGAGGTTTCTCCATGTTGGTCAGGCTGGTCTCGAACTCCCAACCTCAGGTGATCTGCCTGCCTTGGCCTCCCAAAGTGCTGGGATTACAGGCATGAGCCGCCACGCCTGGCCTGTCTAACGTCTTTTTATTTCAACCTACAGGATTCCTTTTAACATTTCTTTCAGTGAAGGACTAGTGATAACAAATTCCTTCTGCTTTTGTTTATCTGAGAATGTCTTAATTTCACCTTCATTTTAATTTTTTTAAAATTTTTTATTTATTTTGAGATGGAGTTTCGCTCTTGTCGCCCAGACTGGAGTACAATGGTGTGATCTCAGCTCACTGCAACCTCCGCCTCCTGAGTTCAAGCAATTCTCCTGCCTCAGCCTCCTGAGTAGCTGAGATTACAGGTGCACGCCACCATGCCAGGCTAATTTTTGTATTTTTAATAGAGACGGGGTTTTACCATGTTGGCCAGGCTGGTTGTGAACTCCTGACCTCAGGTGATCCACCCGTCTTGGCCTCCCAAAGTGCTGGGATTACAGGCATGAGCCACCATGCCCGGCCCATTTTTACTTTTTAATTAAAACAATTTTTTTGAGATGGGGTCTCACTATGTTACTCAGACTGGTCTCGAACTTTTGAGCTCAAGCGATCCTCCTGTCTCAGCCTCCCAAAGTATTCGGATTATAGGATGAATCACCTCATCTGGCTTCTCCCTCATTTTTACTTTTTATTTTTATTTATTTTTTTGAGATGGAGTCTCACTGTGTCGCCTAGAGTGGAGTGCAGTGGTGTGATCTCGGCTCATTGCAACCTCCACCTCCGAGGTTCAAGAGATTCTACTACCTCAGCCTCCAAAGTAGCTGGAATTAACAAATGCATGCCTCCATGCCTGGCTAATTTTTGTATTTTTAGCAGAGATGGGGTCTCACCATGTTAGTCAAGCTGGTCTCAAACTCCTGGCCTCAAATGATCTGTCTACGTCGGCCTCCCAAAGTGCTGGGATTACAGGCATGAGCCACCATGCCTGGCCTTCTCCCTCATTTTTAAGTGACAGTTTTGCTGGAATTAGGATTTTTTATTGACAATTGTTTTTTCTTCAGCACTTGTTTTTTATTTGTTTGTTTTTGAGACAGAGTCTCACTCTGTCATCCAGGCTGGAGTGCAGTGGCACAATCTCAGCTCACTGCAACCTCTGCTTCCCAGGTTCAAGTGATTCTCCTGCTTCAGCCTCCTGAATAGCTGGGATTACAGGCGTGTGCCACCATGCCTGGCTAATTTTTGTATTTTCAGAAGAGATGGGGTTTTGCCATGTTGGCCAGGCTGGTCTCAAACTCCTGACCTTAGGTGATCCACCTGCCTCAGCCTCCTGAAGTGCTGGGATTCCAGGCATGAGCCACCATGCCCAGCATTCTTTAGCACCTTCAATATACAAACCCACTGCCATCTGGGCTTTAAGGTTTCTGATGAGAAATATGCTGATAATCTTTTTGACAATCTTTTGTATATGCCAAGTCATTTCTTTTTTTCAATGTTTTCTATTTTTTTAAAAACTGTATTTTATTTTATTTTTTAGAGACAGGGTCTTGCTATGTTGCCTAGAATGGACTTGAAATCCTGGGCTCAAGCAATCCTCCCACCTCAGCCTCTTGAGTAGCTGGGACGACAGGTATATGCCACCATGCCTGGCTTGTCTTTGGTTTTTGACAGCTAAATTATAATATGCAACCGGGTGCAGTGGCTCATGCCTGTAATCCCAGCACTTTGGGAGGCCAAGGCAGGCAGATCACGAGGTCAAGAGATCAAGACCATCCTGGCCAACGTGGTGAAACCCCATCTCTACTAAAAATACAAAAATTAGCTGGGCGTGGTTGTGTGCACTTGTAGTCCAAGATACTTGGGAGGCTGAGGCAGGAGAATCACTTGAACCCAGGAGGCAGAGGTTGCAGTGAGCTGAGATCATGCCACTTGCACGCCAGCCTGGCAACATAGCGAGACTCCATCTCAAAAAAAAAAAAAAATTTAATATCCTTTGGTGTGGGTTTCTTTAGTTTATCCTACTGGAGTTTATTGAGTTTCTTAAATGTTTATATTCATGTCCTTCATCAAATTTGGGGAGTTCTGGCCATAAGTTTTTCAAATAATCTCACTTCCCCTTTCTCTTTTCTTCTGGAATTCTTACAACGCATATTTTGGTCCATTTGATGATGATGTCTCACAGTCCCTTAGGCTCTGCTCTGTTCACTTTTGTTATTTTTTTCTTTCTGTTCTTCAAACTCAGTAATTTCAATGGTCTTATCTTCAGTTTGCTAATTCTTTCTTCTGACTGCTTTTGAATCCCTCTAGTGAATTTTTCATTTAAGTTCCTATACTTTTTAGCTCCAGAGTTTTTTGCTCCTTTTTATGTTTTCTCCTTATTGATATTTCCATTTTGTTCATAAATTATTTCCTTGGCTTTGTTTTCTTTTAGCTCTTTGAGTAACTTTAAGGCAATTGTTTTATTTATTTATTTATTGAGACAGAGTCTTGCTCTGTCACCCAGGCTGGACTGCAGTGGTGTGATCTCAGGTCACTGCAACCTATGCCTCCTGGGGTCAAGCCTCAGCCTCCCAAGTAGCTGGGATTACAGGTGCCTGCCACCATGCTTGGCTAATTTTTGTATTTTTAGTAGAGACAGGGTTTCACCATATTGGCCAGGCTGGTCTTGAACTCCTGGCCTCATGTGATCTGCCTGCCTTGGCCTTCTAAAGTTCTGGGATTACAGGCATGAGCCACTGCACCCAGCTGAGACAATTGTTTTAAAGTCTTTGTCTAGTAAGTCTGCTGTCTGGTCTTACCCAGGGACAGTTTCCGTTGCTTAATATTTTCCCTTTGAATGGGCCATGTTTTTCTTTTTCTTGGTGTGTTTTTGGTTGAAAAACGGACATTTGATTCTTATAATGTAGTAGCTCTGGAGATCAGATTCTCCTTCTTTCCCAGGGCTTGCTTTATTTTATTTATTGCTGTTGGTGTTTCTGTGCTGAGGATCAGCCAAAGGCACAGAGTTAATGTCTTCTCAGGTATTTTATGAGCCTGCATATTTCTCTGGGCATTTATGCAGTGTGGTGACTGTCTAAATATCCCTATATTTATGGTTGCTTTTGAATGTCCTTGTCCTTATATGTATGGTTCCCAAAAGGAAAATGAGGGAAAAATGAAGGGGTGGGGGATAGGTGCTTACTCTTTAAATCTCCTGGAAGTCACTTTAGTAAGATGTGGAGGCAGTTGCAACAATGGTGGTGGGAGTTGCAATAGTGGCTGCCTGCCTGTGTATCTGTACCACCAATATCAGAAGTAATGATCAATGATCAGAACTCAGATATCAGAACTTGATATTTGGATTTATTTATTTATTAGAGACAGGGTCTGGCTCTCTTGCCCAGGCTGGAGTGCAGTGGTGCAATCATATCTCAGTGCAGCATCAAACTTCCAGGCTCAAATGATTCTCCTACCTCAGCCTCCTGAGTAGCTGGGACTACAGGCATGTGCCACCACACCCAGCTAACTTTTGTATATTTTTTTTGTAGAGACAGGGTGTCACTGTGTGTCCAGATCAGTCTCCCACTCATGGGTTCAAGTGACCCTCCTGCTTCACCTCCCAAAGTTCTGAAATTACAAGTGTAAGCCATCATGCCCAGCTGATATTTGGTGGATGGTGTCCTTGCCTACCCTGGCTCCTGCAAGCTGTGTACAAACTGCTTCTGGAAAGCATACACAGCTGCATGCCTTGAAGCTGGGAGTGGCAAATGGGTAGCTGCTACTGTACTAAAAGCTGAGATTGCCTGAAATTAACCACAATTTACTGTCCAAGACTTATCCTAGAAGCTTCCAGCCCTCAAAAGACTCCAGAGTTCCAAAATAATTACACCAGGGCTGGTGTGGTGGCTCACACCTGTAATCCCAGCTGTTTGGGAGGCTGAGGCGGGTGGATCGCTTGAGGTCAGGAGTTTGAGACCAGCCTGGCCAACATGGTAAAACCCCATCTCTATTAAAAATACGAAAATCAGCTGGGAGTGGTGGCACGTGCCTGTAATCCCAGCTACTCAGGAGGCTGAGGCACAAGAATCGCTTGAACCCAGGAGGTGGAGGTTGCAGTGAGCAGAGATCACACCACTGCACTCCAGCTTGGGAAGACTCTGTCTCAAAAAAAAAAAAAAAAAAGGAAAAAAAAGAAAAAAAATAGTTATACCAGACAAGTTGTTTTCTAGGCGGGGAGAGAGATTCCTGACACTTCCTACTGTGCCATTTTCCCTAATGTCACTCTGAGCCTTTATGTTATAGAAGGGAGCAGACCATGAGGATGCCTGGTGCATGGCTTTGAGGGTGTATACACTGACATTTATGTGTGCACACAAATACGGGCCGTTGTCACAGGCCAGCTTGTTAGACTGTGGCTGTGCCAAATTGGGGGTGACAGGAAGGGATACAATTATGTGTATGTGCATGTTTGTGTGTGTCAGTGTGTGTTCATGTGAGGTGATATGAGTTGCTCTGTGCTTGCACCCCCGTAAGTGTACTTCTGTTTGCACCTGTGATTATACCTATTCTGTGAACCTTGGAGTATATTCATTTGTGGGTACACCTAAAACCGTGTTCCGGTGTAACTGTACAGTGCACATACATCTTGAAGGTACCCTTGAGTGTGTGTGTCTGTGCATGTCCTTCTCTATATGTACCTTGTGTGTGACCTCTGAGCATGTACCTCTCGGTGTATATTTTGTGTACGTGTGTGCATGTACCTCTGTGTACCTCTAGGCATGTATCTGTGTGTACACCTCTGAGTGTCCCACTGACACATCCCTTTGAGTGTGTAACTGCATGTGTATCTCTGAACATGTTCCTCTGTGTGTGTTCCTCTGATCATGGACCTCTGAGCATGTGCCTTTTAGCATGTACTTCTGTGTGTACCTTCGAGAGTGTGAGCTGGAGTGAGCCCTTTAGGGGTGTGCATAGCAAACTGAAGCTTACTGACCCTCCTCCACTCCTAGGACTCGTACCTGCTTGACTATTTCCTCTTTCTGAACCGCTACTTCGAGACGGGGGCCCCGGTGTACTTTGTTACCACCTCGGGCTACAACTTCTCCAGTGAGGCTGGGATGAATGCCATCTGCTCCAGTGCAGGCTGCAACAACTTCTCCTTCACCCAGAAGATCCAGTATGCCACAGAGTTCCCTGAGCAGTGAGTGCCTGGCCGCCCCACACCCCGGCCTACTCCCTGTTTGAGTCCCCCAAGTCCTCACCAGTCCTTTCTTCCTGCCTGTTGTACCCCTGTCCTGCTGTCCTGCTGTCCTGCTGCCGTATGCCTGGGGAAGGCTGCGTGGGGGTTGGGCCATGAGAAGAATCCACCACCCTGCTCAGCTGGCCTTGTCACCCTTCCTCCCACCTGCCCCTTAGGTCTTACCTTGCCATCCCTGCCTCCTCCTGGGTGGATGACTTCATTGACTGGCTGACCCCATCCTCCTGCTGCCGCCTTTATATATCTGGCCCCAATAAGGACCAGTTCTGCCCCTCGACCGTCAGTGAGTTTGGGGCCATAGGGGCTCACTGCCTACCATAGCTCAGGCAAACTGAGGCAACAGAAAGGAGAGGACTGGAGAGGCTCCCTCAACATCTTGACCTGTCTTGTGGGGTCCATTGGGGGCATGGATGCAGATGTGGCCTGAGGGACAGGCACTCTGTGAGGAGCACCTATGTGGGTGGCTGTGCTGGCCCGTGGGCATCACACACGTATGCTGCTGTGTACCGTGCCCCTTTCAGAGCACGTGGCACTCCTGGGTGGCAGGGCACTGGGGAGTCAGGAGTGGAGAGATGCTGAGGTTGGCACATGGCCCCGCCGCACAAAGCAGTGGCATTTGAAGGTGGAGAGGACTTTGTGGGGCCTGTTTTTCTGCCCCAAATTTCCTTTCCCCTTCTGCCTGTAGGTGCCCACAGTTTCTATAGCCAAGAGGAGAACTTCTCCCACAAATAACAAAAGCAAATCCCCCTAGAAGTGACTAGTTGAGGCTGGAGTGCCTGGGACCTCTGATGGGATTGTTGGGGAAGGAGAGGCACACAGCAGTTGCTGCTGGTCCTGGGGTGTCACTGCCCAGACCCCTGCTTTCTCTGCAGACTCCCTGAACTGCCTAAAGAACTGCCTGAGCATCACGATGGGCTCTGTGAGGCCCTCAGTGGAGCAGTTCTATAAGTATCTTCCCTGGTTCCTGAATGACCGGCCCAACATCAAATGTCCCAAAGGGTAAGCTTGGGAGGGCCTTCTGCTGGGGAGGACAGACATGTGGGACCTAGGACGGGGGTGAATATAGAGAGGCAGGAGGAAGCTATCAGGGGCCTCTCTGGGGTGGCTGTGGGCTGGGCAGATGAAAGGAGCTTTGTTCCTGGCTAAGCCTTTGCCCTGACCTCACAGCGGCCTGGGAGCATACAGCACCTCTGTGAACTTGACTTCAGATGGCCAGGTTTTAGGTAAGCATGGCCTTGCCTGGAGGGGAGGACATAATCAGTTGCTCTGGAGGGCCCCTGAGAACCCCAGGGAATAGCCCGTCACGTGTTGTCTCCCTCCTGTGTCAGGAGCTTCTAACCGCCCTGGCCCTGTCAGCAGGGGTCTTGTTTCCCAACTCCACATCCTCAGACTTCACCCCTTCTCTCACTCCCAAGTCAATGGTCAGCGTTAAGTTTGTGGAATTCATTCAGCAGTTGATACCATACTTGGGAGTTCTCCACACCCTGGCTAAGTACCTGTCTTACCAGCACAAATTACAGCCAAAAGGCAGCTGGCTAAATGAATTAGGATGCTTGGCACAGCACAATCCTAGCAGTCATTAAAAGTAACAAGAGGCTGGGTGCGGTGGCTCATGCCTGTAATCTTAGCACTCCAGGAGGCCGAGGCGAGAGGATCTCTTGAACCCAGGAGTTTGAGACCAGCCCAGGCAACATAGGGAGGCCCTCTTTTTTTTTTTTTTGAGACAGAGTCTCACTCTGTTGCCCAGGCCAGAGTGCAGTGGTGTGATCACTGCAACCTCCACTTCCGAGGTTCAAGCGATTCTCCTGCCTCAGCCTCCTGAGTAGCTGGGACTATAGGAGCATGCCACCACACCTGGGTAATTTTTGTATTTTCAGCAGAGATGGAGTTTCACCATGTTGGCCAGGCTGGTCTCAAACTCCTGGCCTCAGGTGATACGCCTGCCTCGGCCTCCCAAAATGCTGGTATTACAGGCGTGAACCACTGTGCCCGGCCTCCTGTACAAAATAAAATTTAAAAAACTGCCTGGGTGTGGTGGCGTGTGCCTGTAGTTCCAGCTATTCAGGAGGCTGGGCGGGAGGAATGTCTGAATCTGGGAGGCTGAGGCTGCAGTGAGCCGTGATCGCAACACTGCACTCCAGCCTGGGCAACAAAGTGAGACCCTCTCTCAAAAAAAAAAAAAAAAAAAAAAAAGAAAGAGAGAAAAAAAGAAAAAGATAACAAGGGAGATACAGTTAGACTGACAGGAAAAGGACCCACAACATGCTGTCAGCTCATACAGCAGATGGCAGAATGAGACAGCCATCTGTGTAAAGGAGCTGGCTATAGCTCTGTGCAGACATGCTTGGTGTAGGGGGCCTAAGGGAGCTCGTGCTGCAGATGGACATGGGGGTCGTTGGCGGGTGGGGGAGCTTTTGAAGGGTGATCTCACTTTGTACTGAAATAATTTGTAGTTTGAACTGCTGGCTGAAAGCTGCCTGAAGTTCACTCGACAATCACTTGAACGTGGGAAGTAGAAGTTGCAGTGAGCCGAGATCGTGCCACTGCACTCCAGCTGCGGTGACAGAGTGAGACTCTGTCTTGAAAACAAAAACAAAAACAAGAACAAAAAACCCTTTATTGTATAAGGGTCTTAATAACCTTAATTTCTTCTTTTTTTTTTTTGAGACGGAGTCTCGCTCTGTCGCCCAGGCTGGAGTGCGGTGGCGCGATCTCGGCTCACTGCAAGCTCCACCTCCCGGGTTCAGTCCATTCTCCTGCCTCAGCCTCCTGAGTAGCTGGGACTACAGGTGCCTGCCACCATGCCTGGCTCATTTTTTTGTATTTTTAGTAGAGACGGGGTTTCACTGTGTTAGCCAGGATGGTCTCGATCTCCTGACCTTGTGATCTGCCTGCCTCGGCCTCCCAAAGTGCTGGGATTACAGGCATGAGCCACCGCGCCCGGCCTTCTTTTTTTTTTTTTGAGATGAGGTCTTGCTCTGTTGCCCAGGCTGGGGTGCAGTAGCACAATCTCGGCTCACTGCAGCCTCTACCTCCCGGGTTCAAGCAATTCTCCTGCCTCAGCCCCCCAAGTAGCTGGGATTACAGGGGTATGCCACCACGTCCGGCTAATTCTTGCATTTTTAGTAGAGACAGGGTTTCACCATGTTGGGCAGGCTGGTCTCGAACTCCTGACCTCAGGTGATTGGCCTGCCTTAGCCTCCCAAAGTGCTGGGATTACAGGTGTGAGCCACCGCGCCTGGCCAATAACCTTAATTTCTTAAAACATCATTAAGAAATAACCTTTAGCTGGCAGGAGCCCTAAGCCACAGTTCTAATAATTCAACTGTTCTCATTTTTCTGTCTTCCTTTCTAGTCCTTTCCTATAGGAATATGCAAATTAAAAACCAACTAAGTTAATTTTAAAAATCCAATGCATATCTTGAAACCATATAGAGAAGAATCTGGGTTCACTAGAGAGATCTCTATAGGCTTCATTCATCAAAGGTCAGGCCTGGGTCTCCCACAGCAGTGGGGCCAGCTATGGAGTTTGCAGGGCTGGTGCAAAACAAAAATATGGACCTCTTGCACAAAATTTACTAAGAATTTCAAATGGTGGTGGCAGAACCCTGAACCCAGCTTGATCACATGCCTGTGCCACTGTGTCTGGGGTGTTCTGAAGGTGTCCTGGAAAGGGCTCTGACCTTTGCCCTTCCATCTTCCGTGTGCCATGGCTGTCCAGCCTCCAGGTTCATGGCCTATCACAAGCCCCTGAAAAACTCACAGGATTACACAGAAGCTCTGCGGGCAGCTCGGGAGCTGGCAGCCAACATCACTGCTGACCTGCGGAAGGTGCCTGGGACAGACCCAGCTTTTGAGGTCTTCCCCTACACGTGAGGACCTGAGTGGCTGAGCTACAGGGAGGTGGGGGATGGTTGCTGGAGATTGGAGGTTAGGGCGGAGGGCTTGCAAGGAGTTGCATGAGATGAGCACCAGTTTTAGGTCAGGAGGCTCTGGCTGCAGACTTGGGCCTATTTCTTATGCTGGTTTGTACCCCAATATAAGCCTGCCTGACCCTCAGCATTCTCCTTCTGAAGTGGGGTGTCCCACCCACCTTGAGGGCCCCAGAGGCCTGAGCTTGTGACCATGCTCTGTACTCTGGCAGGGTCACCAATGTGTTTTATGAGCAGTACCTGACCATTCTCCCTGAGGGGCTCTTCATGCTCAGCCTCTGCCTGGTGCCCACCTTCGCTGTCTGCTGCCTCCTGCTGGGCCTGGACCTGCGCTCCGGCCTCCTCAACCTGCTGTCCATCATCATGATCCTCGTGGACACCGTTGGCTTCATGGCCCTGTGGGGCATCAGTTACAATGCTGTGTCCCTCATCAACCTGGTCTCGGTAACCCAGCAGACACAGGCACCAGGGGGCCCTGGAGGGGTGGTTGGGGATCCAGCCTCTTAGAATACTCCCAGTTCCTTTTTTTTTTCTTTCTTTTTTTTTTAGAGGCAGGGTCTTGCTCTGTTTCTCAGGCTTGTGTAGTGACATGATCACAGCTCACTGTAGCCTCAAACTCTTGGGCTCAAGCGATCCTCTGACCTCAGCCTCCCAAGTAGCTGGGACTACAGGCACGTGCCACTGTGTCCAGCTAATATTTTAATTTTTGTTGTAGAGACAGGGTCTCACTTTGTTGCCCAGAATGGTCCCAAACTCCTGGGCTCAAGTGATCTTCTCACCTGAGCCTCCCAGTGTTGGGATTATAGGCATGAGCCACTATAATGGCTCATTGGGATTATAGGCACGAGCCACTTGGCACCCGGCCAAATACTCTGTCTAGAATTTAATGCCTGCCCCGCGCTGGTCCTGGTGGAGGCCTCATCTTCCCAGTTCCTTCCCTACCTCTGCCTTTCTTGGCTTATGCCCCCTCTCTGCCCATAGGCGGTGGGCATGTCTGTGGAGTTCGTGTCCCACATTACCCGCTCCTTTGCCATCAGCACCAAGCCCACCCGGCTGGAGAGGGCCAAAGAGGCCACCATCTCTATGGGAAGTGCGGTGAGTGGGGAGGAGTGGGCCACCCTGTGCCCCACTCGACACCCTGTGCCCTGCTTGATGCCCTGTGCCCTGCCTGACACCTGGTTCTGACCCCCCAGGTGTTTGCAGGTGTGGCCATGACCAACCTCCCTGGCATCCTGGTCCTGGGCCTTGCCAAGGCCCAGCTCATTCAGATCTTCTTCTTCCGCCTCAACCTCCTGATTACTCTGCTAGGTCTGCTGCATGGCTTGGTCTTCCTGCCTGTCATCCTCAGCTATGTGGGTGAGTGCCCCGGCCTGTTCCTACCAGGCTGTCATGATTATCATGACGACAACAGTAACAGTGCATGCTTACCACGGAAGCTCAGGAAGTGCACACAAGCCATGGGCAGACGTCAGAAGCCAGGACCATGACCATGTGGCACTTCTAGCCTTTGAAGCTTCTGTTGTTCATTTAATGTGCTGTGAACATCTTTCTTTTGTCAGCAATGTATGTCTCAAACAACGTTTCTGTGGCCCTGTACACTCTGGATCTTCACGGCACTGCTGTTGGACTTTTAAGCATGCCCTTCAGCAAGAAATATGTTTTATACCCAGAGGTGACACGCACAAGCACACACAGACATGCCTGCCTGAAACAGATGCTTCACTAAATAATATTAATACTTCTCTTATACATGTGAAGCATTCTGATATTTCTGGTTCCATTCTATTATTATTATTATTGTTTTTGGAGACAGGGTCTTGCTCTGACACCCAGGCTGGAGTGCAGTAGCATGATCACAGCTCACTGCAGCCTTGACTTCCCAGGCTCAAGTGATCCTCCCACCTCAGCCTCCCGAGTAGCTGGGACCCCAGGTGCACATCACCATGCCAGCTAATTTTTTATTTTTTTTGTAGAGGTGGGGTCTCCCTGTGTTGCCCAGGCTGGTCTCAAACTCCTGAGCTCGTGATCCACCTTGGCCTTCCATAGTATTAGGATTACAGGTGTGAGCCACTGTGCTTGGCTTTTATTTTAATTTAAATTTATTATTTATTTTATTTTAATTGATTGAGATGGAGTCTCACTCTGTCGCCCAAGCTGGAGTGCAGTGGTGTGATCTCAGCTTCTTGCAACCCCTGCCTCACAAGTTCAAGCCATTCTCCTGCTTTAGCCTCCCAAGCAGCTGGGATTACAGGCGCGGACCACTATGCCTGGCTAATTTTTTTAATTCATTTTTTATTTTTAGTAGAGATGGGGTTTCACCATGTTGGCCAGGCTGGTCTCAAACTCCTGACCTCAGGTGATTTGACCGCCAAGGCCTCCCAAAGTGCTGGGATTACAGGCGTGAGCCACTGTGCCCCAGCCCTATCATTAATTTTTTTTTTTTTTTTCTTTAAGACAAGAGCTTCGCTCTGTTGCCCAGGCTGGAGTGTGGTGGTGCGATCTCAGTTCACTGCAACCTCTGCTTTCTGGGTTCAAGCAATTCTCCTGTCTTAGCCTCCTGAGTAGCTAGGATATCAGTGCACACCACCATGCCTGGCCAATTTTTGTATTTTTATTAGAGACAGGGTTTCACCATGTTGGTCAGGCTAGTCTCGAACTCCTGACCTCAGGTGATCCCTCTGCCTTCGCCTCCCAAAGTGCGGGCCTCCCAAAGTGTGGGGATTACAGGCGTGGGCCACCGCACCCAGTCTCATTAATTTTTTGAAATGCTGGCCAGGAGTGGTGGCTCATGCCTGTAATCCTAGCACTTTGGGAGGCTGAGGCGCATGGAGGCTCAAATTGAGCCTCCCAGGATGAAGGTGTTTCTGGCTCTCAGGGTGGGCAAGCTGGGAGGAGTTCAATTTTACCCCCCACCAGATGGTAATAATAATATTACTAGAGGACATTTATAGAGGGGTGTGTTTGTGCATCAACATATGTGTCTGTAATTCTCTTAACTACCCCCCGAGGTAGGCATCATTATCCTTCCCTTTTTACAGATGAGGGAACTGAGACACCTGCCCCAGGTTACAGACTTGGTCAAAGGTAGCAGGGGTTGGAGCCCACGCAGCTCCATGGTTCCTAAACATGTCTCTTGTGGGGACTCCCTGACCCTCTTGGAAGGAGTAGAGTGTGTGTGCTAGGGGTGGTGGGTGAGACATAAGAGAGGGGCAAGGAGGAGCAGTTGTGGGGTGTGCTTGGACGAGGGGTATCCAGGGCCTTGGAGCTGCAGGTGGTGGCTGTTCCTCGGAGGCTCCCAACATGCTTGGGGGATGGGGGACCAGGACATCCCTGAAGCTTGGGCTGCAAATGTAGTGACCCCAGAAGGCACATGACACAGAGCCCCCCTGGGACCCTTCCTGCCTTGGGTTTGTTGTACAGAACCAGGAGTAGCTTCTCACCTGTGTCCCCTGCCCACCTCTCTGACTGTGGTTCTCTGTCTCACTGCAGGGCCTGACATCAACCCAGCTCTGGCACTGGAGCAGAAGCTGGCTGAGGAGGCAGCAGCGGCAGCCATAGCGGCCTCCTACCCAAATCACCCCTCCCGAGTCTCCACAGCTGACAACATCTATGTCAACCACAGCTTTGAAGGTTCTATCAAAGGTGCTGGTGCCGTCAGCAACTTCTTGCCCAACAATGGGCGGCAGTTCTGATACAGCCAGAGGCCCTGTCTAGGCTCTATGGCCCTGAACCGAAGGGTTATGAGGGTCTTCCCTGTGACTGTCCCTTGACACATGCCCTTCTCAAATCCTAGGGGAGGCCGTTCCCATGAGACTACCTGTCACTGGAGGATGGCCTGCTCTTGAGGCATCCAAGCAGCACCACTGATGGCTCCTCTGCTCCCACAGTGGGTCCCCAGTTTTCAAGTCACCTAGGCCTTGGGCAGTGCCTCCTCCTTCTGGGCCTGGGTCTGGAAGTTGGCAGGAACAGACACACTCCATGTTTGTCCCACACTCACTCACTTTCCTAGGAGCCCACTTCTCATCCAACTTTTCCCTTCTCAGTTTCTCTGTCAAAAGTCTTAATTCTGTGTCAGTAAGTCTTTAACACGTACTAGTGTCCCTGAGAACACAGACAGTGACCACTGCCCTGGGTTGTGATATCACAGGAGGCCAGGGAGGGGCAAAGGCTCAGGCCAAGAGTCAACGCTGTGGGAGGCCGGTCAGTAGCCACTCCCTCCAAAGCGCATCTGCAGGTCTGCCATCTACGGCCCTTTCTGGCAAGAGAAGGGCCCAGGAAGGATGTTCCCATAAGCACCTTGGTCATGGATTAGCCCCTCCTGGAAAACGGTGTTGGGTTTGGTCTCCAGCTCCGACTCTTATTAAGGCTGTTGCTGCCAGTCAAGGCCACCCAGGATTCTGAAGGCTGGGAGCTCTTGGGGCTGGGCTGGTCCTCCCACCTTCACCTCAGGCCTGGAGCCCAGGCCTCAAACCAGCCCAATCCGAGCTCTTGGACAGCTCTCCAGAAGCATGAACTGCAGTTGAGATGAAGATCCTGGCTTGGTACTGTGCACATGGGTGTTTAATAAACATTTGTTGGCAGAAATGGTGTTTTATGTCACATGTCCTACCCTGGCTGCCTCTTGGCTTAAGATAATTTTTGTGAATGACACAAATAATATATGTGTGGGAGAGTGATTTGTGGAGATACTAGTGTGTTTTGTTCTATTTCTCCCCCCTCTTTTCAAGAAAGTAGTCAGGCCATTGTGTGCTCATGCTTTACAAGGGCCTTTGAGGAGTGGGAGTAATTTCCCTTCAAACTGGGAGGGCACAGAGCCTGAGAGTCAGTCAGGAGTAGGATGTGCAGCCCCTTCCTTTCTGGAACAGCCTGTGAGGTAGGCAACACCTGGAGGAGCTAGAGGAGAACCACGGTGCACTCAGGGAGGGAAGAACCCACCATCCAAATGACCAGCTCCCAGGAGGGCCCCAGGCCAGGGCAGTGGGTAGAAATGTCAAGGAATATTCCAGATCCCCTCGAGTCTTTCTGCTCCCCACTGGGTCCAGCCCTTGTTTGGCTGAGGGGCTGC
This sequence comes from Theropithecus gelada, assembly GCF_003255815.1. Classification (NCBI taxonomy): domain Eukaryota; kingdom Metazoa; phylum Chordata; class Mammalia; order Primates; family Cercopithecidae; genus Theropithecus; species Theropithecus gelada. The sequence goes on from NC_037670.1 coordinate 68,486,511, forward strand.
TGTTGCTTTGAGGCTCAGAGGGACTGTTGGCATGTAAAGGGAAGACAAGCAAAAAGGGGTGGAAAGGAACTGGCGTTTCTGGAGCCTACTATCTACTCTCGGGTCCTCATAAGAGCCCCATGTGCCAGCATCAATAGCCCACCTTTGGGAGGGTTGCTGGCTGGCCATGATGGACAGGAGGTCTGGTGAAGGGACAGCTACCAGGGAATAGAGGCTGAGGAGAAATCGCACAAGTCACCCTGTTAAAAACTCCACAGGTGCAGAATAAACAGATAGATCTGAGGAACAAAATAGCTTTTGACAGCAGACATTTCAAATCAGAGGAAAGGGTAGACCCTTCAGTAAATGGCATGAGAGTAGTGAGCAAATTATTTGGATCAAAATAAAGTTATATCTATACCTCACACAATACACAAGATAAAAGTACAGACAGATTAAATAACTAAATACAAAAATGAAACTATACAACTATCAGAAGGAAACACAGAAGAGTATGTTATAATCTTGGGGTGGGAAAAGTTTCCAAACACAAAGTCCAGAAGCCATAAAGGTAAACACTAAGGTATTACCATATAATAATGGAAAACATCTGTAAACACACAAACAAAAAAATTAAAGAAAGTTGAAAGACACATATGAGCTCAGAAAAATAGTTGCAACGTATTTAACATCAAATAAAATCAAGAAAACACAGAGTGCCAGTAGCGCTCCTGCAAACATGGTGAACATTCCTAAAACTCACTGGACTTTCTGTAAGAAGTGTGGGAAGCACCAGCCCCACAGAGTGACACAGGATACATTTCCCTGTATGCCTAGGGAAAGCCATGTTATGACAGGAAGCAGAGGGGCTACAGTGGGGAGACTCAGCCAATTTTCCAGAAAAAGGCTAAAACTACAAAGAAGATTGTGTGAAGGCTTGAGTGCGTGGAGCCCAACTGCAGATCTAAGAGAATGCTGGCTATTAGGAGATACAAGCATTTTGAACTGGGAGGAGGTAAGAAGAGAAAGGGTCAAGCGACCCAGTTCCAAGTGTCATCTTTTGTTTTATTATGAAGACAATAAAATCTTGAGTTTATGTTAAAAAAAAAAAAAAAAGAATACATAAAGAGAGTCCAGGTATGGTGGCTCATGCCTGTAATCTCAGCACTTTGGGAGGCTGAGGCAAGAGAATTGCTTGAGGCCAGGAGTTCAAGACCAGCCTAGGCAACATAGCGAGATACTGTCTCTACAAAAAGTTTAAAAGTTAGCCAGGCTAGCTACTTGGGAGGCTGAGGTGGGAGGATTGCTTGAGCACAAGAGTTTGAGGCTGAGGTCAGTTAAGATGGCACCACTGTACCCCAGCCTGAGTGAAAGAGTGAGCTTCTGTCTCAAAAAGAAAAAAAAAAAGAATATACAAAGAAAGGCAGGAGTGGGGAGGGGTCTGGGTTATGTGGCTAACCCTCCCATTAGAAATAACAGAAATTCTAGCTAAAATAAATCTTAGCCGTGTGTGTGTGTGTGTATGTGTCTGTGTATGTGTCTGTGTGTGTGTATGATGCAGACAAGTTTAGAGTGTTTTAACCTTCTTGATAAATTGAGATTTTTATAGTTTGAAATGACTAAAAAATCCCTCTTTATCTCTAGTATTTATTTTTGTCTGTTTGTTTAAGAGATGGGGCTCTCACTTTGTTGCCCAGGCTGGTCTTGAACACTTGGCCTCAAGGTATCCTCCTACCTCAGCCTCCCAAGTAGCTGGAATTACAGGTATGAGTCACCATGCTCAGTCCTATCTGTAGTATTTGTTCAACTGTATAACGTTATTTTATATGTGCGTATGTATATATATATACACACACACATATAAAATAACATACAGTTGAACAAATTTTATACTTAATAGTCAAACATTGAAACTCTTTCCCCTGAGATTGGGAATGAGACAAAGTTGACCACCTTTACCCACCATTGTACTGGAGGTCTTAGCCATTGTAATAAGGCAAGAAAAATAAATTAAGGTCACAGGCTGGGCATGGTGGCTCACGCCTGTAATCCCAGCACTTTGAGAGGCCGAGGCGGGAGAATCACGAGGTCAGGAGATCGAGACCATCCTCGCTAACAGGGTGAAACCCCATCTCCACTAAAAATACAAAAAAATTAGCTGGGCGTGGTGGCAGGCACCTGTAGTCCCAGCTACTCGGGAGGCTGAGGCAGGAGAATGGCGTGAACTCGGGAGGTGGAGCTTGCAGTGAGCCGAGATTGCACCACTGGACTCCAGCCTGGGCAACAGAGTGAGACTCTGTCTCAAAAAAAAAAAAAAAAAAAAAAAAAAAAAAATAAGGTTATAAGGGTTAAAAATAAGTAAAATTGACATCATTCACAGATACATAAATGTGTATAAAAAAGGTTCAGGCTAGGTGCAGTGGCTCATGCCTGTAATCCCAGCAATTTCTGAGGCCAAGGCAGGAGGCAGGAGGATCACTTGAGGCCAGGAGTTCAAGACATAGCAAGACCCCCACCTCCACAAAAACTTTTTTTAAAAAGATCCAAAAGAATCTATATATAAATTATTGGAATTACTCTAACAAAAGATGGTCAAGAAAACTATGAAAAATAACCAATTTGTAATTTAATTTGTGTAATATTCAGAGAAATTAACTGTCAAAAGAAATGGAGGAATATACCATGAACTGAGGGCTCTATACTACAGAGATGTCAATTCTCTTCAAATTAATTACTAGTTTCACCATAATTTCAATCATAACCCCAGAAAATTTTTATGGAAACTGATAAGCTGATTCAAAAATTCATATAGAACCACAAAAGATGAAAATTCACCAAGGCAATCTTGAAGAAAAACAAAGTCAGAGAACTTACACTACCAGAACTCAAGATATTATAAATATACAGAAATAAAGACAGTGAGATTTTGGCACAAGGAAGGACAAATAGAATAATGGAAAGAATACAAGGTCCAGAAACAGATGATATCCACAAGGACGCAAGATTTATGATGGAGGAGGCATGCACAGCATTGGGTAAAGGAGGTTTTTCAATGCATGATGCTGACCTAGTTGGGTATCCATACAGAAGGAAATGAATCATGATCCTCCTCCCCAAGATACACAAAAATCAGTTTCTGATAGATTGTTGATCTAAATGTGAAAGATAAAATGATAGAATTCTAAAAGATAGCATAAGAGAGTATCCCCAAGACTGAAATAGGAGAAACTTTTCTTAAGAAACAAAAGCCTTACTTACAGAGAAAAAGATTGATAAATTGAACTGTATTGAAATTTAAAAAAAAAAAAAAAAACCCTGTTCAACAAAACACATCCTTAGGAGAGATAAAATTCAAACCATAGAGAGGAAAATATATTTGCACATATCTGAAATACGCGCATATCTGAGAAAGGGCTTATGTTTAGAATGTACAAACAAACTCCTACAACTCAGTAAGAAAAAGACAGACAACTGAAAGAAAAGCTAGGCTGGCTACTTAAACAAGCAAATGGCCAATACAAGTTCCTCAACTTTGTTAGTCACCAGAACAAGGCTGAGTAAAAGCACAGTGGGAGTTCTTCCTCTTCCCTTCCCTCACAATTTGGCCTACAGGCCATGGGGTAAGGTGGGGCCAGGCAGCACATGTGGGGTGTCAGAATCCAGGTGGTGTGGGGAGGGATTCCACTTTGGATCTGAGGGAGGACAGGAGGGCATTCCACACAGAATAGGAGCTACATAGGCCCAGTATGGGGCTAAGATGTCAGAACTGAGCTCTGATGTGCCTTTCTCCATGAGCAGAGGGGCTGAATGTGGGAGATGGAGGGTGGAGGAAAGGTTCAGAGCCATCTAGAGATGGCAATTCAGAGGAAATGGGAGGGCAGATAATCTCACTCCTCACAGTGAGGCAGAGTTTCCAAGCTGGTTTTGTCACTCCTCTGTTGGGCCCCTTTGGGTAATATATTTGACTAACCTTGGCTTTAGTTTCTTTTTTTTTTTTTTTTTGACAGAGTCTCACTCTGTTGCCCAGGCTGGAGTGCACTGGTGTGATCTTGGCTCACTGCAACCTCTGCCTCCCAGGTTCGAGTGATTCTCCTGCCTCAGCCTCTCGAGTAGCTGCAACTACAGGCACCTGCCACCGTGCCTGGCTAATTTTTGTATTTTTAATAGAGACAGGGTTTTGCCATGTTGACCAGGCTGGTCTTGAACTCCTGACCTCAGGTGATACGCCTGCCTCAGCCTCCCAAATTGCTGGGATTACAGGTGTGAGCCACCACACCCAGCCTGGGTTTGGTTTCTTTATCTGTAAAAACGGGGATAGTTTAGCTGGGCACAGTGATGCTGTAGTCCCAGCTACTTGAGAGGCTGAGATGGGAGGATCTCTTGAGCCTAAGAATCGCAGGTCAGTCTGGGCAACATAGCAAGACCCCATCTGAGAAAAAAAAAATTAGTGGCTGAGCACAGTGGCTCACTCCAGCAATCCCAGAACTTTGGGAGGCTAAGGTGGGAAGACTGCTTGAGCCCAGGAGTTTGAAACCAGCCTGGGAAACACAGAGACACCACAATCTCTGCATTAAAAGAAAATTAGCTGGGTATAGTGGCACTCACCTGTTGTCCCAGCTACTTGGGAGGGTGAGGTGGGAGGATCACTTGATCCCGGAAGTGGAGGCTGCAGACTGCAGTGAGCTGTGATTGTGCTACTATACTCCAGCCTGGGTCACAGAGTGAGACCCAGACTAAAAAAAAAAAAAAAAAAAAAAAAGAAAAGAAAAAAAGAAAAAGAAAAAGAAAAAATTAGGAAAATTTTCCCTGACTCCCCATAGATTTTTTTTAAAGGATGAAATGAGATATTATATGTGAAAGCATCTAGTACTTGTGACATAGTACATGCTTACTAAGTGTTTCCACTTCACTTCTGCCTAAAACTCAGTTCAGTTCTTGACTTCCAGATACCTAACTGTGATGAGAGATGCAGCCAGAGGTACCTTAAGGATAACAATACCCCCCTCCATCCTGATACCTGATGTACTAAAGTCAGAAATTTTTTAAAGCCTTGTTCTTCCTTCAGTTTTAAGTTCAGTATACTGATGAACTATCGGTCACATTTCACAGTTTACTTTAAAAATAAACGGGCTTCCAAATTAACCTGCTTACATGGTTTGGCTGTGTCCCCACCCAAATCTCATCTCGTATTCCCACCTGTTGTGGGATGGACCCGGTTGGAGGTAATTGAATCACGGGCGCAGGTCCTTCCTGTGCTGTTCTCGTGATATCGAATAAGTCTCACGAGATCTGATGGTTTTAAAAAGAGGAGTTCCCTTGCACAAGCTCTCTCTCTTTGCCTGCTCCCATCCATGTAGGATGTGACTTGCTCTTCCTTGCCTTCCACCATGATTGTGAGGCTTCCCCAGCCACATGGAACTGTAACTCCAATTAAACCTCTTTCTCTTGTAAATTGCCCAGTCTAGGGTATGTCTTCATCAGCAGTGTGAAAACAGACTAATATATCTACCTTGGAAGGGCCTTGTGATCCATGGTGACATCTTGTCCCTAAGGTAAGAATCTTACCATGAGTTCCTCAAATTGTTGATGTACTGATTAACGTGTAACCCTGTCACACTGGGAAGAACGCTGATTTATTTCTGAATCATCAAGCTTTACTGATTGTCTTGCATGTAGACATTTTAGCCTGTATGTTGCAATAGGTATCCAATAATTGTAACCTCTGTATTTTACCCTCCAATGAAAGAGGAAACAACTCCTGTATGAGTCGTCCCCTCCCTTCTCTTAAACTTTCCTATAAAAGCCTTCTACCTTGTAACAGACTGGAACATTCCTAACATTGTTAGTGTGTTTCCTAAGTGGATTCTCACATTTGGCTTCAAATAAACCTTGATCAAATTAGTTCTGCCTCAACAGCCTTAATTTCAGTCAATAGTACAAGCCTCTGTTTTTCTATTTAATCACTACTTTAAAGGTAACCTTTGGAAAATGTTTAGCCTGTTACAAATGTAATTAATTGAACATATTTTAACTGCATTTATAAAGGTAATATTCTCCATTTTCTTTCTAAATACTCTATACATAAGAAAAAAATCTTCCCATATACTTAACTCTTTTAAACCTAATAAATTAAATTTATGGAATATCATTAATATAAAGTTCTTATAGATGTTGTAACACTGCACATACATTTAGCAACATTTCAATTTAAAATCTTAAGCTTATATGAAATACCATTTTAAATTGGAGTTATACAATTCTTACACTAATAGACCAAATACTTTTAAATGTTACAAGCATATAAAACATGAAATATACAAAAATTTCCCCCATCACACAAATATTCTTACTAAGGTTTTGCTTCTTTGAAACCTCTCTATACCCATTGTATTAGTCTGTTTTCATGCTGCTAATAAAGACATATCCAAGACTGGGTAATTTATAAAGGAAAGAGTTTTAATTGACTCATAGTTCAACAAGGCTGGGGAGGCCTCAGGAAACTTACAATCATGGCAGAAGGGGAAGCAAACATGCCCTACTTCATATGGCACCAGGGGAGAGAAGAATCAGTGCCCAGTGAAAGGGGAAGCCCCTTATAAAACCAGCAGATCTCCTGAGAACTAAATCATTATCAGAACAGGATGGGGGAAACCACTCTCATGATTCAATGATCTCCACCTGGTCCCTCCCACAACACATGGGGATTATGGGAACTGAAATTCAAGATGAGATTTGGGTAGGGACACAGCCAAACCCTATTACCCTTTTCCCTCCCTCCCTCCCTCCCTCCCTTCCTTCCTTTTTCTTCAGAGTCTCTCTGTCACCTAGGCTGGAGTGCAGTGGTGAAATATTGGCTCACTGCAACCTCTGCCTCCCAGGGTTAAGCTATCCTCCCACCTCAGCCTCCTGAGTAGCTGGTGGGACTACAGGCGTACGACACCACACCCAGCTGATTGTTTTGTATTTTTAGTGGAGATGGGGTTTCACCATGTTGTCCAGGCTGTCCATAACCATTTTTTAAGTGAGTTATAAATGGGGTTCATAGGTCATACTCCTCTCCTGAGGAAGACAATCATCATCTCAGATAACCAAGGTTGCCTATGCAGTAAGGAAGAAGTCAGTCATCATTCTGGGTAACTAAATGTACCTAAGACCAGAGACATCAGCTGAGAGTGAGACCTGGAGTCTCAGGCATCTGGAGTAGTTATCTCATTGCCAACTAAGCTTACATGGTGAGTCAAAAGACCCAGAATACCCAACACAATATTGAAGGAAAATAAAGTCAGAGGACTAACACTATCTGACTTCTAGACTTACTATAAAGTAATGAAGACAGTGAAAGAACTGGTGAAAGAACAGATAAATAGATCACTGTAACAGAATACAGAGTCTAGAAAGAGACCCAAATAAATATAGTGAAGCAAAGGTAGACTTTTTTTTCTTTTTTTGAGACAGAGTCTCGCTCTCTCACCCAGGCTGGAGTGCAGTGGCACGATCTTGGTTCACTGGAACCTTTGCCTTCTGGGTTCAAGTGATTCTCATGCCTCAGCATAGCTGGGACTACAGGCCCGCAAATATGCCTGGCTAATTTTTGTATTTTTAGTAGAGATGGGGTTTCACCATGTTGGCTAGGCTGGTCTCAAACTCCTGACCTCGGGCGATCTGCCCGCCTTGGCTTCCCAAAGTGCTGGGATTACAGGTGTGAGCCACCACACCTAGCCAAAAGGTAGTCTTTTCAACAAATGATACAGGTACAACTGCACATCCATGTGCAAAAACATAAATCTAGACACAGACTTTGCACCCTTCACAAAATTAACTGAAAATGGATCATAGACTTCAATGTAAAATTCAAAACTATAAAACTCCTAAAAGATAACACAGGGTAAAACCTAGATGACCTTGGGTGTAGCGACCTCTTGATACAACACCAAAGGCATAATTCATGAAAGAAATAATTGATAAACTATAATTAACAAATTTTTTTAGCAGTAATAGAACGATGAGTGTATTTCATTGAAATTTAAAACTTCTGCTCTGCAAAAGACAATGTCCACAAGGAGAAGACAATGGCCAGGTGCGGTGGCTCATGCCTTTAATCCTAGCACTTTGGAAGGCACAGGCGGGTGGATCACTTGAGGCCAGGAGTTTGAGACCAGCCTGGTTAACATGGTGAAAACCCGTCTCTACTGAAAATAGAAAAATTAGCTGGGTGCAGTGGTGCACACCTGTAATCCCAGCTACTTGAGAGGCTGATGCACAAGAATCATTTGAAACCAGGAGGTGGAGGTTGCAGCGAGCCGAAATTGCGCCACTGTACTCCAGCTTGGGCGACAAAGCGAGACTCTGTCTCAAAAAATATATAAATAAATAAGATTTTAAAGGGATGAGAAGACAAGCCACTTCTTGGGAGAAGATATTAGCGAAAGACACATCTGTGCTGGCTTCAGCAGCACACATACTAAAATTACAATGGTACAGAGAAGATTACCATGGTCTGTGCACAAGGATGACATGCACATTTGTGAAGTGCTTCAGATTGTAAAAAAGAAAAAGATCTATCCAATAAAGAACTTTTATTTAAAATCTAAATGGACTATCCAATACAAAAATAAGAAAACAAATAACTCAGTTAAAAACTTAGCCTTACCAAAGAAGATGTACAGATGGCAAACAAGCATATGAAAAGATGCTACATGTCATATATCATCAGGGAAATGATAATTAAAACAATAACGAGACACTACTACACATCTATTAGAACATCCAAAATCTGGAACACTGACAACACCAAATGCTGGGAGGGATGTGGAGAAGCAGCAACTCTCCTTCATTCCTGATAGGAATGCAAAATGGTACAGCCATTTTGGAAGACAGTTCTGCAGTTTCTTCTAAAACTAAATATATCTTACCATATGATCCAGCAATCACATTTCTTGGTATGTACCCAATGGAGTTGAAAACTTATGTCTACACAAAAACCAACACATGGATGTTTATGGCAGCTTTATTCATAATTGTCAAAACTTGGAAGTAACCAAGATGTCCTTCAGTAGGTGAATGGGTTAATCCACACAATGGAATATTATTCAGCATTAAAAAGAAATGAGCTATTAAGCTATGAAAAGACATGGGGGGCTAGGCGCGGTGGCTCACGTCTGTAATCCTAGCACTTTGGGAGGCCGAGGTGGGCAGATCACAAGGTCAGGAGTTTGAGAACAGCCTGGCCAATATGGTGAAATCCTGTCTCTACTAAAAATACAAAAATTCACTGGGTGTGGTGGCAGGTGCCTGTATTCCCAGCTACTTGGATGACTGAGGCAGGAGAGTTGCTTGAACCCAGGAGGCAGAGGTTGTAGTGAGCCAAGATCATGCTATCACACTCCAGCCTAGGCAACAAGAGCGAAACTCCATCTTGGAAAAAAAAAAAAAAAAGGAAAGAAAGACAGACAGAAAGAAAGACAAAGAAAAGACACGGAGGAACTTCAAACATATACTACTAAGTGAAAAAAGCTAATCTAAAAAGTCTACATCTGTCTGATTCCAACTATATGACATTCTGTAAAAGACAAAGCTATAAAGACAATAAAATGATCAGTAGTCGCTATGGTTTGGGATTAGGGGAGTTCAATCAGCAGAGCACAAAAGATTTTTAGGGCAGGGAAACTACTCTATATGATATTATAATCATGGAGGCATATCATTGTACATCTGTCCAAACCCATAGAATGTACAACACCAGAGTAAGCCCTAATGTAAACTAAGGATTCTGGGTGATATTGTAGCAAATGTACCATTAGTTGTAACAAATGTACCATTTTGTACATTCTGATGGGGAATGCTGAGAATGAGAGAGGCTATGCATGTGCGGAGGCAGGAGTGAGTATATGGGATATCTCTGTACCTTCTTCTCAATTTTGCAGTGAACCTGTAACTACTCTAAAAAAGTCTTTTAGAAAGCCCAGTAGTTTTTTGCTTCTCTTTATGGGTTGGTTTCCTTCTCTCAAGTAAAAAATGGGCTTCCTCCATGTAGCAGATGATAAGGATTCTCTCATCCCAGAGAAGAGAGTTCTTTCTTGTCAATTATAGCCAGAAAAATCTCCAAGAAGGATTTAGATGGTCCTGGTTTGCTCAATCCCATCCCTCTTCCTTTGGATCTCAGATCAGAAGTGACTTCTGGGATACTGCCCTGTTACCCATCTTGGTCAGGTCCCTGTTATGTGCTCCCGCTATACCATATCCTACTCCCTCCTAGTCCCCATCACAGTTTGAAGACAAAAATTCACTGGTGGGGTTACACGGCTCCCCCATGTCTGATTCCTCTTCTAAACTGTAAGCTATAGGAGGCAATGACTTTATCTTTTTGCTTACCATTGTGTTTCCAGCACCTAGCACCTGGCACACAGGCACATAATAAATATCCATTAAATAAATGACTGAAATAAACAGAGGGCTCTTTTGCTCTCATTACTCTGAAGAGCAATGATTACATAGCAGTGACAGCTTAGTGTATTCTCAGCAAATATTCTTTTGTTTTAAAACCATTTATTTTTCTGGCCAGGTGTGGTGGCTTATGCCTGTAATCCTAGCACTTTGGGAGGCCGAGGCAGGTGGATCACAAGGTCAGGAGATCAAGACCATCTTGGCTAACATGGCGAAACCCCGTCTCTACTAAAAATGCAAAAAAATGAGCCAGACATGGTGGCGGGCACCCTGTAGTCCCAGCTACTTGGGAGGCTGAGGCAGGAGAATGGCATGAACCCAGGAGGTAGAGGTTGCAGTGAGCTGAGATTGCCCCACTGCACTCCAGCCTGGGCGACAGAGTAAGACTCCATCTCAAAAAAATTTATTTTTCTGATAATAAACACAACAGGCTGGGCACAGTGGCTCATACCTGTAATCCTGGTACTTTGGGAGGCCAAGGTGAGAGGGTTGCTTGAGTCCAGGAGTTCGAGATCAGCCTGGGCAACATTGTGAGACATCATCTCTATTTAAAAACAAACAAACAAACAAACAAACAAACAAACACTCCTCAAATCCCCATAAACTTATGATAGAATAATTGTAAGACAAAGAAAAGTACAGTTAAGAAAACAAAAAACAAAAATTACTTATATCTGTAACCCAGAGATAACCACTGTGTGTGTATGTACACAGTCTTTTTAGCCTTTCAAAATATACATTCTGTCACTTATAGTTAACATTCTATTTTTATTGGTTTAAACATAGTATACCTTTTGCCACTTAGGTTTTTTTTTTTTTTCTTGAAGACAGGGTCTTGCTATTTTGCCCAGACTGGTTTTGGACTGCTGGCCTCGAATAATCCTCTCACCTTGGCCTCCCAAAGTGCTAGGATTACAGGTGTGAACCACTGTGCCCAACCTAGTTTTAATGTATTTCACTTTACATTTAAAGTGAGTTTCATTTAAGCAGCATACAGTTGGGTCTTGCTTTTTTAGTCAATCAATCTCTTCTAATTGAAAGGTTTATTTACATTTAATGTTATTGTTATTTTAAATATATTTTCCATATTCAGAAGCAGCACTGTCATAGTCTGGCTTCCATTAAAAAAAAAAAGTTTTCAGGTGTTTCTTTGCTTTCACAAGGTGCTCCAGCCCCTTGTTTGTCTTCTGGGCCACCATCTCCACAGTCCAGTCTCTGATGTGGAGGGTGAGAGTGCCTTTTCCTTTTGACCCCAAAAGAGCTTTTCTGAGTAGGCTGTGATTATCAATATGGCTTTAAATCTGTAATTGGGTTATTGTTCTGCTTTTTCTGCCTGCTTTTGAATTTATTGAGTGGTTTGTATGATTCCACTTTATCTCCTTTGTTGCCTTATGTGACCACTCTGTTTTTTTAATTTTTATTTTTAGAGCTTTCTTTACAGTTTATAGATAATCTCTAACTTACCACAGTCTACCTTCAAATAAATTATATAACTTCACATGCAGTATACGAATCTTACAACTGTATCCTTTCACTCAATCCCTCTTGGCCTTTGTGTTACTTCTATACATTATAAACCTTAGGATGTCATGTTATTAATTCTTTTGCTTTAAGCAGTCAAGTATATTTTAAAGAGATTTTCAAATTAATAAAAATGGTATTTCATATTTGCTCACTTAAAAAAATTTTCCAGTGCTCTGTATTTCATTGTGTAGATCAGAATTTTCATCTAATGTAATTTTCCTTCTCACTGAAAGACATTTAACTTGTTTTTTTTGTAGTTCAGGTCTACTAGTGATGACTTATTTCAACTTTCGTATGTCTGAGAAAGTCTATTTTTCATTCATTTTGGTAATATATTTTTGCTCAGGGCAGAATTCTAGGTTGACATTTTCTTTAAACATTTTACAGATGTTTCTACACTATCTTTTGACTCACATTGGTTTGAGAGGTCTGCTGTTATTCTTATATAATCCTTTGTACATAATTTATCTTTTTTCTCTGGCTACTTTTAAGATTTATCTTTATCAGTGCTTTTAAGCAATTTGACTATTATATTCCTCGGTGTAGTTTTATTTATGTTTCTTATTATTGGGGGTTCACTGAGCATCTTGGCTCATGGGTTTTTAGTTTTAATTAATTTGGAAAAAGTTCAGCCATTGATTCTTCAAACATTTTTTCTGTTCCCCACCCCAGCCTTTAGGAACTCAGCTACATGTAAATTAGACAAGATGAAGTTGTCCCACAACTCACTGATGCGCTTTTTTTTTTTTTTTTTTTGAGTCCTTTTTATCTCTTTTTCAATTTAGGTGGTTTCTGTTGCTATTTTTTCAAGTTCAATAATACTTTATCTATTTATTTCTTTTTGTCTTTTTTTTTCTTTTTATTTTTTTTGAGATGGAGTTTCACTCTTGTTGCCGAGGTTGGAGTGCAATGGCACGATCTCAGCTCACTGCAACCTCTGCCTCCCAGGTTCAAGTGACTCTCCTACTTCGGCCTCCCAAGTAGCTGGTACTACAGGGGTGTGCCACCATGCATGGCTAATTTTTGTATTTTTAGTAGACACAGGGTTTCACCATGTTGGTCATGCTGGTCTTTAACTCCTGACCTCAAATGATCCTCCCGCCTTGGCCTCCCAAAGTGCTTGGATTACAGGTGTGGGCCACTGCTCCCGGCTGTATTTCTAATCTGTGGTACATCTCATCTGGTGTATTTTTCATCGAATACATCATATTTTCACTACTAAATGATTTCATTTTTTAAATGTCTTTTCTTTAGTTAACATGCTTGCTATGGTTGAAATGTGTCTCCCAAATTCATGTGCTGGAAATGTAAGCCCTAATGAAACAATGTTGGGAGGTAGGGCCTAATAAAAGATGATTGGATCATGCGGGTAGAGCCCTCATTAATGAATTAATGTTATTACTACAGTGAGTTAGTTACCATAAAAGTGGGTTGTTATAAAGTGACGCTGGCCCCTGGTGCATCTATCTTGTGTACTCACTTGCCCCTTCTGCCTTTTGCTTTCTGCCAAGGGATGACTAAACAAGAAGGCCCTCAACAGATGCTGGCATCAAGTTCCTGAACTTTCCAGCCTCCAGAACCATGAGCTAAATAAAGGCCTGTTATTTATAGATTACCTGGTCTGTGGTATTGTTATGGCAACAGTAAACGGACTAAGATAGAAAATTGGCACTGAGAAGTGGGTCTATTGCTATAACAAATATCTGAAAACATAAAAGTAGCTTTGGAACTGGATAATGGGTAGAGACTGGAAGAATTTTGAGGAGCATGCTAGAAAGAGCCTGTATTGCCATAAATGGAGAATTAAGGGTGAAGTCTCAGAAGAGAAGAGATATAGGGAAAGTCAGAATCTTCTTAAAGATTACTTCAGTGGTCACGATTGTTGATAGAGATATGGACACAGTCTCTGATGTGGACAGTAAATGGCCTTTACTGTCTACATCTCTACCAACATTAACAGTAAATGGCCTTTACTGTCTATATCTCTACCAACATTAACAGTAAATGGCCTTTACTGGCAATATATCTACCAACATTATATTTAATATTGGTGGAGGCCATTCTGATGAGGTCTCAGACAGAAATGAGAAACAAGGTATTGGAAACTTGAATAAAGGGCATCTTTGTTATAAAGTAGTAATGGTGGAACTGTGTCCATGCCTGACGGCTTTATGGAAAGTGGAATTTGAATGACAAACTAGGATATCTGGTGGAAGAAATACCTAAGCAGTTAAGCATTCAGGCTGCTATATGGCCATTTTTAATCACATATAGTGAGATACAAGAACAAAGGAATGACTTAAAGACAGAATTTATAATTTAAAAAGAAGCAGAGTGAAAGATTTGGAAAATTTATAGCCTAGCCATGTAAAATATAAAAAGGTACATTTAGGAGACTGAACTCAGAGCGTGGCCCAGAGACTGCTTGCTGAAGAGATTAGCGTGAATGGAAGGGAGCCAGATGCTATTCACCAAGGCAATGGGAGAATGACCTCAAAGCTATTTCAGAGATTTTCGAGGCTGCCCCTCCCATCACAGGTCCAGAGCTCTAGGAGGGCAGAATGATTCTGGAGGACAGGCCTGGGGTAACGTCCATAGGCTCACTGCCCAGAGCTGCCTTGGAACCCTGCTCCCTGCATTCCAGTGCAGCATTCCTCAGCTGCCCCAGGCACAGCTCATGTGGGACCAGGTTGGTTTGGATTGCTGTTTTGGAGGGCACAAGCAGTAAGCCTTGGCAATGTCTACATGGTGCTAACTCTGCAGGGATGAGTGCATGGGTGGTGGGGTCATGGCAGCTTCCACTTAGTTTTCAAAAGATATATCAAACAGCTTGAGGCCCAGGAAGAAACTTATTGCAGGGGAAGAGCCACCACAGAGAGTCCCTACTAAGGCAATGCGTAGCAGGAATGTGTGGTCAGAGCTGTTACAGAGAGTTCCCACCAGGGCAGCACCTAGTAGAGCCCAAAACTCTAGAGCTACCCTTGTGTAACCCCAGCCTGGGAGAGCTGCAGTCATGAGACTCCAAACCAAGAGAAAGCCATGGGGACCTGGCTGCCTGAGGCCTTGGGGGCCCAATCCCCAAACCAGTGTGCCCAGGATTTAGAACATGGAGTCAAAGGAGATTATTCTCCAGCTTTAGGACTAAATACAGGTTTTTCTCTGCTGGGTTTTGGACTTACTTGGGGCCTGTTGCTGCCATATATTCCATTCTGCAATGTGTTGTATTCACTTCATAAATTCATACCCACGGATTCTCAGTAAATACATGTTGTGTGTGAATAAAAACTATGGATCACTATTTATTCAGCCACCTATGGTTGGGCGTTTAACTCTAGCTTTTCACAATTATAAATAATGTTGTAATGAATGTCCTCCTATAAATAAATCCATACAGTCGCTTGAATATAGTTATAAGGTAAATTTCTCTTTTTTTTTTTTTTGAGATGGAGTTTCGCTATTGTTGCCCAGGCTGGAGTGCAATGGCATGATCTCAGCTCACCGCAACCTCTGCTTCCTGGGTTCAAGTGATTCTCCTGCCTCAGCCTCCTGAGTAGCTGGGATTACAGGCATGTGCCACCATGCCTGGCTAGTTTTGTATTTTTAGTAGAGATGGGGTTTCTCCATGTTGGTCAGGCTGGTCTCGAACTCCCAACCTTAAGTGATCTGCCCGCCTTGGCCTCCCAAAAGTGGTGGGATAACAGGCGTCAGTCACCGCGCCCAGCTGGTAAATTTCTAGTAGTGAAATTGCTTGGCCAATATCTATGTACATTTTGATTTTCAATAGTGTACTGGATTTCTTTTTCTTGCCTTTTCTGATCTGCTCTCCACCTTCTTCCAACCTACTTTCTTCCCTGGAAGGCTGATCCAGATGAAGAGGGTTAGCCCGTTCATCTTAACTTCTGGCTTCAAAATGGATGTGACCATTAGTCACTACCAGCAGAAAGTCAGAGGGCAAGGAGTTAGAGGTCAGGTGGGCTTCTCCACTAGCAACTATTCATCTTGATTTTATAAGCCACTTTCTTCCAGGCCCTCCAGGCCCAGGGGTGGGAACAGCTCTCTGCTGTTACTAGTCCCATGGTCCCATTCTATCTCATGTGAGGTTTCAAAAACCTTGCCCCTATCTTTGTAAATAGTCCCTTTTAAAAGCCCCCTTCAAACTACCCAGCTTGGGAGGGCCATCTGTTTCCTACCAAGATCCTGACTGATAAAGCGAGATTTTGCCAAACTGCCTTAAAAAATGTCTGTATATTCTTACACTTCCACCAGCAGTGTCTACAAGTGTCTGCTCCCCCACATCTTTTTATTATAGTGTATAATGAATCTTCTTAAAACATTACATTTTGGCCGGGCGCGGTGGCTCAAGCCTGTAATCCCAGCACTTTGGGAGGCCGAGGCGGGTGGATCACAAGGTCAGGAGATCGAGACTATCCTGGCTAACATGGTGAAACCCCGTCTCTACTAAAAATACAAAAAACTAGCCGGGCGCGGTAGCGGGCGCCTGTAGTCCCAGCTACTTGGGAGGCTGAGGCGGGAGAATGGCGTGAACCCGGGGGGCGGAGCTTGCAGTGAGCCGAGATCGCGCCACTGCACTCCAGCCTGGGAGACACAGTGAGACTCCGTCTCAAAAAAAAAAAAAAAAAACAAAAAAAAAAAACATTACATTTTAATTATAAAATATTTATTAATAAAATGCAGAAATCCTTTAGATTTACAGAGGGCAATATTTGACATCCCCAACTTCGACCTCCTTTATTCTGTTTATTCTTTATTCTTATTTTTAGCTGAGGTATTTTGTTTCATTAAATCATAGTTTAGTTTCTTTTTTTCTTTTTTTTTTTTGAGACAGTCTCACTCTGTTGCCCAGGCTGGATGGCAGTGGCATGATCTAGGCTCACTGCAACCTCCACCTCCCAGGTTCAAGCGATTCTCCAGCCTCAGTCTCCTGAGTAGCTGGGAGTATAGATGCGTGCCACCACGCCCCGCTAATTTTTGTATTTTTAGTAGAGACAGGGTTTTACTGTGTTGTCCAGGCTGGTCTCGAACTCCTGACCTCGTGATTCTCCCGCCTCAGCCTCCCAAAGTTCTGGGATTACAAGCGTGAGCTACCTTGCCGGGGGAATCTTGCTGTCTTCTAGTAAGCTCATTAAAGAGATTTGCAAAAATGTAAAACTATGTTACTCCTCTCGCTGAGCTTTTATTGCTTTGAAGAACATTATTTTTTGCATAAAAGTATGTTAACATGTAATGTGTTTTATCGTCATTTAAAAATGGATATTTAAACATTTTCTAAGTTTTAATTTCTAATGTGGTAAATATTGATAAGTATAACCCATATCAACAAATGTTCTTTGGAGTGTTCAACAAATTTTAAGAGCATCAATGGTTCCTAAATCAAGAGTTTCAGAATCACTGTTCTAGGGCAATTTACCTGAGTTTGATTTTACTTACAATTCATTAAAGTGTAGACACTATGAAGACGTGTTAACCTGCATGTTTTATTCTAGAAGAGGTGCAAATCATTTATATCCACTATAAATGATAACCTATGGTTTTATCATCTTGTACAACACCAGCCAGCTTTGTATCCAACCTAATCTTACTCTAATGCTTTGTCAAAATGTTTAAAGTCCACTTCCTCAAAATGCTTTTGAACCACTTTGACAGACACTAACATATACATACATGACGTATATATGCATATACATACTATACACACACACGTGCATATTTCACAACGATGGCATACGGATTCCCTATTCTGAATCTAGCTCTTTCCACTTAATATACGTGAACGCACTCACTCTTTTCTTCGTCGTCTTGACTTTCTTCTGATGCAACGCCCTGAGTTTAACTCACAGCTCTGTTATTAATAAGAAACCCATAGATCCCACATATATGCATTTTCCCGTATCTGGCTCACTAACAAAAAGCTTACCGCAGCCCCAGCTTTAACCACAGGTTCCGAATACCCAGGCGGGAATTGAACACAGAAATACGAAAGGCTCCACAGACAATGTGACAAAAATCCGAGCAGTCACGTGACACTGCACGCCCCATAATTTTTTTCGCCCTCTTCAAACATGGCGGCCAAGCGACCGCAGCGCAACAGCAGCCACGGGCCTCCTTCCGCGTAGGAACCTCAATGCTGACTTTATCGGGCTCTTTTGTCAAAGACCACCTCAGGGCAAAGCCAGTGGGGCAGCCGGGCCCGGGGAAAACAGCCCGGGGTCTCAGGGGCCGAACAAGCACGGACCGGAAGTTCTGCAGCCACGCCGTCCGGCGGAGCCGTTGGCTGCGGACGCCGGAAGTGGCCAGTCGGCAGGTCTGAGGCGGCGCTCTGTGTGTGAAGCGTACCTAGGGCGGGAGGCGACATGGAGCCCGGGGCGGCCGAGCTGTATGACCAGGCCCTTCTGGGCATCCTGCAGCACGTGGGCAACGTCCAGGATTTCCTCCGCGTTCTCTTTGGCTTCCTGTACCGCAAGACAGACTTCTATCGCTTGCTGCGCCACCCGTCGGACCGCATGGGCTTCCCACCCGGGGCCGCGCAGGCCCTGGTGCTGCAGGTGAGGCGGGCGGGCCTGCGGTCTGGGGAGCCGCCGCCCCCGGCCTGCCTTGACTCTTGGCGCCCGCTCCTCCAAGCTCTCCCAGCCTGTTTCCTCCTTTTCCTGGTGTCCTGGGGTTGAGCTTTCGAGAATGGCTTCAGTAATTTGAAGCGCGGATTGGATGTCAGTTTATTCCGCTGAGGGAGCAGCCGGGGTTCGCTCCGGACGTCCTGAGGTTTCAGAAGTAGTAAGCCGACTGTTAAGAGCCCTCCTCAGCACCCGGCAGCGCGTACCCCTCACGGTGCTGGGAGCTGCTAGTCAGGGAGTGAAATCCATGCAGGCCAGACAGAAGGAAGGACATTTACAGCAACAGAAACGTGCATGCCCCAGAACTACCAAAGACTTGAGCTGGCGGTGATGACGGAGGCATTGTGTGAATCAATGGGTGTGGCCGCTTGTTTGAAATGTGATTTCCCAGGTCAAAGACTGTCATTGTAGTGATTATTAAAATTTCATTTGAACTTAATTCTGTACCTTCCAGGTTAAGTTTATTGTATGTTGGAAGCGCTGTCAGTACTCATTCAGTAAAGTTGACTGGGCACTTTTGAATGTACTAAGCAACCGTTTGCTGAATGTAGTTTACACTCTTAGGTACGGGTGATAGGGGTGTTTAAGTAGTGGTTTCTCTCTGTTTGTGACACTTACAGTTAAAGAGAGAAAACCCAGAAAGTAATAGAAGACTTTGTAAGGGCAATTATTTGATGGAGCCCATTGTAAAGAAAGGAGATAGAAATGATGGTTGAGAAGTGAAGAAGGTTTTATAAGAGAGATGGGACTTCTGATGAGATTGAAAGAAACTATTCAGCCAAGCGTTCAGCCTGTTTGTAGAAACCCAAGAAGACAGAAATGCTGACGATACCTCCCCCAGTTCTCTAGATGTTACAATTTATAAAATGCTTCAGATGTTTCCTCCTGAAATCTTAATGCATGCTGCAGGTTGATCGGATGTTACTTTCCTCAGTAGAAGCCAAAGCTTTGACTGTCTTGGTAACTACCAGGGTAATAGGGCCAAATGAAGAATGGGGTTCCATTAGGGTTCAATTTCAGAACTTAAG
The DNA here is from genome assembly GCF_003255815.1 of Theropithecus gelada. NCBI lineage: Eukaryota > Metazoa > Chordata > Mammalia > Primates > Cercopithecidae > Theropithecus > Theropithecus gelada. The sequence continues at coordinate 68,506,114 of NC_037670.1, forward strand.
GCTATTCCTCATCCTTGTCAGTGGCATAAGTGCCATCTTAGTGATCAGAGAGCTGTTGGAGGTGGCCTTTAGCAGGACCTTACGGCAGGTTAATGAAGTCTTGCCATTTGATCTTCAGTGTCTCTGTGAAATAGATAAGTTTCAAGTTTACATACCAATTCAGCAAGGTTAAGTGATTTGACCGAGAACACACAGCCGTTCACCGTAGAGCTGGAACTAAAAATTTCATTTTGTGAATTCCAAATCTTCCTGTTCTATTATTTAACCATTCCATAGTAGCATGAGAACACTTTTGTCCAGGATGATTGTAGTTTGCAGAAAGGTGTGGAGGAGAAAGGAGTATATACTAATATGTATAGTGTCAGATGTTTTATATTCTGGAGTTGTTGTCTTACTTAACCCTTAACATAACCTGAGAGGTTGATCTTTGTTTCGCAGATGAACTGACAGAGGTAGTGCACTCATTTACCTGGTAACTCATTTACCTGGTAACACCTCTTATAAGACACTTCCATAGGTTAGGGTTTGGTGACCAGTCTAATGAAGTAGTGGACATGGGGAGCAGGGATGGAGGAAGGGGAGGGATGGGTCAGTGATGATCCAAGGTTTAAACTTGGGTGACTGGAATAGTGATAATGCATTAACTGAACTGTCACCTGGGTTTAGGGGAAAAAGTTCAGTTTTAGAGAGGTTGAACTTGAAGTTCCTGGTAGGAGTCCCTGCCCATAGGCTATTGGAATTACTGGACTAGATCTTTTGGGAGCTAGAGCAACTGGAGTGGTTTGAGGGAGAGAGAAGAGCCAAAGGTGAAGAACAGATCTTGGGGAATAATCTTGGTGGAGAGCAGTAAGTTTCACAGAAACCCAAGAGGACAGTCTTCAGCAAATGGTTAAGAGAGGTGTCATGTTTTCTGGAAGTGGTTCTCAACCATCAGCATCGCTTAAGGAACTTTTTTTTTTTCCCCGGAGACAGAGTCTCACTGTCACCCAGGCTGGAGTGCAGTGGCATGATCTTGGCTCACCGCAACCTCCACCTCCTGGGTTCAAGCAATTCTCCTGCCTCAGCCTCTTGAGTAGCTGGGATTGCAGGCATGCACCACCACGCTCGGCTAATTTTTGTATTTTTAGTAGAGATGTGGTTTCACCATGTTGGCCAGGCTGGTCTCAAACTCCTGACCTCGTGATGTGCCTGCCTCAGCCTCCCAAAGTGCTGGGATTACAGGTGTGAGCCGCTGCACCTGGCCAAGGAACTTTTAAAAACACATATTCCTGGATATTTTGGTTGAGTAGATGAGGGTGAATCCTGGGAACCTGTTCTTTTTTGTGTGTGTGTGTGAGATGGAGTCTTATTCTGTTGCCCAGGCTGGAGTGCTGTGGCGCAATCTTGGCTCACTGCACCTCCACCTCCCGGGTTCAAGTGATTCTCCTGCCTCAGCCTCCCGAGTAGCTGGGATTACAGGCATGCGCCACTATGCCCGGCTAATTTTTGTATTTTCGGTAGTAGAGATGGGATTTCACTACATTGGCCAGGCTGGTCTTGAACTCCTGACCTCAGGTGATCACCCACCTCGGCCTCCCAAAGTGCTGAGATTACAGACATGAGCCACCATGCCCGGCCGGAACCTGTTCTTTTATCCACAAAACCTCATTTGGCAGGAGGCTTGTAAAGGTGATTTCAGTATTGACAAGGATTTTGTTGTGGGGTAGGACAACACTGAATGAGACTAAGTGACTTGGTACCAGCATAACATTATTTCTGTGTGGTAGTAGGTGATCTCCTGACCTCCCCACTCCTACTCATCTGCCCCTTAGGATTTTTTTTTTTTTTTCTGTCCCTAACTTGATGGCATAAAACTGCTTCCTGTGGTCTGCCCCTCTACCCCGACCAGAAGTGGGATGCTTGGTGTCTCTGCTGAATATAGGCAGAGAAGAATTTGGATGGGAGTGCTGGGCTGCATCATTGTGGAACTTCAAAGTGTTCCCTTAATATTTTGGGGAGTGCAGTGTTGGTGTAGAGTTAGGCAGCTCATACGTTTCCTCCTAAGAGTTTGCATAGCCTGAATACACAGCTTGAAGAACCTCAGTAGGAATGATGTATGTGAAAATTGCATTCCACTTTATATTACATTAGTATGTTTTAAGACAAAAATAGTTTAGACTGACAAGCCATTCATTGTAATCGATAATGCTGTTTTTTTTTTTTTTTTTTGGAGTCCACTTTGAGAAGTGCTCCTTTGTAGAAGTCCTTAAAACTAGAATCAGGAAAGCTAGCTACATCCTGTTCCTCACATAAATTGTTGGGAAATCTTGGGAGAGTCACTTCACCTCTTGTCAGCTGAGAAGATTGATTGGAGGTCACAGATTGGAGTTCTCTTCCAGCTCCATGTTCTGTGACTCTAGAATGAATACTGAGAACACGTGATGGTTGGGAGGTTGGCAGTGGTAGCACTTCCTGGTGGTGTGAATGGGTAGGTCAGAGAAGGCTGGATGTACTGAGTGAGCAGAGGCAGTGGCATGGTGAGGACTATCAAGTCTGGGGATTCTGTGTTAGAAGTCTCAGGTGTTAGGAGAGAGAGTTCTTGTTGCTTTGCTTTTGTGGAGTTAAGATGAGCTGGAGTATCAGGAGGATGAGCAACTCTGACAGCAGTGGACTCAAAGCGGTAGAAACATGAATGTTAGAATGTAGTCAGGGCTTCAGGTTATCTGCAGAAGTAAAAGTGGTTCTGGTGTTGTTTCCAGTTTTTAACCTTTTAGGATTTTATTGATTTTTTTTTTTCCCCTCTGCGTACATCATCATCTCCTTGCACTGTGTGGTGCGTGCTGCGTAATTTTTTACTTCTTTTGCCAGCAGGAGCTGGGGCAAGTTACTTAACCTTTCCAAGCCCTATTTTTTCTCATTTTTGAAATGTTGATGCTGTCTTCTTCACAGGATTTTTGTGAGGGTTTTGAGAATGTTTGTAGAATCATTTGACACAGTCTGTTAGCACCCTTTTGACTGCCTGTGCAGTGCACACAACATTGTTATTTAATACCTGTCCACATTCTAGCCCTTTAGAATCTGACTCCCACCCATGTCCCAGGTTGCTCTCTCAGCCTTTCCTCCCTCCAGTTGTTGCAAGAGTTTTTGCCATTCCTTGACAAGCCTGTTCTTGGAGCTATGGCGTTTCCTCCAATGGTTCCCTATGGAAGATGTGCCTCTCATTCAAGGTCTAACTGGAATCCTCCTTGTTCCAAGAAGTCTCCCTAGATTTCTTTTGCCAGATATGCTGATTCCCACCCATACTCTGACAGGGAATTAAGGGCTCTGTCACGCCCCCTCTTGTATCAGAGTTTTCATGTGTGGGTATGTCTTCACTGTACTTTTTTGGTAGAGAGGTCCCAGCACCTTCATGGGTGTGACTGTGTCCCAGAAAATGTTAAGAACTTATTTACACACCAGAATTTTGAGTTCTTAGGAGGCAGCAGAAATCATTTTCATGTTTTTTTTTGTTTGTTTGTGTGTTTCTTGCACACTGTAGGCACATAGTAGATGTTTGTTGAATTGAATGTCCATGCAGTGTGGTGAAAAATAGCAGCAGTCCAGTAAACCTGGTTGCATTTGGAGAATTGAAGTTCAGCCATATTTTCATGTTTCATTTGTGAGTCTGAATTTTGGATCCTTTATAACCCACAGTTGTACCAGGACCGTGTATTCTTTGCATTGTGAACAAAACTGGGGTCTGTAAAAATAATGACAACAAAGATCATCTAACTGTGCATATTTTAGGTTTGTAAATATTGTTAGCCTTGGTTTGTAAGTTTTTGATTTTGTTGATTTTGGAATCCTCCTGTTAAACACTGTTTACCTGTCAGCTTTTGGTGAAGTGGCAGTGCATTTCCATTTTTCAAGTGGGAAAACTTGTCAGTTTATGACTTTTAGTTCTCTCCTTAACAGATTTTACCACATTTCTACAAGATATGCGGTACAGTATTGGGCAGATGAACTGATTGCTGGGTTGCTGTTTGATTTTAGGTATTCAAAACCTTTGACCACATGGCCCGTCAGGATGATGAGAAGAGAAGGCAGGAACTTGAAGAGAAAATCAGAAGAAAGGAAGAAGAAGAGGCCAAGACTGTGTCATCCGCTGCAGCTGAGAAGGAGCCAGTCCCAGTTCCAGTCCAGGAAATAGAGATTGACTCCACCACAGAATTGGGTGGGCGTCAGGAAGTAGAGAAAGTGCAGCCTCCAGGCCCACAGGACCCTGTGAAGGAAATGGCCCATGGCTCACAGGAGGCAGAAGCTCCAGGAGCAGTTGCTGGTGCTGCTGAAGTCCCTAGGGAACCACTAGCTCTTCCCAGGTGGGAATTTCTACTTTTCAGCTTCCTTCTTTCTTGCTTGACATCTGGTGTTTGTGTTTGTCCATAATTCATTCTTTGTAACACATCAATTCTTGATGTCAGTATTTATTTAGCTCTTCATATTTGCAAACTGCTGCATTACAGTCTTTCAGTTACGTAGGATGGGAGGTCAGTTGGCTTAAGGTCAGTTCCCTCATTAGATAAGGTCAGTAGTCATACAACCATTTGAGATACAGAGCCAAAATTAGAGCCTTGACTCCTCTCACAAAGACCTAACTTTATCTGTGTTTAGAGGCTTAGCCTCATCAGCTCTATTGTTTGTGTTTTTCTCTCTGCAGGAGCACTGCCAGGATGTGCTCATAGTGCCTGAGGTATAATGGACACCTGAAATGGCAGTCTGTTTTAGGTGACTGGATTCACATCCTGGCTATGCTGCTTCCTGAATGTATTACCTTGAGCAAGCAGTATAATCTTTCTGTGTCTCAGTTTTCTCCTCTGTAAAATGTCGGTGATAATAATAGTACCTGTCTTATAGAGCTGTTGTGAATTTTAAATGAGCCGATAGTCAAGCAGCTAATGAGCAGTAGAGCTTGAATGTGACATAAGGTTTCCCTGAATCAAGCCTCATGCTGTACTTGTACTCACTTTTTAGGAGTTATGTTTCGTGGGTGCTCTAAACTTAGTTATACAGTCCTTCCTTGCAGTCTGAGTGAGAGGAGCTGATCCCTTCTTGTGTGGGAGTTGTAGCAGTGTCTGCAAGACAGCCATGAGCCTCTTGGCCTGCTTTGTTTTTTGGAAAATTCACTCTCTTCCCTCTTTGATAGGATGGGTCACCTGTGTCCCCCCGAATCCCTGCCACCTTGAGTTCTCTTCTGTTTTTCTTACTCCTGTGCTCTCTTTCTGACCTGTTTTGGGGGAGATTGTGTGTGTGCATGCACATTTTTAAATAGAAACCGGATCTTACTCTGTTGCCCAGGCTGGAGTGCAGTGGTGTGATCATAGCGCAATATATGAATTGAACTCTTGGACTCCAGCAATCCTCTCGCCTCAGCCTCCTGAGTAGCTGGGACCGTAGGCATGCACCACCACATCTGGTTAATTTTATAATTTTTTGTAGAGATGTCTGCCATTATACCTGGCTAAATTTTTAAAAGATTTTCTTGCTGTATTGCCTAGGCTGTGGGGGAGTTTTTGAATTTTTTTTTTCTAGTTAGTGAAGCAAAGTGAACAACTTGGAATGGCTTATAAAATATGGAGTAAGAGAAAATAAGTTTTGTAAAGACAGGAGGGGGCAAGATTGCAGAGTCTTAAAGGCCGGGCTAACTAATGAAGTTCAGAGAAAACAATTGTTTGATGGTGGAACCAAATTGATGGAGAAGGGGAGCAGTTCTTGAATATGGAGCTCTGGATGAGAAGGGGTGAAATAAAGATTTAGAGATTGGAAGTGGGAAATATAGGGTGGAAGGCAGACATCTGATATTTCCTTGCAGATCTTTTAAAAATATTTTTTGTAATATAAATCTGCTGATAGTGAATTCTTTCAGCTTTTTTGTCTGAAAATGCCTTTATTTCATCTTGCATGTCTGAGGATATTTTTGCTGGATATAGAATTGCAGTTGACACTTTTTTTTGTTTTTGGTTTTCTTTAAACATTTTAAAGACTGTAATTCCATTGTCTTCTAGCTTGCACTGTTTCTGATGAGAAGTGAGTAGACATTCTTTGTTCCCCTGTATGTGAAATATCCCCATTCTTTTGTTATATCAGCTGCTTTTAAGTTATTATCATTAGTTTGAGCAGTTTAAGATTTACTCAGGCATGATTTTCGTTGTGTTTATACTATTTGGGGACTTTTGTGCCCACCCCTCAACCCCAACACACATACACACACACACACACACTTAGGAGGTCTGTTTTCTCTTTGTCCTTCCTTTGGAATATTTTCTGTTGACCTGCCTTCAACTTTACTGTCTTTTCTCCTTTAGTGTCCAATCTTTAGTTAAACTCATCTAGTAACTTCTTAATTTCAGATAGTTTATTTTTCAGCCCTGCTGGTTCCCTTTGATTGTTTTTTATGGCTTCGATTCCTACCTTGGTTTTCCTTTAAATCCTTCAGTATACTTACAATAGTTTAAAGTCTTTATCTGCTAATTCCATTATCTCTGTGATTTCTTGGTTTATTTCTATGGATTGAGTTTTCTCCTGATTTTGGGTCACATTTTCTTTTTCTTTCAAATGTCTGATAATTTTTGATTGGATGCTAGACATTAACAAATGTTATGCTGTCGAGTCTCTGGGTTTTGGTTTCTTCTGTTGAGTGTTGAGTTTTGTTCTTGCAGGCAATTAATTTATTTGCTGATCAGAATGATCTTTTTGAAGCTTGGTTTTTATTTGTATTGATTGATCAATTGATTGTAGAGATGGAGTCTTAATGTTACCCAAGCTGATCTGGAACTTCTGGTCCCAAATGATCTTCCCACCTTGGCTTACCAAAGTGCTGGGATTATAAGTGTGCACCAATGTGTCTGGCCTTGTTTTTCAGTTTTGTTAAGCTGTGTCTAGGGTACTTTTATTTTAAAGCTAGCTTAGTCTTCTAAGACATGCCTTTTTGGGGCTTCTGAGTGCTCCAGCTGTTTAGTGAGGTCTTTCCATTCTGGCTGGTTGAGGCTTGAACATCTCCCAGCTCCAGGGATTGTCCATCAGTTACCCAGTTCCCTACTTGTCTCATGGAGTTGCACTTTACACGTGTGCAGTTTTGTATTCAGCCAAAGACTCAAGGGGATCCTATGAGGTTTTCTAGAGTTCTATATGTAGCCCCTCCTTACTAGTAGTCTTTCTGTAAAATAATCAGATGTGAGAATGAAGATTGAATATACAAAGTTGTTTGTCATAGTCCACTTATGCTGCTATAACAAAATAATATAGCCCGGGTGGCTTATAGACTACAGAAATTTATTGCTCACAGTTCTAGAGACTAGAAGTCTAAGGTCAAGACTGGCCGATTCAGTGTCTGGTGAGAGCCCACTTTCTGATTCATAGTTACCTCACTGTGTCCTCAAATGCTGAAAGAGGTGAGAGAATGCTCTCAAGTCTTTTATGAGGGCACTAATTCCAGTCATGAAGGCGAGGTAATCACCTCGCGAAGTACTAATCCCAATATCTTGGGATTAAGATTTAGCATAGGAATTTTGGGACACAAACATTCAGTCTATAGCATTGTTCACTTCAGTTCTATTTATTCCAACATTACTTATATTAGCAAAATTTTGGAAGAATGCTGAATTTCTATAGTAAGGGAATGGATAAATACATTTATAAAATGCTTTTAAAGATTACTGACACGGTTATTGTGATGGTCAGTTTCATTTGTCAGTTTGGCTAAGTTACAGTCCTGGTTATTCAGTCAAACACTCATCTTGGCATTGCTGTCACGGTATTTTGTGGATGTGATGCAAGTTAATAATTGGTTGACTTTAAGTAAGGGTGATTGTCCTAGGTGATCTGAGTGGGCCTGATCTATCAGCTGAAAGCCTGAAGAACACAGCAGAGCTCCCCTGACGTAGAAGAAATTTCTCCGATGGACAGCAGCTGCACTCAGTTTCTGGAGAGTTCCACATTGGCCTGCTATGTGGATTTCAGACTGGCCTAGCCAGCCCCCACAATCATGTAAGCCAATTTCTTGCAGTAACTCTCTTAATAAATACATTTATCCCTTGGTATCTGCAGGGGATTGGTTCCAGGTCCCTCATGGATACCAAAATTCATGGATGGTTAGGTCTCTTACATAAAACAGTATAATATTTGTGTATAACCTATGCACATTCTCCCGTATACTTTAAATCATCTCTAGATTACTTACAATCCCTAATATAATGTAAATGCTATGTAAATACTTGTTACACTGTATTATTTAGGGAATAATGACAAGAAGTTTGTACATGTTCAGCACAGACAAACAATCCTTTTTTTGAATTTTATTTTATATTTTTTGATACTGCGTCTTGCTCTGTTTGCAGTGACTTGATCTTGTTTCACTCTAGCCTCTGCCTTCTGAGCTCAAGCGATCCTCCCACCTCAGCCTCCCAAGTAGCTGGGACTACAGGCGTGCACCACCTTGCCCAGCTGATTTTTGTATTTTTTGTAGAGATAGGGTCTTACTATGTTGCCCAGGCTGGGGTCGAACTCCTGAACTCAAGTGATTCACTCGCCTCAGCCTCCTAAAGTGCTGGGATTACAGGTGTGAGCCACCATGCCTGGCCTTTTTTTGGGAGTATTTTTGATCTGCAGCAAATATTTTGATCAATATTTTTTGGGAATATTTTGATTTGGGATATGGAACCCATGGATAGCGAGGACTGACTATATCTGCTGCTTCTGTTTCTTTGGTGGAACCTTGACTTATACAGATATTTTCATGATATAATGTTAAGTGAGAAGGGGAGAATTCAAACTATATAGTCTAACATCAAATTTGAAAACTTTAAAAATTATATATGTAGAAAAAAAGGCTGGAAGAAAATAATAGTAGTAATCCCAGAGTGGTGGAATTGTGTTCTTCATTTTTATCTTTGTCGCTTACTATATTTTCTAATTTTTCTGTAATGACCATTTATTTTGTTTCATTAATTTTTTTGTGTGCCTTTTATGATCTCTAAAAAATGAAAAGGGGGGATTGGTTTTGATTTCTGAGTAATAGAGTAGAATAGCTACTTTGTTGTTTTATAGAGACCCTATTTTAAAATTCTTGAACCAATGAATTATGTTCTGGGTTAGAATTAGAGTTAGTTTTGTGAGTTCTACCTTAAAAATAAGTATAGAGTGAAGACTTGCATATGTTTCCGGAAAGGTAACCTTTCTACTTGGTAGCTCTTTGTTCAGAATAGACTGGTATTGCGAGAATCCTAATCAAACATTTCCAAGGACTGGAACATTCTCAGCTTCAGTTACTTGTTTTCCTCTAACAAAACAGGAAGTTGTGGCACTGATCTCTGGTTATACCTGAAATGTAGTATTTTAGCAGATTTGAAAGTAGAACATGAAAGACCATCCTTTTCCTTGTTCTACCTTTAGCAGTACCCCCAGTCCTCCCACCAGTGTTCAGGATGGTTTATCCTATAAACTGTAGATCTACAGTTCTTTTAATTGAGTAAGTTAAGGTAGTTATTCTTTAGAAGATCACACAGAAGCACCACCTTTTGTGGGCACTCTGTCTAAAATCAGTTACCTAGAATCTAAGTCTTAGATTGCTGATTTCTGCTGACTCCTGCTTGACACGTTTTTTGGTTCTAACCAGTATTAGGCAATAGCTCCCTTTTTGTATGCTACAGTAAAGTCACATCACATACTTATTTAATTTAAATAAATTCAGTGTAAGTTCTGGGAAAAAAGAAATTATTAAAAATAATGTATTTATATTTTGTATGTATGTATTTTGAGTTTTATTTTTTTAGAGACAGGGTCTTGCTGTGTTGTCCAGGCTGAACTCAAACTTCTGGGCTCAAGTAATCCTCCTGCCTCTATATATGCATTTTTATTATAAGGTGTTCATTACTGTATACAGACAATTGTTTTGTGTTTCAGTAGAGTATAATTTATGTAACAATACAATTCATTCCTTGTAGAATACAGTTTATGACTTTGGACAAATATAGTCTTGTAACCACCGCAGTCAAGATAGATGACCGGTATGGTTTAGCTGTGTCCCCACCCAAATCTCATCTTGAATTGCAGTTCCCATAATCCCCACATGTCATGGGAGGGACCCGGTGGGAGGCAATGAATCATGGGGGCGGTTATATCCATGTGGTTCTCGTGATAGTGAGTTCTTATGAGACGGTTTTATAAGGGGCTTTTCCCCCTTTGCTTGGCACTTCTTCCTGCTGCTGTGTGAAGAAGGATATGTTTACTTCCCCTTCTGTCATGATTGTAAAGTTTCCTGAGGCCTCCCCAACCATGCTGAACTGTGAGTCAATTAAAGCTCTTTTCTTTATAAATTACCCCGTCTTGGGTATGTCCTTATAGCAGTGTTAGAATGGACTAATACAATGACATTTCCATTGGTGCCAGACTCCCAGATCCTGGCAACCTTGTGCCTGTGTTCTGCCTTAAAGCTGTTGCAGCATACATTGTTATTTATACATAATAATGTACAGGTTTCATTTACAGTATTTTCAGGGTGATTTGGGGGAAATTTTATTTTGACCTAATTTTACCATCACTCGGATTTTAGCATCTCCCTGACTAATAACCTACAACTGGTCTGAATTTCATTCTTGCTCCTGCCCTGCTGTTGCTGCCAGGACATGTCAAATGAAGATCAGAAATACTCCCACCCTAGTGCTTAAAATAACCTATCTTTTTTTTTTTTTTTGAGACGGAGTTTTGCTCTTGTTGCCCAGGCTGGAGTACAATGGCGTGATCTTGGCCTACTGCAACTTCCACCTCCCAGGTTCAAGCGATTCTCCTGCCTCAGCCTCCCAAGTAGCTGGGTGTGCAGGTGCCTGCCACCATGCCTGGCTAATTTTTGTATTTTTTTAGTAGAGACAGGGTTTCACCATGTTGGCCAGACTGGTCTCGAACTCCTGACCTTGGATGATCCACCCGCCTCAGTCTCCCAAAGTGCTGGAATTACAGGCGTGAGCCACCGTGCCCGGCCCAAAGTAAATAACCCATCTTATTCCTCAGAGAAGAGTGAGAATTTGAGCACACAGATATTACCCTATTTGTACAAGATAGCATCAGAGAATGTGCTTATATTCTGTAAGGATACTTTACAGTTGTAGTAGTTGTTAAGGCTGGGCGTGGTGGCTTATGCCTCTAATCTCAGCACTGTTAGAGGCCGAGGCGGGCTGATCATTTGAAGTTAGGAGTTTGAGACCAGCCTCATCAACATGGTGAAACTCCATCTCTACTAAAAATACAAAAAATTAACCAGATGTGGTGCGTGCCTGTAATCTCAGCTACACAGGAGGCTGAGGCAGCAGAATTGCTTGAACCCGGGATGTGGAGGTTGCAGTGAGTTGAGATCGTGCCACTGCACTCCAGCCTTGGTGACAGAGCAGAGCAAGACTACATCTCAAAAAAAAAAAAAAAAAAAGTTCACAGTAAAGACTTTGTAAAAAGTGAAAAGTGCCATTTGAGCTTCAGTGTTTGTGTAATACTAGACTGAGTGACCAGTGCCTGCAGACATAATTAGGACTGTGGAAGAGAGGGGCGCAAAGTCTGCAGCATCTTATGACATAGTCACTAATCAGGCATTCATCAAGAGCTGCCTGTTAGGGTTTGCCTCTTGGATGACATCACAATAGGGTTTGGTGTTGGTTTTCTGGGCACGGGCTGTCAGTGTCAACTTTCATAGCACCTGCAGTTCAGACTCTTGACCTGCAGGTGTTGCTGTAGGCAGTGGGATGGTAACTGCCTTTGCTAGTGCTGGGATGCTGACAAAAATCTCCAAAAGGCTGTGTCAGTTCTGGGCTTTTCTCTTTAAAAATCACGAGCAGAATTCTTTAACAAAGAAGAAGGAAAATATGGTAGCACTAAGAATGTCAGTTACTGCCTAGAAACTGTTGTCTTTGTCCTGTGTGCTTGGACTGGGTGTCTTCTTGTCCTTTGGATGAGGAACAGAGTGCTCCAACACTGTTGGTGTGCACTGGGCAGTGACAGGGCCCTGGGTCCAACCAGGCCATTCCTCCTGCCCTGGACAGAGAAGCAGAGTAGTGGCAGTGTACCAAGAGGGTGTCATGGAACAATTTGACATATTAACCCCTTCTAGGACAAGCCCATTAGAACATAAAACCTGAGAAAACTGTTCAATACTTTCTCTTGCTTTGGGTAGTGTGGCCTTTGTGCCCAGTTACAGGGACCTCAGTGCTTCTTGGGAGGGGAATGGCATCATTTGGAAAATAAGTTTCAGGTTTCCTAATAGTGTCCTTGGCAGATACTTCATCATCATCAGACTGCTCCCTCCTGACCTGGTCCCCGCAGGTATGGGTGCTCTTCACTCCTCTCATCAGCAAAGTCTTTCCAGTAGTTCATCCTTCTGCTTTCCCCAGCAGGTAACCCTGCCTCTTTGGAGTTTGTGCTTCGTTTTACGTTATTCCTTTATGGCTGGCTGTGCCCACATTTTCAGTGATACAGGACAGAGACTTACTCAGCCTTTCTCACTTCCTGGCCCTTTATGAGGTGACCCCCAGTGCATGCCGAATTCCATTTCTTACTACCTCTTTTTTGGTTTTGCTTACTGTTTTTGCTCAGTCTGTTATAACAAAAGTACTGTAGCCTGGGTGGCTTATAAACAACAGACATTTATTGCTGACAGCCTCTAAAGGAGGCTAGAAGTCCAAAATCAAAGTGCCAGCAGGTTCAGTGGTGAGGGCCCACTTCTTGATTCATAGACCTGTCTTCTCATTGAGTTGTCACGTGGTGAAAAGGGCAAATGAACTCCCTTAGGCCTCTTTTATAAGGCCACGACTCACATTCACTACGGCTCTGCCCTTATGACCTACTTGCCTCCCAAAGGCCCCACCTCCAAATAACATTACTTTGGAGGTTAGGTCTTCAACATGAATTTTGGAGGGACACAAACATTCCTTCTATAGCATTCACCCACCTATCATGACATCTGTGGCTCTTGATGTCCCTCGGGTGGGCTGTCAGGAGAATAGAAAGGTGCCTGTGCTCCGGGCCTGAGACTTCTTTCTGTGTGTAGGTGCACACTGCCTGAGAAAGTTGGGTTCCTTGTTTTGTCTTTAAACAGCTTCTCCTTTACTATTCAAGGCTTTTTCAGGTGCCCATTGCAGGAGACCCCTTTGTAGAGTCATGGGGGCTGAATCAGAATCCCCTTCTCTCCATATACCCAACTCCATAGGCTCTGGTGAGGATTGAATGAGATCTGCTTAGCATGATTCCTGAGAGAGTGTGAACTCAAGTAGATAACTAGCTATTATTGTTACTATTACTTCTCTTGAAAAAGCTTTTCATTTTTCTTTCTGATTATTTATACTCAGTGTACAATGTTTGGAAAATACAGGTAAGTATATAAAGAACATTCCTTCACTTCCTATTAACTTTTTGGGATATCTTCTATGGCTTTTCTTTCCTTTCTTCTTCCTTTTCCTCTTCTTTTTTCTTTTTTGAGACAGAGTCTTACTCTGTTGCCCAGGCTGGAAGATAGTGGAGCACAGTGCAATTGTAACTCAGTGCAACCTCGACTTCCTGGGCTCAAGCTGCCTTCCTACCTCAGCCTCCTGAGTAGCTGGGTTCACAGATGTGTACCACCATGCCTGGCTAAGTTTTAAAAAATTTTTTGTAGAGACGAAACTCCCTGGTATTGCCCAGGCTGGTCTCTCAAACTCCTGGGCTTAAGTTATGCTCCTGCCTGAGCCTCCCAAAGTGCTGGAATTACAGGCGTGAGTGTCTGTGCCCAGCCTGTTTTTTTCTTAATGTAAACATATACATAAATACATGTATGTATATTTATAAAATTTTATTACACTTTATCTTCTTTTATGCTAAACAGAGTATCCTGAGCATTTCCTGGTATTCCTTTTGCTGATTTTGAATTCATGATGTAGACTAGCCTGGCCAGTATGGTGACAGCCCGTCTCTACTAAAAATACAAAAATGAGCTGGGTGTGGTGGTGCGTACCTGTAGGAGGCTGAGGCAGAAGAGTTGCTTGAACCCAGGAGGCGGAGGTTGCAGTGAGCTGAGATGATGTGACTGCACTCCAGCCGGGGTGACAGAGCGAGACTTCGAATAAAATAAATAAATAAATAAATAAAATAAAATAAATGAATTCGTGATATACACTGTTGAGTGTTGTCTGCCTGAAGTGGCTCTTGTCCTTGGATGAGGGCGTATGCTGCATAGTATGCACCGAGAGAGAATAATGAATTGAAAGCCAGGGGTTGAGGGATGTCTGTCTGTTTCTCGTCAGATTCAGCTTATGCACTGAGAGAGAATAATGAATAGAAAGCCAGGGGTTGAGGGATGTCTGTCTTTTTCCCCTCAGATTCAACTATCTGTGGACCCCACCTGGGGATCGAGCCTTGGGCCACCTGGCTCAGTCTCATCTTGTGTCATAGCTGCTATTTCACCTTTCCAGCGATTCACCCTGAAACTGCACCTTCTTTAAGAAAGCTCAGGCATAAGAAGCCTCCAGGCGATTTGACTTAAATCACAAGTCAGGAAAACCTGATTTAAGTTGTTAGGAGGACTTTAAAAAAATTATCACAAGAAACATTGCATTTTTATTTTTTATTTTGCAATTTATTTTTATTTTGCAGTGAAGGTTATATGCTTCATTTTTAGAAAGCAGTATTGAGTTTGCTGGATATTGAGGTTATATCAGAAAATAACCTGGTATCTTAACTTTTCAGAGTTGGATGGGTTTGAGGAGCATGTGGTCAGGGAGGAGGAAGAGAAGTGTTAGAATCATCTATGAAGTCTTTCCCCTGGAAAAATATATATTTCCAAAAATTGAGAACCAATGATCTGCTTCCTTTTTACAGATGAGGAAATTGAGATGTACAATGATCAAGTGCTTTGCTTAAAATCATACATTTAGAAGGTAGGGCCAAAGAGTTATTGGGGATTGAAGCAGAACTACCTCGTGGACTAACTGAGGATTTATTTGCATTGCCGTGTTAGAAAAAAGTGACTAATTACCATACTATCTGAGAGATACTTTTTAAAAACTAGCCAATTTCTTTTAAAATAACCAACTTCTATTTGAATATTTTTCTATAATAATAGTTCTACTTTTTACGCTAGCTTGGTTTGTTTTGATGTTGGAAAGGTAATGTACGTACTTCACAAAATGTTTATTAGGTAGAATTTGAAATACAAAAGACAGTAGACAGAAGAACATGACTCCTCATGTGCTCATTGCCCAGTTCCAACAGCAGCCTGCTTTTCTCCCTCCTGGGTTATTTTGAAACAGATTCTGCCTTGTATCATTTCATCTGTAAATATTTTCAGCCACTGTTTAAACTTCCAGTTTTCTTATAGTGTCTTAATTAAAAGAAAGTTCTGTTTGAATCAGGCTATTAATAAGTCAACCAATGCCTCATAGTTGACCTTCCATTTTTCTCTCTCTCTTTTTTTGTCCCTCAAAATTTATTTGGTAAAGTAAATCAGGTTATTTGTTTCTATTTCCCACTGGCTGGATTTTGCTGATTGTTACCCACGTGCGGTTTAGCATGTCCTCTGTCCTATTTCCTGTAAGTTGGAGTTGGATTTAGGGTAACATTTTTGAAAGTTATGAGAGTATGTAATAGAAACAGGTTCTTCCTAGAGGTGACTGTTGTCAATATCGTCTTTTGCAAAATTTTTATATTTTATGTGTATGTATATATTTTCCGTATTATATGTAGTACACATGCACACACAAAAGCACATCTGTGAGTGTTGCCTTTGTCATATCCCTGGAATGTGCTGTGAACCTTTGCACTAGATAAGCAGCTGACACTGACTGAATACTTCCTATTGCCAGGTAGCTTCTCCTTAGTGTTCACATAGGTTTTTCACTGTCTTCACAACTCTTTGAGGCCAGTCTGTTGCCTTCCCATTTTGTAGTTTAGGAAACTGACCCAGGCTCATGTTGTTGAGCAGTGGAACCCAGTTTGCCTTTGGGTGGTTTGCCCTGAGATTCTCCGCTATTTTAAAATGCTGATTCCTTATGTTCATATTGTTTGGTCCATAAAACATAAAATAAAATAAAATGCTTGGACCGTTGCTCTAGAGATCTGATTTAATTGGTCTGAGTGTGGCCTCTTCTGTGTCATGTCTGGATTTTCAGAAGCTTTCCAGGTGACTCTGATGTGTGGCCAAGATGTTTATTAGCTGCCGTATAGTATTCTGCTATGTAGATCTTATTATTTAATGAGTCCCCAAGGAGTGTGTACTTGTTTCCAGTGTGCCAGCATCACAAATGATGTTGCAATGAATATGTGTTTTAAGTGTCTCTTGGAACATGTGTATGAACATCAGCTAAATGAATTCCCAGAACAGGAATTACTGGGTCAAAGGGTATGGCGTTTGTAATTTTGATGGATGTTGCTAAGTTGGCCTCAGGGAGTTTGTGTCAGTTTGTTCTCTCACTGCTAGGTTGTCTGAGGGTACCCGACCCCATCCTAGGTGTCAGCCGGAGTCCCTAAATCCTTTCTGGGCTACTGTTACCTTTTCTTCTTTGGTTTTCTTTGAAATGTCATTCACTTTTGAAGTATCTTGGATTTAACTTTGTATATGTTTCTGTATTTTTTTCCATTCTGTGTATTTACAAATACTAAACCATTTGTTCAGTTTGTTAGTACCATGCTATTTTGTTTATCATAGCTTTATAATACATTTTAGCACTTGGTAGAACTAGTGTTTAATCTTTTTACCCCCAGATTTTTCTCAAATATTCCCATAAATTAATTTTTGCATATGAAAATTCTGTTGAAATATTCATTGAGAATACATTAAATTTATGTTTTGCATCTTTACATTGTTAAGTCTTTTGGTCTAAGAAAAAGTTATGTCTTATTTACTCAAGTCTGTAGAATTTTAATCTTTTTATTCAGTAAGTCCTATACACCAATATTGAATTCTGTTACTGATTTCTAATAGTTTCTCAGTTGATTTTCTTGGATTTTCTAGGAGTGCAGACTATTTCTTATTTATTGTAGTATTTTAGTAACAACTGTATTTAGTAATAAGTCATATATGTATTTGTCACATTTAGAATTCTAAATGTAATTGTATTTTTTTCCTCCCCCTCAAAATTTGTTGCTGAGCAACTGGAAGGATGGAGCTGGCAGCCACTAAAGCACTGGAGGGGAAGCTTCTCAGGGGTGACTGGGGTTGGTCACGGCTGCCATCAATCTGAAAAGCTGGCCAGTGGTCGAGGTGGCATTACTGAGTAGGCAGTAGACACACGAGTCTGGAGTTCTGAGAAGAGTGGGAACTGGGATGGGCATTTGGAAAGCATTAGCATTTAGATGCATTTAACCATAGACTGGGTAAGATCACCAAGGCAGTGAGGGTGGATAGAGGAGACCAACCTGAGAGCATTCCAGGAGCCCTTGTGACTGGTGCAGTAACCCCTCCTTTAGACCTGTTGCTTCATCTCTGGTTTGTTCATGGAGTCTGGATGAGCACCTAAAATCTTGTGTCACTTTTGTGAGCTTTTGTTACCCCTTGCTTCTAAGAGGTATATCTAAAGTCTCTGTGTCATCTCTACTCTGTAGTGGGTGGCTTCAGTGTGTCCCTGGGTAGGTGATTCTCTATTCTCTGTCCCATGAGTGGTGGCTATAAACACTTCTGTGTGTTTACATACTCCTATGTGTTTACAAAAAATCTTTATGTGCTTTTCCTGTGCAAACTGTCCTTTGTGTATCTTTTCTTGTGGCCACTCATGCTTGCCTGCTCATTCTGTCAGCAGAGAAGTCAGGAGGAGGAGAGTGGGACTGACCTAGATCACCTGGCCCTGAGCTGGTCGTTACCATGTGCAGTTGACCCTCTGTATCCTTTGGTTCCATATCTGCAGATCCAACCAACCTTGGATTGAAAATACTAAAAAAGCTCAAAATCATAAAAAATAATACAACGATAAAAAAAATGCAAATAAAACATTTAACAACTATTTACATAGCATTTACATTGTATTAACTATTATGAAGCTAAAGATGATTTAAAGTATACATGAGGACGTGCATATGCAAATACTACACCATTTGATATCAGGATATCAGGGACTTGAGCATCTTTAGATTTTGGTATCCTCAGGGCTCTTGGAACCAGCGCTCTGTGAATACCAAAGGACAACTGCATATCTACTCGCTGGGTATTATTTGTCATTACCATGGAAGGCAGGGAGTTTGTTCATTGTGGATTCTACTGCCTGGCACATAGTTGGCACTCAGTAAACAGCTGAACAAATAATGATTGAAGTTAAAAGTCACATTGAAGATGATCAACCTTTGAATTTTAACATATCTCATTAGTGCTACTCTTCAGTAACATTTAGTTTTTCTCATATTTTCACATTTGTGTATGTTCCCTGTCTTATGAGGGCAACTCAGAGTTGTGCTTTAAACTTGCTAGTAGTTTGAACTCTTGGTTTGGTCAAAGTAAAGATAAATAAAAAATAGTTAAAAGTTAAACTTGCTAGTAGAGTCCTGAGGCCACTTTTTTGTCTTCCAGCAATTATGCTGAGCCATCAGGCTGTCAGCTGCCCCTTCTGGTTTTGTTGTTTGTGCTCTTGCCCTTCTTTCCCTTCCCTTGTGGACTGCTTCCGTTGCAGCCCCTGAGATACAGATGCCCAGGACCATGCAGAGCCCGGTCCATGCAGGCCTCGTGCTCTCTGAGCCACGCTGTGAGGGAATTGGAGTAACCTGAGTTTTTATATCTTCTTTAATTAAGCCAAGGAATTTGCTGTGGAAACAGCATCTGAGTGACAGGCTGACATTGGGGGGACCTCAATCTGAGCCTGAACGTGTGGGCAGCTCTGTCCTGTAGAATTTGCTTTGAGACCCTCTGGAATAAGTCATCTCAAATGACTTGGCTCTGAGTTCTGTGAGCTGAGAAATCAGATTTGGAGCATGTTATCTGGTCTTTAAAGTAGCAGCTGTGGGATTCTGAAGAGTGAGGGTCAGATC
Source organism: Theropithecus gelada (assembly GCF_003255815.1). NCBI lineage: Eukaryota > Metazoa > Chordata > Mammalia > Primates > Cercopithecidae > Theropithecus > Theropithecus gelada. The sequence goes on from NC_037670.1 coordinate 68,525,089, forward strand.
TGTGGTCTGGCTGCTGGCTGCTGTGGTATGGAGTCAATCTGTTCTTAGTAACCAAAGACTAGCATATTCTCTCTCTCATGTAACTGTTAATGTCTGTTTATTTTTTGGTCTTTTTAAAAAGTCTTTGAATTTTAGATAATTCACATCTACCAAAAAAATTGCAGAAGTCATGCAAATAATTCTCAAATAATGCTCTTCACCCAGCTTCACCAAATGTTAGAGTCTTTTATAATAAGGGATTACCATTAGCTCATCTGTAGACCTTGTTTAAATTCCGCCTGTTGAATGATGTCCTTTATCCTTGGCTCAGGGTTCAATTTGTTATTGTCATTATATTCGTGGTTATGTCTCTTTTCAGTCTCCTTTATCTGGGACAGTGACAGTTTCTTGGTCTTTTCATGACCTTGACACTTTTGAAGAGAACTGGTCTTTTTTTTTTTTTTTTTTTTTTTCTTTTTTCTTCATTGCTTTTTTTGTTTCTTTTTGGGTGGACTGTCCCTCATTATAGTTTTGTCCAATGCTTCCTTATGACTGTATTTGTGTTACATATTTTTGGCAAGGATACCACAGAAGAATACCACAGTGGGCCCTTAGTGTGTCATGCCAGGATTTGCCCCATTCCTTCTGATGTTAATTGTGATCATAACTGTGATCATTTGGCTGAATGGATGACTGCACATTTCTTCCACTGTGGAGTTATTATGTTCCTTTTTGTAATTAATAAGTATCTTGTGGGGAGATACTTTGAGACTAGATAAATATCTTGTTTCTCAGGATACTTTTACCACTAATCTTAGCAACCACTGATTATTCTTGCCTGAAACAATTATTACTGTACTGTTTGCTAAATGATTTTCTATTTTTATCATTCTTTCTCCCTTTATTATTTAGAATTATACTTGTCAAAAGACAATATTATAACAAATTTAGTTTAAAGATCTAGTTGGCTTTTGTGTTTCTAGAATTGGGCAACATTTTATTCTATAAAATAGAATGAGTATTCCTACGAGCTGACCAAAGGAGTCAGGTTTTATAGGCAGAAAAGGGCTGAGAAAAGCAGACAGAGAGAACAAAAAGCAGATCGTTTCAAAGTCACTTCCTCATAGGGTTGAAATAGAGAGGTCTTCCTTACCTGCTGACTCAAGTTGACTGAAATCTCCTGTTTTTGTTTGTTTGTTTGTGTTTGGTTGGTTTGTTTGTTTGAAAACTGGCCCTTTTTAAAGTACATTTTTATTATCTCCATTCTGGTTTGGTCTGGTGTGCTGGGGCCTTGTGCAGGAGCTCAGTCCAAAACAAATGGACTGTAAGGACTGTAAGTTTCACATGCTGTAAGGAAGAGCTTTTCTTTCTCCTCTACTTGTTTATTAGTTGTTGGTGTATGTCAGTGTGTATTCATGGACAGTTATTTTATAGGTTATGGTCCATTACTATTGTTTAATTCCTCAAGTGGCTTCTTCCAGTTGTCTTTTCCTGTTAACATGTTTGCATCATTTTTCAAGCACTTCTTTACTTTCTTGAACACTACAGGAAGTTCCAGGTTTGAGTTCTTTTCCTGCCCTGGCTGTGGAATGGACCCCTTCTCCAAGAAGTCCTTGGGTTTTGCTAAGAGATTGGGATTACAAGCCAAGAGCTGGGCCTGCTGTGTTAGTCGGTGCTGTGGTGTCAGGCTTCTAGACTCTCCCAGTGGATGAGCAAGGAGGATACCCGTCTCCTACCTTGTGGTTTGCTGCTTTGATCTCTGAAACTGTTACATTTATCTTTTTACTTCCTGACTCTAGTCTTTTCCCCCCTTTAAAAAAAGTTAGGGTATGGAATGAGAGTGTGAATCTTGGAGTCTAGAAACCATGCATTCAGTTGCTAGTTCTGACACTGATAAGCTGTCTGGCATTGAGCAGATTCTTTTGTCTCACTGGGCCTTAGTTTTCTTTTCTTTTTCTTTCTTTTTTTCTTATATACGGTAGGGTGATAACAATTAGAGGGCTGTTGTAAGGATTAAATGAGATAGTATAATTAAAGCTTTCAGTATAAGCTAAGTACTAGGTTTGGTTCTTGTTTTCAGCAAGTATATATGGAATATTTTTTTTTTTTTTTCAGGGCCTTGGGGCAAATGGTGTTTAAGATTGCCAGCCTGCCCCAATCTTCTGCCCTGTCCCTGCTGGGCCTCACTGGGGACCTTGGTCTCTAACCTGCCCCTTGATCGAAGAGCTCCACCTCTGACTTGTCCCTTGATCTGGGAGCTTGGGCTCTAACTTGGCAGCCTGGATCAGGGGATTGGCCGCTGACTGATGCAGAGGAACCTCTGGCTTCTCTTTCTTCCCTTGAGCAGTTGTACAATTTGAGTCAGTAAGGGAGAGAGGATGGCTCCTTTCTGGCCACCCACTAGCAGAAGTTTTGGAGTGGGCGCTTCGCCATTCCCATGTTAAATGAGCAGTTCTGATTCTGTCTGGGCACATTCTGCTTCTGAAAGCAAAATTTCACACCGATCTCTGTGGGTGGTATTATTGTGAGGGCCATTGGAAGAGACTCTCCTTCCCTCCCTCCTTTTCTGTCATAACTTTTCTATCTTTATTGACCCATTCTTCAGTAGGGGTGAGATGCTGGCTCAGCAGGCCCTGTAATAGCAGCACACTCAGCCCTGTAGAGGCTGGAGGAAGTGACACCCAACCTTCTTCACCACGGGGGGCCAGTGAGGGTGAATGTGGGGAAAGAAACCAGCCAGTGCCCCTCAGTCTTCACTGCTGGTAGCTGAGCCACACCATAGATTTGGACCAGAATCTTCTCCCAAGGAGGGCCAGTGCTGTCTTCCCGTGACCCGCATGGCAGAGTCTGAAACACCTGTCTGAGCTAGTCACACGTTCCCTCACCTGGTGGGGCTTTGTGACCTGGTGGTTCATGGGAAGCAGGGGTGTTTGCACACTTTCTCCCTCCTGCCACTAGCATGCCTCCTGCTTTGCAGGCTCACCCAGAGCATTCTGTTCTGCTGCTGCTAGAGCTTCCCAATAAGTGGGTAGGTAGGACTAGCTGTGACCTAGAAAACACTTAGCATTATCCAAGTGTCCCTAGTGAAAAGCTGAATAAAGCAGGAGAAATGTCACTTTGGATGCTCAAGTTCTCCTAGGAGAACAAACTTACAGACTTTTTGTTTCCCCTAATTTTTGAAGGCAGCATGGCTGAGCCCAGAACCACATGGCTGAGCCTGGTACCAGAGTGGCTGGCAGGATGAGCACTGCACAGATTGGTGTGGTGACTAGCAGCCTCCTTCCTGAGGCCTTTGGGGACCTGCTAACTGTACTGGGTCTTAAGTAAGAAAAACAGAAAACTGTTTTTCACTCCAAGGAAAACAAGCAATAAACCCCATGTACATACCTCCCAGAGCTCTGAATAAGAAAGGAAACCAGGCATGGTGGCCCCAGAGGTGTTCAGGGCATATGGGTGTGATCCCTTGCCCGAGTGGGTTGGCAGTGCCCTCTTGAGGGGCTTTTTGTGTCTGCTGAGTGTTTTCCAATTTAGCATGGCTCAGGGGATGGGATGAGGGTTCTTCAACTTTTCCCTTGTTTTATAGCTTTTTTCCTTAAGTTGGCCCTGGGTGGCTATCCCTGCTTCTAGGGGGCATTGTGAGCTTTACATTGGTGCAGTGCTGGCTCCTGACAAGCATCTGGTTTATGCCACTGAGATGTCTCATGTGGAGTGGCTATGCCACCCAGGCTTCCATGGTCCTGGGTTCACTGGTCATTTCTTTCCCAAAAGTATGCACTCATGAGGTCAGCTTTGTATCTTTGGGGCCAAGCGTCTGTGATTTTGCTGCTCTAGCTTTTATTTAAATTTGACGCTCTCGTACCCCTCTTACCCTGAACTTCCTATTTTTCCTTAAAAGTTTTTCTTTTTTTTTTTTCAACTGGTGTTTTGAAAAATGCGGTGTGCATATATCAAAAGCAATTTGAGAAGTATGGGAGGGTGTGTAGTGGAACTTTGGTGGTCTTCTCACTCACGGCCCTGTCTGTGGCTCTCTTCTGCTCTACACAGAGAGGTGACTGTATTTATCCACTCTACCCTAAGTGGCTGCTGTTACCAGTGTCTGGTATACTGGTCAGGAGATATTCTTTGAAAATACAAGCATACTTACCTATGCCTGTCTTCTTACTTTTTTCTTTTTTGGTTAATACAGTTTATTTTTAGATTGACTTTAGGTTCACAGCAAAATTGAGCAGGAAGTGCAGAGAGTTCTCCCTACACCGATGGCCTCCATGATTAATGTCCCACATTCTCTACTTTTTCAGTTTTAACCTTTCCACAGATGATAGTGGCTGTATACACTGCTCATCCGCGTCAGCCTCAGTGGGTGTCTGCTGTGTTCTCTAATGGCTGTTTAGCAGTTTCCCACTTCATGTGGACAGGCCTTAAGGTGTTGATAATGTTTTACTGTGTGAACTGTGCTCTGGCTGTCTGTATTCTCTCAGCCTCATTTCTGGTGGAATTACAGGAGAATAGTGTGAGATGACTCTGACATTTTTAAAATCGCTAAAAATTTCTTTATAGTAATATAGAGGAAAATTAGAGAATATATGTAAAAAACATTAAGATTAAGGAAATTTAAAATGCTCTCTGTAAATGTCCTGGGGGATGTCCCATGCTCGTGTGGGGTCCAGGGCATAGGGCGGATAGCAAAGCGTTTGTGTTTGAACTGGTGCTGCTGAGGTGGAGCAGAGCACAGGTGTCAGCTTCTGCTTCTACCTTCATTTGGGCCCTTCTGCTCCCCTGCCACTTCCCTGGGCCCTGCCCTGGGCTCATCCCCCAGGATGGATGTGGGTTATTGTTTTTGGCACTGTAAGATGAGGGAATTTAGAATAAGGAAAAGAGGGTTGAGATTCTGTACTAAATACCAGCATTGTTGGGTGTATTAATTTAAAAGCCGGAATGGGGATAACGCTCCTTCTAAACGGGTATTGGTCCATAGAAGAAGAACAAATTAAAGCTTATGTAAAGATTTGGTGGGCCGGGCACGGTGGCTCACACCTGTAATCCCAGCCCTTTGGGAGGCCAAGGCGGGCAGATTACTTGAGGTCAAGAGCTCGAGACCAGCCTGGCCAACGTGGTGAAACTCTGTCTCTACCAAAAATACAAAAACTAACTGGGTGTGGTGGTACATACCTGTAATCCCAGCTATTCGGGAGGCTGAGGTGGGAGGATTGCTTGAGTCCGAGAGGCGGAGGTTGCAGTGAACCGAGATTGTACCACTGCACTGGGTGACACAGCGAAATTGTTGATCTAGTCAAGATACAAATTGTTGATCTAGTCAAGGTACATTTCTCTGTGCCTGCTGTTTTTCTGAGACATGGGTGTATGATTTGTCCGGGCTATATTGTGTTCTGACCCAGAGACCTTGAAATGAAAAAAACGTGTAATTTAACTCAAATTAATGGGACCATGCAGCTCTTTTTCTTTCTAGTTGGCCTGCTGTCACTTTGAGGGACAGTTATTTAGAGGAGGTTAATTTGGGAAATGATTCTTGCTTCATTTTCTTTTTCTTTTTCTTTTTCTTTTCTTTTTTTTTTTTTAAGATGGAGTCTTGTTCTTTTACCCAGGCTGGAGTGCAGTGGCATGATCTCAGCTCACTGCAGCCTCTACCTCTCAGGTTCAAGCAATTCTCCTGTCTCAGCCTCCCGAGTAGCTGGGACTACAGGCGCATGCCACCATGCCTGGCTAATTTTTGTATTTCACCATATTGGTCAGGCTGGTCTCGAACTCCTAATCTCAGGTGATCCACCTGCCGTGGCCTCCCAAAGTGCTGGGATCATAGGTGTGAACCACTGCGCCCGGCTGGGAAATGATTCTTTTGGTCCCTCATACTGCCTGCAAAGTTGTAGAAATACTAAATTCCCATTTCATCCAGAAAATATATTTCTTTGAAAATATCCGGTTTTTTTTATTTAGTAAAAATACATTCCTTTTGTAAATAGATAAAACTCAAGACCCTTTTGATCAACCCTCAAGCCCAATATTCTCCCAGAGAGTTATCATTGTTCTTGTGCTCACCTTTTGAGTTTTTATTTATTTGAATTTAGTGATTCCAGTTTTTAATGTTTAAGATCGCTGGTTGATTCTTATGAGTGTAATATTCTCTTAGACCACTTGGAGGCCGTTGATTGTGCCTGTTTTTAAGTCCTGTGTCTTTACTAACTCTGTGTTCTGCAGCATCACTTCTTTAGGTGTAGAATTTGGTGCCCTTTTCTCAGGGTTTGGGGATACTCAGCTGTGTATTAACTTTTAAATTTGAGGTTTCTGTTAGCCTGTCTGGATGCTGCATGTTTTCCAAAGTTGGTCTCTAGACATTGTTGGGGGCTTGGCTAGGCATGGACTATGCCAGCTGCTAATTCTCAGGGATGGCAGGCTCCCTGCCCTCTGTGGGTGTCACCCGCTTGTTCTCGCAAACCAAGTGTCCCACTCTCCTCTCTGGGTTTGATGCCACTTGGGTTCAAGTGAGTGGAGTTACATGTGTGTTTGGGGGGAGGGGCAGGAAGTTGTTCCATTGTTATACCCTAACCACATTGTCCCTTGATACTCACAAAGACAAACTACAGCAGGCTAGGGTTTCTGGGCATCTCTGCCTCCTGACCCTATCGGGGTCAAGACACACCCAGGCTACACGTGTAGCCTTCGCCTAGTGTCTATATTCAGTGCCAGCAGCTATCTCTTGAGGGCCACGGGCACTCATACAATGCAAAAGATACTATAAATCTCTTGTATCTTTATATATATACACACGCATGTATACACACAGCCTGGGTGTGTCTTGATTAGTAACCCAGAATACACAGGCAGTGTTGCTTTGGTGATGAGTTTTTCAAAAAGGCAATTACATTTTAGTAAAGGCCATAATCAGACAAGTTGTATTCCTGGAAAATTCACGGTATAATAAAAACATACAAAAAATTATTCGAGTTTTTATCTAAAATTGAGTTAGGTTACAGGCTCAGATAAATGTTCAACAGCTTCTGCCTACCTCGATGTCTAATGGGATGTGTGAAGGTAGTACGGGTAGGGGACAGTGCCCACTGATGCTGTCCACACACTCCCAAACTCCCAGGAGGCAGGGCCCACCCTCCCTTTGAAAGCTACTGATCAAGTAGAGTTTTCTGTTTTCATTCATGTTTGAAAAATTGGAATAATCTGCTTTATGATTTTTTTATTCCCTGAAAAGTTAAGCTAATAATATTTGTCAGTGTTTTCCCATATAGGAACATTTTCTGAAGATGTGGTTGTTAGGGGATTTTAGCGTATAAGTTGTGTGTGTGTTAGTTTTTTCTGGGTAATTATATGGTTGAGATGCTAGTGGCACACATGGTTACATTTGTTCAGTAACTGTAACTCGAGCCCTGGAAATTAGGCTTTTTGTATAAAATTTCATAGCAATTCATGAAATGTTTGTAAGCAAAATGTACCCCGCTCCTTGACTAAGTTACCTTAAATATCCTTAAAGGTAGAGAGGTAATGCACATTCCTTTTTCTCTTTCTGTATGTGTGTATATATGAGAGAAAGAGTGTGTGTGCACATGTCCCTAATAATTCCTACCTCAGAGCAGTGGAAGGCCTCTGAGTTTGATAATATGCTTTGCATGTGCTGTATTTGTGAACTGCCTCAGAACATCTCTTGGGGAGACTACCTGGGTTCACGGACCATCTGCCTATGCACCTGAATCATGTGAGCCCTGATTTTGTTTACCATGGAGCCAGGCACTTGAACACTGTCACGTCCCAACTGTGTCCATCCCAACTGTGGACAGCTTGTACATGGTCCACCTCCTTGCCTTCCAGGACCCCTTCCTCCCTTCTCCTTGGCTTCTGGGGCCCTGCCCCCATGAAGGCCAGCACAGGCATCACCTTCTGTAGGAAGCATTTCTGACCTTCCAGAAAATGAACTTTCACATGGTCCGGGTTAGGGCCTGGATCCCAAACTTTCTGTTTCTTTGTTTCCTCCCCCTTTCAACCATTGTGGCTGAGGTGTGGCCATACTGCATGTCACATGGCTGGTGAAAGACCCCTTTCTCTCTCTCTTTGGTGCTTCTTCAAAGGCTCCTTGATTCTCAGTGGTATAGGTCAGATTGTACCATGTGTCTGTGGCTATCTGACTCAATCATGGGAGCTTTTCTGTCCTTCCCACAGCATCCCTAACAGGCGGGAAATGATTTAGTCTTTATGAGTGTGCCTCCTGCCACAGGGAGACAGCCTTTTCCTGTTGCAGATCACACTGATTTTTAGAGAAGACTTCTCTTCATATGCAGCTTGCCCTTCTATCCTCCCATCCCATGTATATGTTGAGTACCTTCTATGATGTTTCAGGCCCTGTTCTAGCAGTCAGACATATAGAGTGGGAGATGCTCAAGGGACTCACAGTTTAGGGGGAGCTTGAACAGACTGTTGGAATCCCATGTGATGAATGCAGAGGAAGGGGCCAGACCCATTTTCTGGAATGTCAGAAATACTTCCTGGAGAAGGTAATGCTTGTGCTGGCCTTCGTGGGTACAGGGCCAAAGAAGCCAGGAGAAGGGAGGAAGGGATTCCTGGAAGGCAAGGAGATAGAAGAAAGCATTTTAGTTGTGTCCAGGGAATTCCTTTGGGAGGGATATAGTCTTGAAGGAGTGTTTTGAGATGAGCAGAGTTGAGCCCGTTGGGTTTTTAGGCCTGTTGTCTAGGACCACCTAGGATATGTGGTAGGAGAAAAGAATTATCACACAGTTCAAATACGTTTTTAAAAATAATGAAAGATTTTCCAATGAAGGAAAACTAACATCCTTTAATGCGGATTTTTCAAAAAAGCCTTTTTGCTAACTGTTGACTAGTATAGAGTTAATTCATTTGAAGTAATGTTTTATAGTATTTGTGAAATTTAGTATAGGTTAGAGTTAGTACTGGATCCAGGATTTAAACTTTTGTTTTCTCTTTCTTTTCCCCCAAATTAAAGCATTCTATCCTTTTCATCTTAATTTCATTCATATCTTCATATTACGTTTTGAGATAGCTTTTTTTTTTTTTTTTGAGGGGAAATAGTGACATAAATAGGTTTAGAACCTCAGGTAGCTTAAAACCCCAGGCGTAGTCAGTGGTAAAAATTTTTTTTTTCTTGGTTAGTCTAGTTTTGGTGTTGGTAAGTATTATATATGCTGGTGGGTTTTTAAAAAGGGCACGTGGTAGAGTCTGGCATACTATTTGGAGGCTTGTGGTAGCTGCCCACTTCTGCTAATGCAGTAGAGCATGTTCATAATGGCCTTCTACACTTTCCTTCCTAGGACAGGCCGTACTTAGTCATACCAGGTAAGAAATATGTTTTAAAATTTTAGTTAAACAGTTATGATGATACCTTGTAGTTTACTTTGCATTTCTTTATTTATAGAATACATTTTCTACACAGTGATTTACTGTTGGTACTTCCTACTTTGTTAACTCATTAACTCCACTTACTCATTGATGGGAGTCTGGATATTATCCTTCTGTAGAGTTTCTCAAATCCTCACATTTTCTTATTCACTGCTTTTCTTCTATCAGTTGATTCACTGAATTTAGTGTGGGGATTTTACCACATCGATACTGCCTTCAGTGATTTTCTTTATGTTAGATTTTAGAAATTTCTCTCTGCTTTAATGTTGTAGACTAAATATACCATTCCATTGTCTACTAAAGGGCTCAAGACTGTTTTTTAATATTGTTTGATTTCTTTAAAATGAATTCCACTGTGACTTGATCAAGTTTTGTATTATACCCCTTGGGGACTTTAATTGATATTACGTTAAAACTGCATATTAACTTGAAGAATATGATCAGTTTTGTTCTCATTAAATTTTCCTGTTAAAAGGAAACATATCATTCTATTGTTGGTGACTTCCTTTTTTCTCCCATTAAATTCAGTTACAGAAAGTTGCCTTCAAGAATTATATACAAATATCATGTGTCCTCAGTTCCATTAATAGCCATGCAGTTAGTGTTTGTGTTGCTTTTAGCAATGGTATCTTCTTCTCCACCATGTGTTATAGTTGCGTGACAGTTAGGAAAGCAGTTGTTTAATTAATTACAAAAATAATTTGGAAAATTTGGAAATAGGATTATCCAGTTCTATCACTAGTATTACCTTGTTCAATTTTCTTCTGATTAAAACAATTATATTTGCTAGTTCTTTAGATAATTATAATATTAGAAAATACATGGCCACAGGGCTAGACGTGGTGGCTTATTCCTGTGATCCCAACACTTTGAGAGGCCGAGGCAAAAGGATTGCATGAGCCCAGGAGTTTGAGACCAGCCTGGGCAACATAGTGAGATCCTGTCTTGAAAAATTAGCCAGGCATGGTGGTGCATGCCTGTAGTCCCAGCTATTCAGGAGGCTGAAGTGGGAGAATTGCTTGAGCCCTGGAGGTCGAGGCTACAGTGGGCCATGATCGTGCCACCACACTCAGTCTGGGCAACAAAGTGAGGCCCTGTCTCAAAAAAAAAAAAGAAAGAAAATTAAGAAAAATCCATCTACAATAGAATATATATAAAAAATACTTAGGAATAAAATTTTAAAACTCCAAAACTAATAATACTTCCAAAACAACACAACATTGTTGAAAGGAATTTCTCCTTTCTAATCCTGCAGCCAGTGTCAATATACTGTGAGATGTCCTTGCATACCTTTTTCCAGGCTCATACACATGCTTGTATGCATGCACACACATCACCACACACACACACACACATACACACACACAGCACTCCCCCTTTCTAATCCTGCAGCCAGTGTCAGTATACTAAGACGTGTCCTTGCACACCTTTCTCCAGGCTCATACACATGCTTGTATGCATGCACACACATCATACCAAGTGCACATGGCACACCATACCAGACACACGTACGGTTTTAAAAACTTGAGATATAGTTCACATACATTAAAATTTGTACTTTAACATGTACAATTCAGTGTTTTTCATATATTTACAAAGTTGTGTAACTACCGCTATTATCTAATTCCAGACCTGTTTTTTCTTTTTTTTTTTGAGACGGAGTCTCGCGCTGTGTCACCCAGGCTGGAGTGCAATGGCGCGATCTCGGCTCACTGCAAGCTCCGCCTCCCAGGTTCAGGCCATTCTCCTGCCTCAGCCTCCGAGTAGCTGGGACTACAGGCGCCCGCCACCACGCCCGGCTAGTTTTTTTGTATTTTTAGTAGAGACGGGGTTTCACCATGTTAGCCAGGATGGTCTCGATCTCCTGACCTCGTGATCCGCCCGCCTCGGCCTCCCAAAGTGCTGGGATTACAGGCTTGAGCCACCGCGCCCGGCCTGTTTTTTCTTTTTGAGACAGAGTTTTGCTCTTGTTGCGCAGGCTGGAGTGCAGTTTCACAGTCTCGGCTCACTGCAACCTCTGCCTCCCAGGTTCAAGTGATTCTCCTGCCTCAGCCTCCCAAGTAGCTGGAATTGCAGGCATGCTCACCATGCCTGGTATTTAGTAGAGACGGGGTTTCACCATGTTGGTCAGGCTAGTCACAGACTTCTGACCTCAGGTGATCTGCCCACCTCAGCCTCCCAAAGTGCTGAGCTTACAGGTGTGAGCCACCACGCCTGACCCCAGAACATTTTTATTACCTGAAAAAGAACTTTGTATGTGTTAGTATTCACTCCCCATTTTCTCTCAAAACTCCCAGCCCTAGGCAGTTACCAGTCTACTTTGCCTTTGTGGATTTGTCAATTCTGACATTTCATATAAATGGAATCATACATTGTGTGGCCTTTGTGTCTGGCTTTTCTTACTTAGTGGAATGTTTTCAGGATTCATCCATGTTGTAGCATGTATCAGTACTTCTTTCCTTTTATTGACAGAATAATATTTTATTGTATGGGCATACTTCATTTTGTTTATTTGGTTGGTGGACAGTTGGATTGCTGTTATGAGGAACATTTGTATACAAGCTTTTGCGTGGACATGTATGTTAATTTGTCTTAGGTATAGACCTAGGAGTATAAATACTGGGTCCTGTTAAACTGTATGTTTAACCTTTTGAGGAAGTGCCAGGCTGTTTTCCAAAGCAGTTCCACCATTGTACACTAGCAATCTATGGGGATTCCAATTCCTTCACATCCTTGCCAAAACTTGTTATCATCTGTTTTTTTGTTTTTTTTTTTTTTGATTATGACTATTCTAGTGGGTATGAAGTGGGATCTCATTGTAGTTTTCATTTGCATTTTCTAGTAACTAAAAATGTATATTTTTTCATGTGCCTTATTGGCTATTTGTGTATCTTTGGAGAAATAACTATTCAAACTCTTTATCCATCTTTATATAGTCTAGATACAAGTCCCATATTACATATATAATTTACAAATATGTTTTCCCATTAGTTTCGTAGTTTAAAACATTTATTCCTAAGTATTTTATTCTTTTTTGATTCTATTGTAGTGGAATTTTTCTTAATTTCATTTTCAGATTGTTCATTGCTAGTTTATAGGAATACAAGTGATTTTTGTAGAGTGATCTTGTAACATGCAACTTTGCTAAATTTGTTTATTAATGCATAGTTTTTAGTGGATTCCTTAGAATTTTCTATATATAAGATCTTTCCGTCTGCAAAGAGATAATTTTACTTTTTTCTTCTCATTTGGATACTATTTATTTATTTTCTTGCCTAACTCCCCTGGCTAAAACTTCTAATACAATGTTGAATAGAAATAGTAAGAGTAGGCATCCTCATCTTATTCCATTCATCAGGGAAGATGTCTAATGTTTCATTGAGGATGATGTGAGCTACAGTCCTTACTTTTTGTTAAATCTCATGATTTAGTTGACAGAATCCTCTAGTAACCTCGCTAGAAAGTGACCATGACACAGAAAGTTTTTGAGACCTCATCAAGGGTCACCAACTTCCTTGATTTGTCTGGGATTGAGAAATTATTGGGACATGTGAATTTTAGGTTTTTCTTTTTTTTTTTTTCCCCCAGGTTATATCTGGGTTAATAGTTTACCTAGGACTGAGGGAATTCCCAGGATGTGGGACTAATGGTGCTGAAGCCAGGAAAATCCTGGGCAAACCAGGACGAGCTTGTTACCCTGCCAAGTGCCTGAAAATGCTTCTTTTTCTGTCTTTATGCTTGATTGATAGTTTGAATCTATAGAACTTAAGGTTGGAAATATTCCCTGCATTGCTCCATTTTCTTCTTGCTTACAGTTTGACCCTTAGGAAGTCAATGTAATACTTTTCTTTTTTTAAGACTGGTCTTGCTCTGTCACCCAGGCTATATTGCAGTGGTGCAATCATGGCTTACTGTAGCCTCGACCTCCTGGGCTCAAGCAATCCTCTCACCTCAGTCCCCTGAAGAGCTGGGACCATAGGCATGTGCCACTAGGCCTAGCTAATTAAATTTTTTTTTTTTTTTTTTTTGGTAGAGATGAGGCCTTGATATGTTGCCTAGGCTGGTCTGGAACTCCTGGGTTCAAGCTGTCTTCCATCTTGGCCTCTCAAAGTGTTCAGATTGTAGGCGTGGGCCAACATGCCTGACCTTGATTGTGCTTTTGATATGACAAGTCAAGTGCAATAGTGAGAAGTGGGGAAAGAGTAGAACAAGGAGTTTGCTCGAGTTTAACCTGATACTTGCTGGGCCTTTAAAGCTGAAGATTCATGTCCTTCATATCAGAATTTAAGAAATTTCCTTAAATTCTTTCTGTTTATCTGCTTTCCTTTATTTTCTTTGTTCTCTAGTTCTTTAGTTATTCAGATACTGGATCACTAGTTTCATTAAAAAATTTTTTTTTTTCTGTATCCTGTGTCTCTGACTTTTTGTTCTTTTTTGGGGGAAAACCCACACATGACTTCCTCGACTATGTTCTCTAATCCTGGTGTTGAGGTGTTTTTTCTTTGCTATGATTATTAGTTTCTAAAAGCTCTTTTCTCGTTTTCTGGAAGTGATTGTTATTGTTGTTCTTTAAGCAATATTCTTTACTTGTTTCAAGGATGCAAAGTTGTATCATTGTTCTGAGCAGACAAACACATGCTCTCATGCGCTCTTACACTCACATTTACCTGCACTAATGCACACTCATATGCACTCACACACACACTTCTGCTCTCATGCACACTCTCAGTGCATACTCACATGAGCTGTCACACATATGTACACACACAATTTCTCACACACGTGCTGGAAGGATTGGGCATGGAGGGAAAGAGGGAAAGGTTGGATGTGAGGAGCTTGCTGAAGAGGTAGCGGTCCTGGGCCAGACTGGCTGGGAGGACGCGAGAGCTGGGAGATGTGCAGTGATGGGAAGAAAGAAGCAAGGACTACAGACCTTGCAGGAAAACAAGCCTGATCCCCAATAAGATGTGGTGACAGATGAGCATGTGAACTGTGGGTGAGAAAGGATCCTGTGCAGTGCCATACACACACCAAGTATTGTTGCTCTTTATGCACATAAGAAACACGTGATTGACTTCAGCTAGGAGATAACTGAGTTGTAAGTAGAAATGACCAGCAGACAGTTGGAAATGGAGTCTGAAGTTTGGGGAAGAGAAGCAGAAGTTGGAACTTGATTTGGGAGTCAGCATCTTACAAGTGGTAGTTGCTGTTTCTGAAGGGAGAAGGATAGAAGTCAGTGTTCAGATGGGAGAGGTCCATAATTATGGGGCAGTTAAGAAGAGGAGCTTGTAAAGAAGGATAAGATAAAGAAAAAAGCAAGTCTGAGTATTCCAAATCAAAGATTTAAAAGAAAGGGTGTGTGTATATGTGTTTTGAGACAGGGTCCTGTTCTGTCACCCAGGCTAGAGTGCAATGGCATGATCTTGGCTCACTGCAGCCTCAACCTCCTGGGCTTAAGCAATCCTCCCACCCTCAGCCTCTGGAGTAGTTGAGATCACAGGTGCATGCCAGTGTGCCTGGCTAATTAAAACTTTTTTTTTTTTTTTGTGGAGATAGGGTCTCATTATGTTGCCCAGGCTAGTTTTGAATACCTGGGACCAAGTGATCTTCCCGCCTTGGCCTCCCAAAATGCTGGGATTATAGGCATGAGCCACTGTGCTCAGCCTAAAAGAAAGTTTTGAGAAGGACTCAGTCATTAACCTGAGCTAAAAAAGAGTTGAAAGGATTGACACTGGGTATGGCCCAAGGGCCAGGTCACAGAGTCAGCTGGCATAGCTCACGGAGGTGGTCGAGGTTGGCCTCAGTGGTTATATGCTATGAATGAAGAGCAGATGAAAGGAGTTTAATTCAGTCATTTAACAATAATTTGACCAAACTTGAGATTGGTAGGAAGGTAGACCAGGAGATCATTCTATTCTTGTGCTCTTTGCAAACATTTTGACATAGGAGTTTTTATTTTTTATTTTTTTATTTTTATTTTTTGAGACAGAGTCTCACTCTGTCGTCCAGGCTGGAGTACAGCGGCTCAATCTCAGCTCACTGCAAGCTCCGCCTCCCAGGTTCACACCATTCTCCTGCCTCAGCCTCCCGAGTAGCTGGGACTACAGGTGCCCGCCACCACGCCCGGCTAATTTTTTGTATTTTTAGTAGAGATGGGATTTCAACGTGTTAGCCAGGATGGTCTTGATCTCCTCGCTTCGTGATCTGCCCGTCTCAGCCTCC
The DNA here is from genome assembly GCF_003255815.1 of Theropithecus gelada. NCBI lineage: Eukaryota > Metazoa > Chordata > Mammalia > Primates > Cercopithecidae > Theropithecus > Theropithecus gelada. The sequence goes on from NC_037670.1 coordinate 68,540,683, forward strand.
CAAAGTGCTGGGATTACAGGCATGAGCCACCATGCCCGGCCTTTATTATTATTTTTGAAACAAGGTCTTGCTCTGTCACCCAGGTTGGAGTGCAGTGGCACAACCACAGCCCACTGCAACCTTGACCTCCCAGCCTCAAGCAATCCTCCCATCTTAGCCTCCCAAGTAGCTGGAAGCACAGACATCCACCACCACACACAGCTGATGTTTTTATTTTTGTTGAGATAGGGCCTCCCTATGTTGCTCAGGCTGGTCTTGAACTCCTGGGCTCAAGCAGTCCTACTCCCTTGGCCTCCCAAAGTACTGGGATTACAGGTGTGAGCCACCACGCCTGGCCAAGTTTTTATTATTTACATTTAAAGACGTTTTAAAATCCCAGCATGTCGGCTTGTGACGTTCACTTTTCCTGCGTGCTTACCTTTCCTGCAGCTTATTCTGTTGTTTGTGTCAAATATTACCTGGATCTGTGATGGCTGAATAGATGTGCTGCTATTCAAAGCCATGGAGGTCCTGCCAAGTCTTAATACCATTTTAACCTTCATCTTGGTTAGATGTACAGAGTTATAGGAGCAAGAAATTAAAGTCCAGAAAAAAAATATTAAAAATGATTTAGTGCTTTCTCCTTTGGGTTGGAATCCTGTTTCTAGCAGTAGTGAGCTTATCTTCCAAAGAAACCACTATGGGATTCTGTGGACATTGTTTATTTATTATTATTATTATTATTATTATTATTATTGTTTGAGATGAAGTCTCACTCTGTCGCCTAGGCTGGAGTGCAGTGGCGCAGTCTTGGCTCACTGCAACCTCTGCTTCCTGAGTTCAAGTGATTCTCCTACCTCAGCCTCCTGAGTAGCTGGGATTACAGGCACGTGCCACCATGCCCCGCTAATTTTTGTATTTTCAGTAGATATGGGGTTTCACCATGTTGGCCAGGCTGGCCTCAAACCCCGACCTCAGGTGATCCGCCCCACTCAGCTTCCAAAGTGCTGGGATTACAGGCGTGAGCCACCGTACCTGCCCGACATTTTTTATTTTTAAAGTCACTTCTTCCCAGCCGTCTGAGCTGTTATGTGGAACCATCCTGCGCCTCCATAACAGTAATTGGGTTTTTGGGCTAGGAACAGAATGTCCCTGAAATCCAACAGCTGACTTTTCCTCAGAATTGTACAGAACAGCAAAGATGGAGGAAGTCAATGTGCAAAGGACCTTTAAAGCATAACATCAAAGGAGCTACAGTTTAGTGAATTTACATTTCTGGCCCAAGTGACATCAGCCCTTTGTGTGTGCGAGTTCTCTCTTAATTGAGTCACAGAGCAGCCACATGGCTGGTTCTTGTCATCTGGCCAGGCCAGCCCCTCCCTCTGATGGCCTTTCCTGGCTTCTGACTTGATTATATTTTAAATCAAACCACTTATCACAAGTGAGTGATCTTATGACCATTTTTGTCCTCTCCCAAAAACATTTAGAAGGAGGTATGGAGTCAGAATCCCGAGCTCCTGTCTGCCTGCAGTCAGCTCCTGTGCTTTGTCGGCTACCTGGGATTCATGCCCATCCCAGGAAGAAGCTCCTGTGAGATAGTCCTGGTGGAGTGCCTGTGTCTTCAGCGTGTCCACACCCTGGCCTTGCCTGCTTAACTGAGTAAAGGAGTCCCTTCTCTTTTGTCTCTGAGACTCTTGGGCTCTGTTGCCCAGACTGGAGTGCAATGGCATGATTTCAGCTCACCAAAGCCTCCTGGCCTCAAGCAATCCTCTTACCTTAGCCTCCCAAGTGGCTGGGATCACAGGCGTGCGCCCCCATGCCTCGCTAACTTTTATATTTTTGTAGAGATAGGTTTTCACCATGTTGGCTAGGCTGGTTTTGAACTTCTGAGCTCAAGCGATCATCCTGCCTTGGCCTCCCAAAGTGCTGAGATTACAGGTGTGAGCCGCTGTGTCTGGCCATCCCTGGGACTCTAACTCCTGTTTGCTTGTCCCTGGGACTTGAGATGGGCTGTCTCCCTCCTGGGCTGCCCTTGACTCTGGTTTGTATTTAGTTTAGAATCAAGGTGACCACCATTCTTATAGCACAGGGAGGACATTTTTGCCCTCATCAATGATACTTCCTCTTGACTGTGCTTTTTTTTCCTTCTCTATAGATGACTTTTCTCCACAAATGCCTTCAGTTTTATTCATGAGATCATTCCAAACATACTGAATACTTTGTTTTGTTTTTTCTCTCAGGATGACTCTGTCAACCACCAAATACTAACTCTGGTTTCCTTTCCTCTTTTTATCCTTCCTCTTTGCCCACCTTCTTTTCAACTTAGTCCATTTTGTTTTCCTGTGTACTAAACTGCATGTATTTAAAGTACACAGTTTAATAAGTTTTGATGTATGTACACCCCTATGAAACCATCACCACAGTCAAGCTAATGAACAGTCATTGCCCCCAGAAGTTTCTTCGGACCCCCTCCTGCTGCCCATCCTTCCACCTCCATTCCCATCCTTAGGCAACCACGGTTCTGTTTTTTGTCACGATAGGTTACATTTCCTAGAATTATATAAATGGAATCATATAGTATGTACTTTAAAAATTTATTTAGTTTCTGAAAATTGCAGTAAAATACACATAAAAGTTACCATCATAACCATTTTCAAGCGTGCTGCAGCTATGTGACATTAAGTACATTCACATTGTCATGCAACCATCATCGCCATTGAGATCCAGGACTTTTTTGTTTTGTTTTGTTTTGTTTTGTTTTTTTGAGACAGACAGCCTTGCTCAGTCGCCCAGGCTGGAGTGCAGTGGCGCAATCTCCGCTCACTGCAAGCTCCGCCTCCTGGGTTCATGCCATTCTCCTGCCTCAGCCTCCCAAGTAGCTGGGACTACAGGCGCCTGCCACTGTGCCCAGCTAATTTTTGCATTTTTAGTAGAGATGGGGTTTCACCATGTTAGCCAGAATGGTCTCGATCTCCTGACCTTGTGATCCGCCCACCTCAGCCTCCCAAAGTGCTGGGATTACAGGCGTGAGCCACCGTGCTGGGCCGAGATCCAGGACTTTTAAAAGTCTGTTGGCAAACTGAAACTCTGTATCCATGAAACAGCGACTCCCCTTCCCCGTGCTCCCAGTCTTTGGAAACCACCATTCTACTTTCTGTCTCTATGAATCCAACTCTCTGGGTACCTCATGTAAATGTAATCATATAATAATTTTTGTGTGTGTGCCTGGCTTATTTCGCTTAGCATAATGTCTTCAAGTTTCATCCATATTGTAACATGTGTCAGAATGTCCTTCTTTTTTAAGTCTGAATAATCCATCTTATGGATGTACTACATTTTGTTTATCCATTCATCCATTGATGGATATTTGAGTTCCTTCCACCTTTCAGCTATTGTAAACAGTGCTACTGTGAACATGAATGTACAAATATTCAGAGTATATACTCTTTTTGGTCTGATTTATTTCAGGATAATTATTTTTAGGTTCAACCATGTTATGTATATGAATAATTAATTTCTTTTTTATTTTTTGTCTGTTCATCTATTGAATACTATTGAGTTGTTTCTGCCTTTTGATAGAACACAAATGGTGAACAAATATGACCATTTGTGCTGTGGCCATTTGTGTACAAGTCTTTGTGTGAGTGGACACTTCATTTCTCTGGGTGAATAACCTAGGAGTAGAATAGCTATTCCATATGTCAGGTGCCAGATTGTTTTCCAGAGTACTGTACACTTTATATCCCCACTAGCATGTATCAGTTCCAGTTGCTCTTCATCCTAACATTAGTGTTTTATTTATTTTTTTAATTAAAATTTTTAAGATTGGGTCTTGCTATTTTCCCCAGGCTGGTCTCAAACTCCCGGGCTCAAGTGATCCTCCTGCCTCAGCCTCCGAAAGTGCTGGGATTACAGGTGTGAGCCAGTGTGCGTGGCCAGCATTTGGTGTTTTAAATTTAGATATTCTTGGCCGGGCGCGGTGGCTCACACCTGTAATCCCAGCACTTTGGGAGGCCGAGTCAGGTGGATCATGTGAGGTCAGGAGTTCGAGACCAGCCTTGCCAACATGGTGAAACCCCACCTCTACTAAACACACAAAAATTAGCTGGATGTGGTGGCATATGCCTATAAGTCTGCTACTGGGGCGGCTGAGCCACGAGAATCTCTTGACTCCAGGAGGTAGAGGCTGCAGTGAGCTGAGATCGCATCACTGCACTCCAGCCTGAGCAACAGAGCGAGACTCCATCTCAAAAAAATAAATAAAATAAAAAATTAAAAAAAAAAATTAGACATTCTTATAGTTTCATTGTGGTATTTCACTATGGTTTGAATTTGCAATTCCATAATAAGCAATAATGTTGCCCTTTATATTTTATTTGATGAAGTGTCAATTGAAATATTTTATCCATTTTAAAAAATTGGGTTGTTTTCTTATTGAGTTTTGAGAGCTCTCTGCATATTCTGGATCTGAGTAATTTATCAGTTATATAATTTGCAAATATTTTCTCCCAGTCTTTGGATTGTCTTTTCATTGTCTTAACATTGCCTTTTGAGTAGCAGAAGTTCTTCATTTTGATGAAGTCCAGTGTATCAGTTTGTTTTTTTATGGATCGTGTTTTTGATGTCGTATCTAGGAAATCTTGGCCTAACTCAAAGTCACAAAGATTTTCTCCTATGTTTTCTATTAAAAGTTTTATAGTTGGCTGGGCGCGGTGGCTCAAGCCTGTAATCCCAGCACTTTGGGAGGCCGAGACGGGCGGATCACGAGGTCAGGAGATCGAGACCATCCTGGCTAACACGGTGAAACCCCGTCTCTACTAAAAAATACAAAAAACTAGCCGGGCGAGGTGGCGGGCGCCTGTAGTCCCGGCTACACAGGAGGCTGAGGCAGGAGAATGGCGTAAACCCGGGAGGCGGAGCTTGCAGTGAGCTGAGATCCGGCCACTGCACTCCAGCCAGGTGACAGAGCGAGACTCCGTCTCAAAAAAAAAAAAAAAAAAAAAAAGTTTTATAGTTTTAGGTTTTATATTTAGGTCTATGATTCATTTTGAGTTATTCTTAGTATATGATGCAAGGTATGGCTGGAAGTTCCTTTTTTGTGTGTGTGGATGTCTGGTTACACCAGCGTCATTTGTTGAAAGTACTATACTTTCTTCACTAAACTTTTATATGGTTTTGCCCCTTTCCTTCTGCCTTTTTGCAGAGTAAGCCTCCTGTATCCAGTAATCTTATCCTGCTTTGTTACCTGTCAAGCACATGATTCCCTTTCATTTTGCCGTGTGCCTTCCTTTTTTGTCCTTAATTCCACCCAGTCCTTGTCTTCTACTCTTGTGCTGACACCAGCAGTTTGATTTCTGCCTTTATGAATACAGTGACTCTCTCACAAGGTATGGACAGCTTCCTTGGGGTTAGAGTGAGTGGTCTCTTTAGGTTTCCCTTTATTAATCTGCTCTGATATTTGATGCCATCAACTGTCCCTTTACGTTGAAACGCATGTGTTTGGCTTCTGTACTTTCCTGATTCTCTTCCTCCCCAATAATTAGTCTTTCAGCCTCTTTCTTAGGCTTGTCTTGTTTCCACCCCTTAAACGTAGGTGTTGTCAAGATTATATCTATAATCAGCCCTTTTCTTCTTTCTGCAGTTTTCTCCCTTGGAGACCTCATCCATTCCCAGAGCCTGAAGCCATACATCTGTGATTCACTCTGACCTCTGTTCCATGCTCTCTGCCTCTCCCTGTGTTTGGTCCTAGTTTAATTTGGAGTTTAGTTTTCCTGATGTTCTGTAGATCTACAGGGGACCACATCAGCTTCCTGACCTGCTTTCTCTAGGAGGAGTTCTATCATTCTTCTCATTGCCGAAGCTCAGGGCATCTTCTTCCTTCCTTGCTTGTCCAATATGCACTAAATCACACTATCACCATGATTTCCCTTGATATTCTGAACAAAATGAGCACATCTTTAGGAAGCAAGACCTATGAAGTAATTTTGTGTTTTTTTTTTTCCTTTCTGTATTCTTTTGGAGTGGGAGTGGGAGAGTGGAGGTGGCAGGTGGTCCATGTCCAACTTCCTACCTGAACTGGAGCAGGGTTCTGGAGGTAAGTTCTTGTGACTACTGATGCAGAACAACGACTCAGGAAGGTGTCACCCAGCTTAGACTAAATCATACTGTGGAGACAGTTCCCACATCTAAGTGGAGTTTTATTTCACCCTGATGTTAACATTAACTGTGGCTCTGGGTGGTGATCAAGGAAGCTGAAGAAGCTTCTCTCAGTGCCAGCAACATTAAGAAGTATACCATCATCATTTGTGAATTAAGTGTAAGATAGAATTATATCACACTTACTGTCTCTCCAGCGCCTTGGGCAGGTGTTCTGGGGGCTCTGTGGAAAGCTCTGGTTGGGTCAGTAGTCACTCTCCACATCTCCTCTTGGGGCAACTAGGGCCATTCATCCTCAGGAGTGACCACGGACAGACTGATGAAAAGGCTGCCCTGGCTCTTAGAGAACTTGCTGCTGTTCATGTTCACTGTGTGCTGCACAGACCAGGAATTAATTTCACCTTCTGCCTGCTAGACTCTTGAAATTGGGACAGGCAGGCAGCCGTGCAGCGAAGGAAATGAGAGAAACCTATTAAGGCCAAGGAGAGTGGAGGCTGAAGGCACATGGGAGTAGACCACAGTCATGCCAGTGAGTATCAGGAAGCTGAATACTCTGTGGGGAAGCCTGTGTTCAGGTACCAAGTGTGGTGGGTGCAGGCAGGGGCATGACAGGTGCATTACAGCCTAAAGAACAGGGGTGAGGCCGGAATTTGGCTCAGCCACTTAGGGTATGTGACTATGGACCATTCCTTTAGCCGCTGGGAGCCTCCGTTTCCCAGAGATGACAATTTCCCAGGGTGTGGTCAATTCTGTGTGCAACCCTGTGTGGCCAGGCAGAGGTGCCCCTTGCTGATGGCCTGTCCCTTTTCCTTATTCCCCTCTAATTGATGTGGTATGTCTCTTGTCTTCCATGTGAACTTGATGTCACCTCAGATCCATGGCTTTGAGGATGGCTAATGCAAGGATGGTGTTTCAGTTCATTTGGGCTGCTGTAACAGAATACCTGAGAGCAGGTGTTTATACAAAATTTTATTTTCCTACAGTTCTGTAGGCTGGAAAATCCAAGATCAAGGCTCTGGCAGGTTCAGTTGTCAGGTGAAGGCTGTTCTCTGCTTCTAAGATGGCGCCTGTGCTGTATCCTTTGGAGGGGTGGAATGCTGTGTCCTCACATGGTGACAGGGACAGAAGGGGAAGAGATTCATGGATGCTGTATGAATCCTTTTTAATAAATGCCTTAATCTAGTCATAGGGGAGGAGCCCTTATAACCTAATCACTTCTTAATACCATCACATTGGCCATTAAGTTTCCACACCTGAATTTTGGAGGAGACACATTCAAACCATTAGTAGATGGCAAATATACAGAAACTTTCTACAGAAGACCCTCGTTACAGTGTTTGTTGTCCTGGGGCAGGCTACTCAGGCTCATCACTTAAACAAGTCTTTTTAATGTCTTCCTCTGGAGAGATTGGTTTTGTCAGGTGAACGTTGTGGCTGTCAAACTTGCACAGACCTTCCCATGTTGAGATGGGACGTCAGTAAGTGCGTTAACAGATAGGTATCAGGTCGTCTTCTCCTACCAGGCCTGTCCCTAGGGAATGAAATGGCCTCATGGTGAAGCATCTCTTGGTTAAGGCTCTTCTAAGGCAAGAACTAATTGCTTTTCCTTGGCAGCCCAAGTAAATGCTGTCTGTGAGAGATGACTTTCTGACATTTGTTTCACTGTGGCTGTACTTATCAAAAGACTTTTATGTAATTCACTACAGAGAATTCTCAAATGAATGTAATGAACATTGCCAGAAACTGGGCTGGATTTCTGAGGCATTGTTTTATTTACTTATTTTTTTTAGATTTTCAGTCAAATCATATAATCATGTTTGATGGAGTATCTAGTTCTGCCAGTTAAAAGGGTAATAGTATGGGGATTGCTAATTTACACATTAGTCAAAAATACCCCTCTGAAACACTTTTTAAGGGAGGCAATAAACAGTGACTATTATGGTTTGAAGTGAGATACGCAGACAGCCCCCTACCCAAATGTCAGATGTAAACTAACAAAGCATGATCACACCCTGGGCATTGGAAGGACCTGGTTGGCCAGCCTGGGGCCTAGGTCTTTGGGGCATCCCTGCCAGCCATCCAGCCACCCTCAGAGCAGGCGTGCCTGGAGGATCTTGGCCCATTTATATGCAGAAGAGGATCAAATTGGCTAACACCAAGGCTTTATAAATAGTAGGACTGTTTCTCCAGCCTGTCTTCATTCTGTTCACAGCTAAAATTTCCTGGCAGCTTGTAACTAATGAGAACGGAAAAGTACTGTTTGCAGAGATTTCAGCTAGCTGACTTGAATGCTCCCATGATGCTTTGTCACTGATTGTTGTACTTACTGCTCCCTGGGGTGGCCATTCCCTTCCAAGTTGAGCTGGGTCTCAGGTAATGAAAACAGCAACACTCTGACCAGGACCCCAAGATGGTCACAAGGAAAGCCCATTTTGTCCTCATGAGAGTATGACCACACACATGTTCTCTCGCTGAGAGCTGTGACACCCAGAGGTCACAGGCTTGGCTAAGGATGTCTATAGGACTTGAATAGTCCAGCCTCATGTGTCAGTTGGGGATAATGATTGGACTAGCATAGACCTATAGGTAAGTGTGCAGTAATGTCAGATACAGCTAATATGTTGTCTCACCTGAGCTCTGCAGTACTTCTGCAATGAAAGTATTGTTTCCCTGACTTTACTGATGAGCAAAGTGGAGGCTTGGAGAGCCAAGGTTTTATTACCAACCGGTGGCTGGGCAGGGATTTTTGACTCCAGAGTCTGTGTCCTTAAGTACTGGTTTCAGTTCTCCTTTATCTGGAATTTTTGAAAGATGTACCTTGCATTAAACAAATCAGACACATAAAATCTCTTTGCCTTGGTTTTTCACTTTCTCATTAGAGAACTCATTGCTTCATAGAACTTTACATCAGCTGAAAGTTGTTGTAATGGATTTCCATGTAGTGTGTGTGACTATGTTGTGTTCATTTCTGTCTAGATACACCTTCCACTGTGCACACCTGTGTGCACACACACAACCCACCCCTCCTCCCCTCCAAAAACAAAACAAATAGGAAAAAGACCAGAAACAGTCATTGTGGATGTGGAGAAACCTGCAGAGACCTTATGAGGCAGATGACATTGGAGGTCAGCAGTTGAGAAGGGGCAAGCACCTGGTCAGAGGGAATAACCTTTGCAAAGAAATGATACCATTAAAGGGATGATGATATTCCTGTGTTCCTAGGGGAAGGGAGTAAACAGGGATGGGACTGGCAGGGACCACACTGTGCATGTCTCTGTCCTGCCAAGACCCTGATTCATGCTAAAGAATTGGGGCGTATCTTTAGAAATTGGGGCAACTTATCTAACTCAAGAGTGTTTGCTCAGATTTGTCAGAAAGTTAACAGGCAGCAGTCAGGGTGGACGAGGTAGGGGATATAGAAAGGATACATACCAGGCAGCTGTTGCAGTTCAGGAGTGTATGTGTGGAAGATATAGAGATAGTGCTGTGTTCTTTGGAGTATAAGGGGCAGGCAGCAGGAAGGGTCAGCCAAAGGAAACAAGTGGGATGGAGGAGAGGGAAAACAGGTGAGGGTGGAGGGGTGGAGGAGAGGGAGAGCCTGGGTAGTCCAAGGGTGGGACATTAATGTCAGATGTTGTGGAGGTATCAGATGGACAGAAATTCAGAAAGGCAAGTTTGGTTATGATTCTTGGAAGTCACTTGTGATTGGCAGAGATTTCACAGTGGGACATATTGGAAGGTAAGGTGGGAAGAAAGTGACTCAAGATGTTTCGCTGGGAATAAAAGGAAGAAGGCAGCAGCCTGAACAGAAGGCTGGTTGAAAGAAGAGTTGTGAGTCCTTGTGTTTGATGATTTTAAGGAAGAGTGAGGCATGAGGCAAGGTATCAGTGGGTAAGAAGAGCTTGGGGATCCAAGAGACCAAGTGATACTGATGGCACAGGTTCTCACAGTGGGGAGTGGGAGCTTTTCCCAGGCCCACAGGACTCAGCATTATTGATAGTGGGTGTGTGCTAATTAATGTCAAAGTTGGGGTGTTACGTAAATGTTCAATTAGTAGAGGAGTTTTGCTCTGTCAAAGTAATTCTTTGCTTACCAAAAGGACTTACTGCAAGATTCTATTAAATAATGAACTCGAGTTTGTTGAGGTTTTCTCTTTGTAAATGTGTATAAATGCTGCACTTGTGTGAGGCTCCTCAGGGATTGGGCCCTGTCTCCCAGCCAGAAAAGCTTTCTGTTCTTTACATCCACCTTCCCCTGTCCCCAGGCCTGGGACACCTGGGGTGGAGTGGACAAGTCTTGGAGGGAGCAAACCTTTGTGTTTATCTGGGTGCTTTCTCAGAAGGAAGAAGGGCAGAGGGGCTGCTTTACTTTTTCTGGATTTCTCTTTTTAGATTTACAGGCCAAGGAGTAGGTGATAGGAGGCAGTGAGATGAGAAGGTAAAAGTGATGGACAGGGACTCTGAATCTGTAGCCCTCCTTGCGCCGGCCTGAGCCTTCCTCATTCCAGAAATTCTGTTCTCAATACAGCAAACCTTCTGATTTTGCTCATAGAAAAAGCTCCAGCCTTTTCACATGATAGCTTTTTTTTGAAGCTGAGAGGTATCCAAATGCATTAGTCTTAGATGAACACACCTGGAATCTCACTTTTATGGGAATTTCATAGATTATACTCTTGAATTCCAGTTGTACATTTTTGCTTGCACACACAGGCATTTCAGAGTGTAATGAGAGGAGACTGATGCTCATAAAGAAGGCTGACTTTACAGTAAACCACCTCCCAGGAGAACTGAAGATGGGGCTTGAGCTGAGGTGGGGTCTCCTCTTCACCATCCTGAGCAGCAGCCGGGCCCCAGTCTTCACCCAGACAGTCAAGGACCTCGGCCTAAACAGCATCCAGCTCTTAGAAGTCTTGTAAAATTAGGCTGGGCGCGGTGGGTCACACCTGTAATCCCAGCACTTAGAAGGAGGCTGCGGCAGGCAGATCACTTGAGGCCAGGAGTTTGAGACCGGCTTGGCGAACATGGCGAAACCCCGTCTCTACTAAAAATACAAAAATTAGCTGGGTGTGATGGTGCATGCCTGTAATCCCAGCTATTCAGGAGACTGAGGCAGGAGAATTGCTTGAACCCGGGAGGTGCAGGTTGCAGTAAGCCAAGATCGCGCCACTGCACTCCAGCCTGGGTGACAGAGCGAGACCCCATCTCAAAAAAAAAAAAAAAAAAAAACCAAAAGAAAAATAAAAAGAAAAAAAAACAAAGAATTCTTGTAAAATTGAAAACAAAACTCAGACTTTGGCTACTTGAATCTCTAATGTACTAGGAAAGCTATTGTACCTGTTATCTGTTCTGTTTTTTTTTTTTTTTTTAATATTGAATGTGTTCAAAGCTCATCCCACCTGTATGCAGAGTGTGTTAGAAACTATGTTGGATGTGGTTGTTCTCTTTCTAGAAGGTAGGGCTCCCATGACAGCCGTATAGGCTCTCTTGGCTGTGTAAGTAAGCACAAAATAAACCAGTAAAGAAAATGCCTGCTTTCTGTGTGAATACGTTGTCGTTTGATGTCATGGTGTTAAGTATGAAGGTGCTATAAAGAAAAGGGGAGAGTTTGCCCCTCGTTAGGGAGGAAGTTCAATTTTGGTAAAGACTTTGAGGGTAAGAGGAAAGTGATAGAATGAGTGAGCTGAGACAGAAGATGAATGAGGCGAGGTGAGCCTCCATCTTGTCACTTGTCCCCGCCCACCTTCAGCCCTCCTGGGGCTGAAGTGGTTCAGCCTGAGTGTCCTTGGCCCTGCCCTGGGTCCCCCAGGTGCATACTCTCCTGCATGTGCTTACACCCTCAGGCTTGCCTGCATTCTCCATGCTGGTGCCCCCAAATAGCCTCTGGATCTACTCCCTTTGGCATTCTGCAGTCTACTCTCCATGTGGCAGCTGTGCATTGACCTTTTAAAACAGCCAAATAGCATTGGTCCCTGTTCCAACCTTGCAGTGAGTTGCAATCACTTTTTAATTAAATTCTGAACTCTGTTTTAAAAAGCCCTGTGCTGATCTTGGCTATTAAGATAGCTTCTCCTCTTTGATGATAACAGTATTATTTGTATTAATAATCTACATCAGTAAAAACATTAATGATGGTGACAGTGATGACTGCAGCTAACACTTACTCTGAGCCATGCACTGTTCTGAGCATTGTATCTATTCACTCATTAACCCCAGGAACATCTTTGAGGTAGGTACTCATGTGCCCCCATTTTATAAATTTTATAAATGTGAAAATGGAGATATGAGCCCAAGGGCACAGTGAATTGGAGGCAAAGCTGAGCCCTGAGCCAGTGCTGTGGCTGTGGATCAAGGACTTTGTGTGGGAAGCTCTCTAGGCTGCTCATCTCCGTGGTCTTCATAGCTGGCTCTGTCTTGCCATTTATCAGAGTTCTGTATGAATGTCCAGTTCTTCCCAGGAGCCTTCTCTGTTGACCAGAGACTCTGAGGGCCACTTAATCACTTTTGATGTACTCCAAGTTTGTAAGTTCCACGTTGTTCCCATCTGTGTCCCTGGGACCTGCAACAGTAAGGGTACCTGGGCCAGTACTCTTTGAGTGGCAAGTGGGGCTGGCTCTGATGTGTGGGCTAGCTATGGAGCCCTGACCTGAAGCCTGGGATCCAAGTGTGGGTAGTCCTAGCTGCGAGGGTGGCACAGAGAGGCCGGAGACTGGACAGAGGCTGGGCAGGGCAGGTAGATATGGCAAGTCCTTGGCTGGGCTGTATGTAGGGTTTCTGATGCTTCCATACTCCAGGCAGAGTAAATTGGTGCTGTTGGCGGGAGCAAAATTGGACAATGTGGGATTCATTTTTCCCTAGAAGATTGGGTGGTTCTTGATGCTGAAAGTCCTCCCAGTATATAATATCTTCAAGAAAACAAAAGACAACCTCACTAGTCATATCAGAGTAGTTTAGTCTAAGAATCCCTAAAAATTCAGTGTTGCCATGCTATGAGTAAAGCTAAGAAACCAACATGACAGTGCCCTCCACATACTGACTGTTGTGAAAACACGTCTTGTTATTTTTGGAAAGTCCGCTTGGTAGACCACTAACATTTTCGCCCCCAAAACAGCAGGAGCAGTAAATAACAACCTTCTAGATAAATCAAATGGGAAAGCATTGCCAGAATTTGCTATATCAAGTGCTGTGAACAGTGGCAGCCAGCAGGGAAATTATGCAGAGAAAAGTGCTTTTATTTGCTTTTCAAAGTTGGTGGGACTGGGGGAATATGGGAGATGGGAAGAAAGGGAGGAAAAAAGAGAAAAATACCATCATCTTGAGTTGAAAATGATGCTAAACGTTTTTGCTTAGGACTGTCATTCAGTATCAAGGGAAGGAAACTGTTAACTCAGGTATTACTAATAGTCTCATGTTGGTGAGGGAGAGAGAGCTCCCGTGCATGAAGACTGGGTAAGAACTTCTAAGTCTCACAACAGCGTAAGAATTGGGATCATTATTGTTCCCATTTTATAGATGAGGAAATTGAGGCTTTAATAAGACTGAGGAATTTGCTTGGATAACACAGCTAGTATGAGCTGAAGCCCAGGATTCAAACTATGGGCTGACCTGAACCCCAAGGTCTGAATTGTCACAACTGCAGACTTAAACCTCCTCCCCTTTCCCTCTCTTTGAATGTTAATTGACATGGTATATTTGTGAAAACTAACTAAAACCAGAAAAATTGAAAAAAAAAAAAAAAAAGACTCTGTCAAGTTAATAATAGTGACCACAGGCTTTTTTTTTTTTCTTTTCTTTTCTTTTCTTTTTTTTTTTCCTCAGTTTTTCTGGTTTTCTCACTAGTTAGTGTCCCTTTTCTGTTCCAGAATTAGGTCCAGGAGTTACCTTGCATTTAGACGTTATGTTCTCATCACCTTCGGTCTGTGGCAGTTTCCATCTTTTTTTGATTTTCATGACCTTCACACTTTTGAAGAGGCTAGGTATGTTGTAGAATGTTCCCAATTTGGGTCTGTGTAGTGTTTTCTTAGAATTAGACTCAGGGCTATGGATTTGGAGAGGAATACTGCAGAGGTGTCTTGTCCTTCTCATGTCACATCAGAGGTACATGATGTTAACATGAGTTATTACTGTGATGTTTGCTTGGATCATGTGGCTGAGGCTGGTCGGCCAGGTTTCTCCACTGTCATGTGACGGTTGTCCCCTTTCTGTACTCTGTTCATGAGAGCCACTAAGTCCAGCCCCACTCAAGGGTGGGGGATTAATCCCACTTCCTAGGAGGATGGAGGAGTTTCAAAGAATTTGTTTAATTCTTAGCACTTAGTAATATTAAAACCACTACAAGGAATAGATAAATATTTTGGGGGAAGATACTGACTTAGAGGTTATGCAAATATTCTGTTTCCTTAAGGTCCTACTGATGTTAGCATCATCGTGGTTCTTGGCAATTACCATGTTTTAATGGTAATTTCCTATTTCCCTCATTCCTTCTGCATTTTTAATTGGACTTCCATTAGGAAGATTTGTCCCCTTCCCTCATTCATTCATTATAATTTATTCAGTTGTTTATATCAATATGGACTCACAGGTAATTCTTTTATTCTTTGCTACTATGTTATTTATTTTGCTCCCCATACTGTTCCAGCTCTGGCCATTGTGACTTCTGAGTCCTTTGACATCTTTGCATCCCCCCACCCTCCCCCCACTTTTTATTTATTATTATTTATTTATTTATTTATTTTAGTACTTCCTTACTTTCTGGCACTACAGGATTCTCTGGGTTCATCTTTTATTTTCTCTGTTTCAGTCCTAGAATCAGCCATTGTCCAAGGGAATTGTCCAAGGAGCCCAATTCCCTTTATTGAATAATATTTAGAAACCCAGATCTGGGCACTCAGAGGGCATGTGGCTCCTGCTTGTAGGCCCGGTCAGCAGACCAAGCCAGGACATGGATGTGTGTTTACTACCTCACTGTGACACATGCGTCTTTATTTTTTACCTCTCTCTCTGGGTGTATAGGAACTAAACATGAGCTGTCACCTGCATTTAGCAGTCTCTTTTAATAGGTGAGTTCTTTGTCATGGAGAAGATGTGTCCCTGACAAATTGTTGGCCATCAGGATCCTGTGTCCTCACTTCTGTGGTTGCTGTGGTCATGAGCCGCCAGTTTTTCACCTTCTTCCAATGATGATGGATATGTCCTTCTTTCCTCCAGGCCATCCCCCTCACTGCTCAGTGCTCACTTGCTACTCCTCCTCCTGCTATCTGTATATTTTTGAGTTAGGCATCCTCATGCACTGCTTGTAATTGCTGTTGTGGGCCCCTCTGTTAGATCATTCCCTCACTGGCCTCCTCTTCACCGAAGTGCAGCAAGAACTTCCGTTCTTATCTCCTTTTCTGTGAATGTGATAGGTTTTCATGGCCAGTGGCTTTTAAACTTTGGCTACAACCTGTAGTTATACTGAGAAATACATGTTAACAAGGTTCCCAGGTATGCACGTGCCTGCATAGTGGCAGTTTCACAAAACAGAGCTTGCTCTTTTTGAGTGCAGTATATCTTGTGTATTTCATTCTATTTTCTTCTGTTCTGCTCTGCTAAGAAGATTTTATACCTACCCTTTGAAAAAATATTGTTCTGGGGAATAAATCCTCCAGCTATGTATAAAAGTCTACAGTCCCTTTCTCTTAGCACTGTGTTGATATGAGGGTGGGGTGTGGATTAGCACTCGGTATAGGGTGGGGTCAGTATTAGCACTGGATGTGGGGTGGGGTAGGGGGTCTTAATTAGGACTGGTTGAGGACAGTGCAGGATTGGTGCAGTGTCTACAAGGCTATGATTTTGAGGAGAGGGATTCAGAATCTAGGGTGTAAGCTGTGGATGAATTAGAAAGCTTCCATATTTTCTCTACTTCTTTTTTTTTTTTTTTTTTTTTTTGAGACAGAGTCTTGCTCTGTCTCCCAGACTGGAGTGCAGTGGTGCGATCTCCGCTCACTGCAAGCTCCGTCGCCTCCCGCGTTCACGCCATTCTCCTGCCTCGCCTCTCGAGAAGCTGGGACTACAGGCGCCCGCCACCACGCCCGGCTAATTTTTGTGTATTTTTAATAGATACGGAGTTTCACCGTGTTCTCCAGGGTGGTCTTGATCTCCTGACCTTGTGATCCGCCTGCCTTGGCCTCCTAAGGTGCTGGGATTACAGGCGTGAGCCACCACGCCGAGCCTGTTTTCTCTACTTCTGAGAAGGACATTTCTGAGAAATAATTGTGTCATTGATATGCATCCTTTTTGATACTATAGGTACTGTAGGTTTGAGTGTTAGGGGTTTTCTTTGGCCTAATTTTTTCTCACATGGGAAGTCTTTTAAGAATTTAAATGGTAAAGCTGGTCTTATTTTTTCTGATTTTGAATGAACAGGAAAATAAAATTGAGTAAAGACTAAAGTAAGATACTTATATAATTCTGAATTTTTTTTTTTAAGAGATGGGGGTGTCTCACTATGTTTCTTAGGCTGATCTCGAACTCCTGCCCTCCAGCAGTCCTCCTGCCTCAGCTTCCCGAGTAGCTGGGGTTGCAGGTGCAAGCCTCTGCACCCAGCTTAGTTCAGAATTCGTATATTGACATATTTATGGAGTAGATTATCTAATTTTGTTTTAAAATATATATTTCACACTTAAATACTGCTAAAAAATTAGGAAGCCTCTTTCCCACATTAAAATAACACAATTTAAGAAAAAACTCACTGTGCAAACTTCCATTTTTAGTAGGTTAAAATAGTTTTATAGTAAATATACTGATTTTTGTTGATGTTGGCTGACCATCTGACACAGATTGTCAAAAGTATTCCCTAAATATGCATTTAAACCTATCAGATTATTAGTGGGCATATTATCAGTGATTCCGAGTATCTTGCCTTATTTTTTTCAATAAATATAGAATCATCTAGTTCTTTTTAACTGTAGCCACAAAGTTAATTTTAAAATGTAAAACACATTTTCAAATATACTTCTTATAAGAATTTTTTATTAAAGTGAGCCTTCCTGACTAATCAAACAGTGTCAATGGGGCTGCCCCAGCCCCTGTGGCCCCCACGCAGGCCAGAATCAGGTCAGTGACAGGGTGGTCCCTGGGGTCTCTTCCTGTGTTCCTCAGCTAGACTTTAAATGGCAAATAGAGAAGATCAGCAAAAGGCAAAAATTGGTTCTTTGAAAGAAAAAAACGTCAACATAGACAAACTTCTGGTACAACTTATTAAGAGAAGAAAAGAGAATTTACAAAGAAGCAAAGATGGAATGGTATTGGCAGCATGGTGGCTCACGCCTGTAATCCCAGCACTTTGGGAGGCCAAGGCGGGCGGATCACGAGTTCAAGCATTTGAGACCAGCCTGACCAACATGGTGAAATCCCGTCTCTACTAAAAATAGAAAACTTAGCCGGGCATGGTGGCACACACCTGTAATCCCAGCTACTTGGGAGGCTGAGGCAGGACAATTGCTTGAACCCAGGAGGCGGAGGTTGCAGTGAGCCAAGATCGTGCCACTGCATTCCAGCCTGGGTGACAGAGCAAGTCTCTGTCTCAAAAAAAAAAAAAAAAAAAGGAAAAGAAAGAAAAAAAGAAAAGGGGGTAATAACAAGTAGAGAATAAAAAAAATATGAGTAGAAAATTGATGTAACTCTCTTTTAGACTTTAAGGAAGGCAGGAGTTCTGAGTATATAAAAATGTTGATGTTAAAAAGGATTGGTGCATTTGACTATATTAAAATGAAGAATTTGTGTTGACTAGATAGACATCTTTAAAGTATGAAGACAACTTATAACCAGAAAGTATTTGTAAACTATAAACCAACAAATAATTCTTATCCAAATATATAAAGAACTTCTACAAATCAAAGGAATTACAAACAAAAGTAGTGAAAGACATGAACTGGAATTTCACAGGTGATGAGACATATATGACCAATAACTATATGAAGAGCTGTTCAGCCCCATTAATAAGCAGAGAAATGTGAGTTAAAACTATACTGAGAACTATTTTTATGTATATGTAATTGGCAAGATTTTATAAATTCTGACAGTACAAAGCATGGATCCTATAGTTCTGTAGCATGACCCACTTTGCTGGTGAGAGTAAATTGGGGCAATCCCTCTGGAAAACAGTTTGGCATTATCTCTTAAAGTTGAACATGTATATATCCTTTGACCTAGAAGTTCTACTCCTAGATGTATAGCCAAGACAGACTCTTTTTTTTTTTTTTTTTTTTTGAGATGGAGTCTCACTCTGTCGCCCAAATGGGAGTGCAGTGGCCGGATCTCGACTCACTGCAAGCTCCGCCTCCCGGGTTTACGCCATTCTCCTGCCTCAGCCTCCCGAGTAGGTGGGACTACAGGCGCCCGCCACCTCGTCCGGCTAGTTTTTTGTATTTTTTAGTAGAGACGGGGTTTCACCGGGTTAGCCAGGATGGTCTCGATCTCCTGACCTTGTGATCCTCCCGTCTCAGCCTCCCAAAGTGCTGGGATTACAGGCTTGAGCCACCGCGCCCGGCCCCAAGACAGACTCTTTAGATTTTCAGAAGTACACAAAAAGGAGGGAATAGCATAATGAATGCCCACGAAACTTTCACTCTGCTTCATCACTTAGCAACACGTCATGGTTGTTTCATCTTTCTCCCTACCCTCAGACTTTTGGTTTTGTTTTTGATAGAACAAATCCCAGACATCATGTAATTTCACCCGTAAATACTTCGATAAGAAATAAGGACTTAAATTTAACAGAATTATCTTATCTTACAAATTTATAATTCCTTAAAATCATCTAATACCCAATCAGTATTTACTGATTTTCCTGATTGTCTCAAAAATTTTTTTTTCTTCAAATTAGCATCCCAGCAAAGGTCCAAACATTGAATTTGGTTGATAGATCTTATGATTCTTAATTTAGAATAGTTCCCCTTCTCATTTTTTGTCCCATGCCATGTATTTGTCCAAAAACCTTAGAACTTAGCCTTGTATAATTTCACTGATTCTAGATCTGGCTGACTGTGTGCTCCTGGTTTTGATGGCCGTGCTTCTCTGCCCCTCGTCTTTACTGTGAAGTTGTATTCAGACCTGTAGGTTGGAATGGAATCGAGATCCCGTGTTGGGGGCAGTGGTACCCAATAGGCAGGCCCTTTCAGGGGGCACATAGCATGTGTGTCACAGATATTTGGGGTGTTCTGGATCCTTCTGTCACAGATTCCTCCTCAGCTTTTCACCTGGTGCTCACCAGGAATGAATGAAAGTTGCCAGACTCATTGCCTTCATTACAGAAGATGGTGCAAGATAGTGATGTTCTCATTCTGTTTTACCTTCTTCGCTTATTATCTGGAGTTCTTATTTAGAGGCATGGCCTTTCAGAAATTACAGTTCCTATGGAACCATTTTATTGATGACTTTTCAGGTTGAGCAGGTCTGATCACTAAAGGTGACCCCTGGAGATTTTGTTTTATGAACTCATGGAATTTTTTTTTTTTTTTTTTTTGAGACAGTCTCACTCTGTCACCCAGGCTGGAGTGCAGTGGCGCCATCTCAGCTCACTGCAAGCTCCGCCTCCTGGGTTCACGCCATTCTCCTGGCCTCAGCCTCCCGAGTAGCTGGAACTACAGGCACGCGCCACCACGCCCAGCTAATTTTTTGTATTTTTAGTAGAGATGGGGTTTCAACATGGTCTCGATCTCCTGACCTCGTGATCCGCCCACCTCCGCCTCCCAGAGTGCTGGGATTACAGGTGCAAGCCACTGCACCTGGCTGAACTCATAGATTTTTAATATGCTATGTGCTTCAGTCCATTGTGGACTTCATTTATTTATTTATGATTGTCCCATCTTTGGCCAGCAGGGAGCCTTCTGAAATTGGCTGATGTGTCCTTTCAGCATGACCCTCCTGGTCTTTGACAGTTCCCCACTTGCTGTAAGGAAGACAGCTAGGCTCACCCTGTGTGTTCTGGCCCCAGGTTGGGGACTAGCCACATCTCTGGGAACTCTGGCTCTCCTGTTGGTGAGTTAGCATTGTCTTTGAAGTAGGCGGCTACTGTCATTGGAAGACCAATGTGTGGTAGATGCTAAAGAGGTAATAAATCAGGTATCGATAAAGAGTTAGCATTGTCTTTGAAGTAGGCGGCTACTGTCATTGGAAGACCAATGTGTGGTAGATGCTAAAGAGGTAATAAATCAGGTATCGATAAAATTGTTGACACTAGATTTTTAGAAAAAGCAACTTACAGATAAAAAAGTGTAGAATTATTAGGCAAAAGGCATAACTTCTCTCTCTAGATGTCTCAGAGGGTTCAAGAATCATCCCATAGTCATAAAAGCTGCTCAGTGAGCTGTCTTTCCATAGCCAAAGACTTTCTAAAGGGAAAGCACTGAGTAAGAAAGCAGTACTGAGTGTCACGATACCTTGTTTTAGTCATTTTAAATGGTTTGTTCCTCACCTTTTGGGAGAGATGCTGTTAGTCTTCCCATTTTATAGGTCAGGGGACCAAGGCACACGGAGAGGCTGAGTGACCTAGTCCCTGGTTGGTGTGCAGGGAAGCTGGGCTTGACCTCAGGTTGGACACCACGGACACACAGAGCATGGAAACTGCTTGACTGCTGTGAGACTGGCTTGGAGACATTGATTTGTAGGACATACTTGAGACCAGAGCCTGTGGCCTGGGGTGGCTGCTACATTGGCACTGAGCCTTTTGTGCGGCTGGCTGAGGTGGCATGTTATCCACAGTTGGCCTGATGTGGGTGGGGAGGGGGTCACGTCCCTGCTAGTAAAGAAGCATGAACTTAGAAATAATGCATGCACAGCAATGAAAGGAGCCTGGTGGGTAGGGGAGCCTCAGCGGGAGCTGGGCAGCAGGCAGGGAGGCACCGCTCTCTAGACAGATGAATCTGGCAAGAGTTGCAGGAAGGCTGGTTAATATGAGGTGCTTGTCTGTGCAGAAGCCTGGCTGTGGTGACTGGCTCCAGCCTGTCCCTTCATAAGTGAGAAGGTTGAAGGCTGCAGAAGTCAAGATCAAGGCCCAGTCTACGTCTGGGTCGCTGGAGTTGGGGCAGACCTGGCAGCTGGAGGCCTAGAGCTGGGGTCCAGGCATTGAGTCATTTTTGAGCACTGAAATCCGCATTAGTGGACAAGCTCTCGGGAGTGAACACTCCTAGGAAGATACAACCGAGAAGTAGGAAGTGGGCCTGGCCGACCATGAGTTTTAGGCTTCAGAAGCAGGGCAGTGGGCCTCAAGGATGGGTCATTTTTATAATAATGCTTATTTTATAAAGCTTTGAAAATGAAAAAACCCAGAAGAAAATTGACCGTATTTCCATCAGGTGGAAGGAATCTTGAGTTGAGACTGAGCATAGGCAGGGAAGAGTTGACAGATGAGGAGGAGTATTCATTTGTGGGAGCAGGAGGAAAAAGGGAGGAAGGAATCATGACACTCAATCATGGGCTACCTTGAGCGCCTTGCTGAGGCCCTGGCCTTGTCTCCTGGGCCATAGGGAGCCATACGAGGTTGTTGAGAATAATGTAGTCACAGTGGCATGCGAAGAGACTGAGAAGAGATGCAGCCATGGCTCCCATCCTGGTGTGGAATGTGCCGGGTCAGTGAGATGAGAAGAAAATTGGTAAGAGACAGGTGAGAATTTCAAGGGAGAGAGTGAGCCATGTCTGCTGGTTGCCTCATACCTATGGTGCGTACATCACACACATATATACTGCATGCCCATACCACACCCATACTATACCTTATGCACACATATGCACACTGCATGCATACATGCATACCATATACATGCACATAGCAGACACATATTGCATGCCCACAAGCACCACACACACACCACACACATTGCATGCACATGTGCACCGCACACATGCACCACACATATAGACTGCACACACATTACACATGCCTACATGCACATGCAGGTACACATGTACCAAACACATGCATGTGGCACAAACACATTGTATGCACACACATATACCCCCACACACATATAGTGCGCACATACCTTTATCACACAGTGCACTGCACATATACCACACACATGTACTATGCACACATACACACATGCTGGCTTAGTCCATTTGGGCTACTATAACAAAATACCATAGCCTGGGTGGCTTGTAGACCACAGAAATTTATGTCTCACAATTCTGGAGGCTGGAAGTCCAAGATCAAGGCACCAGTAGATTCAGTGTCTGGGGAGGCCCTGCTTCCTGATTAACGGATCTCTGTTTTCATGTGGTGTCCTCCCATGGTGGAAGGGATGAGGAAGCTCTTTGAGACTTCCATATAAGGGCACTAATCCCACTCAGAGGCTCTACCCTCATGACCTAATCACCTCCTAAAGGCCCCACCTCCTACTGCCATCACCTTCGGGGTTAGGATTTCAAGATACACGTTTTAGGGGAACACAAACATTTCAGACCGTAGCACACATATATGTACATTGCACCCAAATGTTGTGGGACCTCTTCTGAGGGGACAGTGAGGTCAACAGGTGGTGAGGTGTGATGACAACTCTTTCACCTGGGATAATGGAAGGAGATGAAGGTGACAGGGATGTTGTCATCTTTGCACAGAGTAGTGGCTTTTGTGCAATTTGGTTAAGGGCAATGTAGTTAAGAGTGTGAACATTTAAAGGGTAGACAGGATTGATTGCAAGAGATATGAAAGAACAGCTGTATTTGGGGTGACAGAGAGGGGGTTGATAAACCGGGCCTCAATCACTGAGCCCCAGGGGGCGGGAAGTGGGGAGCAGCAAGCTTGACATTTCTGTGCAAACACCTCCGCTTTGGAATCACTGGCTGTGACTTGGGGAGCCAAACCTTGCCTTTAGTCAGGCAGTCAATGCCTATCGTAGGCATTCTCTCTCTGGAGAAGAGCTTGAGGTCAGCCCTTATCTGGTTGAATTATAAATCTATTACAGATTTGGGGCTTTAGCTTCCTAGACAAAACTCTTTAGGTTAGGTCTTTGACCTCCTTTTACTCTTCATTTTACATATTTGCCACTAGCTTTTGGAAAATCAGGATTGTCTGATCCTGTTTTGTTTTTTGTTTCGTTTTATAGACAGGGTCTCATTCTGTCATCCAGGCTGGAGTGCAGTGGCACAATCATAGCTCACTATAACCTTGAACTCCTGGGCTCAATCCATTCTCCACCTCAACCCCTCAAGTGGCTGACACTACAGGTGTGCGCCATATGTGTGGCTAATTTTAAAATGTTTTGTAGGCTGCGTCTTCTTATGTTGCCCAGGCTGGTCTCAGACTTCTGGCCTCAAGTAATCCTCCTGTTTTGGCCTCCCAAAGCGCTGAAATTGCAAGTGTGAGCCTAGCCTAATCCTGTGTTTTTTAAAAACAAATGGAAGGAGGCTGGGCACGGTGGCCCACGCCTGTAATCCCAGCACTATGGGAAG
Organism: Theropithecus gelada; assembly: GCF_003255815.1. Lineage (NCBI taxonomy): Eukaryota > Metazoa > Chordata > Mammalia > Primates > Cercopithecidae > Theropithecus > Theropithecus gelada. The sequence goes on from NC_037670.1 coordinate 68,564,244, forward strand.
CTGAGGCAGGCGGATCACTTGAGGTCAGGATTTCGAGACCAGCCTGGCCAACATGGTAAAACCCCATCTGTAGTAAAATACAAAAATTAGCTGGGAGTGGTGGTGCCCACCCGTAATCCCAGCTACTCTGGAGACTGAGGCAGGAGAATTGCGTGAACCTGGGAGGCAAAGGTTGCAGTGAGCCGAGATTGTGGCACTGCACTCCAGCCTGGGTGACAGAGCGAGACTCCGTCTCAAAAAAAAAAAAAAAAAAAAAGAGGACCTTTTGGTTTCTAGTGGCAGCACTCAAACAGGCAGATTGGGTAGGTCAGGTTCCTGACGATGAGTCTCAGAAACCTGGTCAGAAACCTGACCTACTCAGTCAAGAACTGCTTGCCTGCATGACAGTGACTCCTGGTGACAGTGGCGCCAGCTCTCCCTGTGCAGGTGACCCTGGTGCCTGGCTTGCCACACTCAGCAGCTCCTAGGCCTGCAGTCTGCCAGGAAGGGTCTGGCCTATCCCCAAGGAGACACAGGGCCCTGCTACCCGCAGCACCCAACAGGCAACAGAGCCTGTTCTGTGTTTTTCCTTTAACACATTTAGAACCTTGTTATCCCAGCTCATCGGGAGTGGGAGCTGCAGGGAGACCTACTCCATAATCTTCAACCTGACTGCTGACTCACTTTCCTACTCCCACCCTTGGTGCTGAAGCATGGATGCTCCCTCCCCTGCCTCCTACCGTGTGCCCAGGCCTGCAGCTGCAGGGGTGACCAACAGTGGCACAGTGGGGGCCAGAGACACCTGCACTTGACAGGACGCTTATTTTTACATACTGTTGGCTGGAAATAATCAACCTTATTTAAATAGAATGTGCATTCAGAGCACTATAAAAAGCACCCAACAACTTGCAAGGGCTGTTTAAGGAGTGATTCTCCTGCTTCCTTTGGAGGGAATCTGCAGGTTCCATGCAAGAGGAGCCAGGCCAGGGCTGCTGAGGACACAGCAGGAGGATGGGGTGAGGCAGGTTCTGTGTGACCAGAGCCCTCTCCAAAAGCATACAGCTTTACTGCAGCGTTTAGTGGCAAGGGTGACAGATGTCCTCCCTCACTCCAAGGCAGAGACTGACCGCCATTTGCCCTGGAGGAGGCAGAACCCATGTGGGCATCACTGGTGGTATAAGCTGAGTGACTGCACTGTTGCTGGCGGCAGCATCCCCAAGGATATCCCCCAGCATTATACTCATTCTCCTTTCTTGAGAGAGCCATTTCTTTTTCCCAACTTTTGAGGAGTCTTCATGTTTACTCCCTGATCTCTGCCAAGTGCTGGGGCCATGTTAGTCTTTATTTTGTGTGTGTGTGGGGGGTATTTAATTTGTATGTTTTCATAATTTTGACTTTTTTCAAATGGTAATGTATGTACAAAAGTGTCAATGAAAAGAAGTCTACAGTTTCCAGCCATAAAAGTAGCTGCTGCTGTCCTATTGTTCTTTTGGAAATATTCTCTGCATGTTCAAGCATATTTATGTCAGATGTGAGTCTTAAAGCTGCTGTCAGTGCTCACCTAGAAGGATCCTGTGGAAACTTGGGGGCTGGGTGAGTCCCCCTCTCTGTGTCTGACTCCTTCGTACTCTGCTCCAAGAGTCAGGCTAGTAGTGCTGCTGCTGTGGCCCTGGGACCGCACCTGGATACAGGGGCTGCAGGGTGCATCACTGTCTCCTGTTAGCATTTTTTAAAGAGAACCATTTTTCTCTTGGTTATAAAAATGTCTACATATTCTAGGGAGGTTGGATAATACCTAGGTACAAAGAAGAAAGTCAGATTCCTTGTTACTCTACTATCAGAGATAACCACAAAGATTTAATGTGCTTCTTTTCAGTCTTTTTCATATATGTGTACACACGTGTGTGTGTATTATGTTTCTTCTTAGAAATTAAAGTCATTCCATACTTAAAAGTAACAATACCCCCTTTTCAGTTTTATGGTATATTGAAAGCTTCCTCCGTATCACTAAATAGTCTTTGAAAATGTGTTTATTGGTTGCATCTAAATCTTTCTTTTGCTCCCCGTTTTCAACATACTGTACGTTCTTTAGTTTCCTTCCCTGCACCCTATTTCTCATGTCGTTCAGCCAGGAATCCTATGTGACTCCTGGTTTCCATATGTCATTTCTCTGTCCCACAGTGGCCCTCATGTGTGAGTAATTTAAGGCTGACATCTCTTCTGATTGGTTAGTGTCTAGTCCTGCCAATATTCAGTGCTGAACTTTGAATATCACCTCTGATTGAAATTAGTTTCCTTAGCTACTGTGTTTGCTCATGCTACCACAATAACGTACCACAAAATGGGCGGCTTAAACAAATGTTGATTCTCTCACAGTTCTTAGAAGGGATGTCTGAGATCAAAGTGTCAGCAGGGCCATGTTCCCTCTGAAGGCCTTAGGGGAAGATATTCCCTCTCCTCTTCAAGCTTTAGGTGGTGTCCTGCGATCCTTGGCGTTCCTTGGCCTATAGGCACATCACACCATTGTCTCCACATGGCCTTCACATCGTCTCTCCAAAGTCCCCCTTTTAAGGACATCAGTCATAGTGGATTAGGGCCTACCCTAATGACCTTGTTGTAACTACGTCACCTGTGTAAAGACCCTGTTTTTATTAAGGTCACATTCTGAGGTCCTGGGGATTAAGATTCCAACATAGCATTTTAGGGGACCCAATTCAGTTCTTAACAGCCACCAGTTGCCAAGCCCAGAGGACTCAGGCTGTGGTGGAGGCCCAGCTTCATGCCTAGACAGTATGCAGAGCATACCCACGGTAGGTAAATATGTTTTTGTCTTAGGACCACCCCTTCCCAACTCTTGTCTTGCATGTGTAAGATACATAGATGTAGATACGTGTAGTTCTGTGTTTTCCTGTATGGACAGGATCATAGTACACACATTGTTTATGAGCCCATGTGGCCGTCTCCCTGCCAGATTTTGTCTGCTTGTCTCTGAACAGGCCCTGGAGAAGTTGACTGAGCTGCACCTACTGTTGGAATGTTCTGTGTTCATAGCTGCTGCCTCCTCCATGACTAGGCTTTTGTCTGTAATTTAGATCTTCAGTTCACTATAATGGACTTGTGAGTCTAAACTTACATAGTGTTTATATTATTAGCATTGTTACATTTTATGGAAAATATTATATTTTATTTTTAACATCAGCTTCTTGGTAGGTTTATCTCTATCTGTGCTGTGTTTATAACAGACCTATACAATAAGATCTGCTTGATTGAGTTTTTTAGGCTGTCTCATTAAACGTTTTACTTATGTCTTACAAATGATGTATACAATTTTAGTGCAGTCCTTTTAGCTTTGATTTATTTACTAGGAGAAAATAGAGGCTAGGGGTTGGATTAGGATTGAAGTTTAGCAGCTGCAGGATGAAATAGTTTTGCCTTTTTTTTTTTTTTTTGAGATGGAGTTTCGCTCTTGTTGCCCAGGCTGGAGTGCAATGGTGCAATCTTGGCTCACTGCAACCTGCAACCTCCGCCTCTCAGGTTCAAGCAATTCTCCTCCCTAAGCCTTCCAAGTAGCTGGGATTACAGGCATGTGCTCCCATGCTCAGCTAATTTTTGTATTTTTAGTAGAGACAGGGTTTCGCCATGTTGGCTAGGCTGGTTTCGAACTCCGGACCTCAGGTGATTCACCCACCCTTGGCCTCCCAAAGTGCTGGGATTACAGGCATGAGCCACCACACCTGGCCTCTTTTTTTTCCCTTTTTTTTAAAGATACGCCCTGCCAAGCAGTTTATAAGAAACCAAGGACTCATGAGCCTAAGAATTTTATTAATAAGGGCCCTCTGATTAATTAACAGGCCTGGATCTCAGTACTCTGAAGGCCAGCAGCACCAGCTATACTTTGACTGTGGTCCCAGATACTTTTCCTAAACCGTAGGGTGCTGCACTGAGGTTTCTTTTCTGTAGCTTTTCCCTTGTCATGTGGTTTCCAGGGGTACCATGTAGGAGGGTCAGAAAGGAAGTCACCTGAAAAGAGGAGGGGTTTCCAGATGCCAGAGCAAGCAAGCTTGAGGTGAAACTTGAGTTGGTCACGTCTCCAGGATGTAGGAGTGGCATGTGGCTGGGCTGTCCATGGGGTCCTCTGCTCAGGCATGGCTGGCTGGGATCTTACCTTTTTTATTCTTTTTCAGGATTCAGGAGCAGTTCCAGAAGAATCCCGACAGTTACAATGGTGCTGTCCGAGAGAACTACACCTGGTCACAGGACTATACTGACCTGGAAGTCAGAGTGCCAGTACCCAAGCACGTGGTGAAGGGAAAGCAGGTAATGGCCTTGGTGGGTAGTGGTGGGTGGCTTTACCCAAGCCAGTCAAAGCTGTTGCAGGAAAGACCCAGCATCCTTGAGGGAGTGTTGAGATCGCCTTTGGGATGTGAGGCATGTTCCTTCTCCTGCCCTAGGAATGAGCTGAGCACACCATCCTTGCTCCCCTTATTCTGTCCGTGAGGTTCTCCCAGCTGTTCTGCAGAAATCTCCCTCTGGGGATGGTGAGCCCTGTTCACACTACTTCCTGAGAGAGAAACCCAAGCATCTGATGTCCTCACCTATTTTATAAACAAAGCCATAGGCACTCTTGGGGTTCCTATTGTAGATGGCCAGCCTCTCAGTTTTCAAGGGAATCCTCAAACATTATCTTGGTGAATTCTCTTTTTTCCTAAAGATTAAATCTGCCTTCGGTTTCCCTAAGAAAAGTCCAGTCAACTAAATGCACAGTGATAGCTAACATACATAGCATCTGTCATGTGAGTTTCCTGGGCTTTGCCAGCCCAGGGTCTAATAAACTCAAATTAGACAAAGTGACACAGTGGGTAGCACCTCCCCGTGTATGGTGATGAACCATGCATCACAGAGATGAAAGGTTTACGATTTAATTCTCCATAACTTTTTTTTTTTTTTTTTTTTTTTTGAGACGGAGTCTCGCTCTGTCGCCCAGGCTGGAGTGCAGTGGCCGGATCTTGGCTCATTGCAAGCTCCGCCTCCCGGGTTTACGCCATTCTCCTGCCTCAGCCTCCCCAGTAGCTGGGACTACAGGCGCACGCCACCTCGCCCGGCTAGTTTTTTTGTATTTTTTTAGTAGAGACGGGGTTTCACCTGGTTAGCCAGGATGGTCTCGATCTCCTGACCTCGTGATCCGCCCGTCTCAGCCTCCCAAAGTGCTGGGATTACGGGCTTGAGCCACCGCGCCCGGCCAATTCTCCATAACCTTTAATCACAGGAGAAAGAGAACCCTCAGACTCTGCAGTTCTCCCAGGGCAACAACATGGCTGCACAGGAGGGAGGGAGGGACGGAGGGATGGAGGGACAGGCCCACCCCATCCCAGCGTCCCCACTTGCTATCCTTGCTATTTTTTTTATTTCCTCCTATTCACATAGGTGGCATGCATGTGCCGAGGATAAGCTTCCTGGTCCCCACACCCTCTTTTTTAAGGTTGACTTGGAGTCCTCAAAGGGCATGCCATCCCTGCTGGGGCCAGCCACCTGGTGTCATTCCCTGTGCCTCTGTTACTGCTTAGTGGCGTGATGGGTAGGCCTGTAGTTTGTGCACTGATACCAACCATTCTACTTTCCCCAGGTTTCTTTTATGCCTCCTCAGGGAACAGGTGTCAGGCTGTGGGCCTTTGCTCCCCTCAACAACAAACACAAAACTTATTTTTCTTCAGCTACAAACACCCCGTCACCCCCGTTTAGGCTACATCAGGTCATGGGTGAGACCCATTGAAGCCCCATCCAGTCCTGAGAGGCAAAGCAAAGAACCCAGGTCACAATGATGAAGTGGATGGCCAGGCCTGTGTGCTGTGAGGCTCTTCCATGGAGCAGGGAGCCATGTCATGATGTACCTGTAACATTCACAACTTGAGTTTCAAAAACTAAAGTTTCTGAAACCTCCATCTAATGAGTTTAAGTGAGTATAAGTTTAATCTTTTTTTTTTTAATAGAGTTGACCTCATTCTGTCACTCAGGCTGGAGTGCAATGGCATGATCACGACTCACTGCAGCCTTGAACTCCTGGGTTCAAGCTATTCTCCCACCTTAGCCTCCTGAGTAACTGGGACTTCAGGTGCTTGCTATCATGCCTGGTTAAGTTTTAAAATTTTTTTTGTAGAGATGGAGTCCTGCTGTTTCCCAGGCTGGTCTTGAAATCCTGGCCTCAAGTGATCCTCCCACTTCAGTCTCCTGAGTAGCTGGGATTGCAGGTGTGAGCCATCATTCCCACTGGAAGTTTAATCTTTTAGTGGGAGAGAGATGTCTACTCAAGGAATTGTGATAAGAATAACATTATCATAGGTTGTTGTAAATAGATAATTTCTGCTTATAAAAAAACTCAAGTAACAGTGCAAAATGGGACATTACATAATTTAAATCCATAATATAAAAAAATTTGATATATGCCAGAAACTGTATCCATATTTCCTTCTTCATGAGAACCTGCAACTTGTGAAGTAAGCAATTTCTTTTTTGTTTTTAATTTCTTTAAAAAAATTTTTATTTTACTTTAAGTTTTATTTTACTTTAAGGGATACATGTGCTGAACGTGCAGGTTTGTTACATAGGTATACATGTGCCATGGTGGTTTGCTGCACCTATCAACCCGTTATCTAGGTTTTAAGCCCCACATGCATTAGGTATTTGTCCTAATGCTCTCCCTCCCCTTTCCCCTGACCCCTTGGCAGGCCCCAGTGTATGATGTTCCCCTCCCTGTGTCTGTGTGTTTTCATTGTTCATCTCCCACTTATGAGTGAGAACATGTGGTGTTTGGTTTTCTGTTCCTGTGTTAATTTGCTCAGGATGATGGTTTCCAGCTTCATCCATGTACCTGCAAAGGACATGAACTTATTCTTTTTTATGGTTGCATAGTATTCCATGGTGTGTATATGCTACATTTTCTTTATCCAGCCTATCATTGATGGGCATTTGGGTTGGTTCCAAGTCTTTGCTGTTGTAAATAGTGCTGCAGTAAACATACATGTGCCTGTGTCTTTATAGTAGAATGATTTATAATCCTTTGGGTGTATAGATACCCGGTAATGAGATTGCTGGGTCAAATGGTATTTCTGGTTCTAGATCTTTGAGGAATCGCCACACTGTCTTCCACGATGGTTGAACTAATTTACACTTCCACCAACAGTATAAAAGTGTTCCTATTTCTCTACATCCTCTCCAGCATCTGTTGTTTCCTGACTTTTTAATGATTGCGGTTCTAACTGGCATGAGATGGTATCTCGTTGTGGTTTTTATTTGCATTTCTCTAATGACCAGTGATGATGAGCTTTTTTTTCATGTTTATTGGCCACATAAATGTCTTCTTTTGAGAAGTGTCTGTTCATATCCTTTGCCCACCTTTTATGGGGTTGTTTTTTTTCTTGTAAATTTCTTGCAGATTCTGGATATTAGACCTTTGTCAGATGGATAGATTGCAAAAATTTTCTCCCATTCTGTAGGTCGCCTGTTCACTCTGATAGTTTCTTATGCTGAGCAGAAGCTCTTTTGTTTAATTAGATCCCATTTGTCAATTTTGGCTTTTGTTGCAGTTGCTTTTGGTGTTTTAGTCATGAAGTCTTTGTCCATGCCTATATCCTGAATACTGTTGTCTAGGTTTTCTTCTAGGGTTTTCATGTTTAAGTTTTATGTTTAAGTCTTTAATCCATCTTGAGTTAATTTTTGTATAAGGTGTAAGGAAGGGGCCTAGTTTCTGGTTTCTGCACATGGCTAGCCAGTTTTCCCAGCACTGTATATTAAATAGGGAATCCTTTCCCCATTGCTTGTTTTTGTTAGTTTGTCGAAGATCAGATGGTGGTAGATGTGTGGTGTTATTTTTGAGGCCTCTGTTCTGTTCCATTGGTCTATGTATCTGTTTTGGTACTAGTACTATGCCGTTTTGGTTATTGTAGCCTTATAGTATAGTTTGAAGTCAGGTAGTGCGATGTCTTCAGCCTTGTTCTTTTTGCTTAGGATTGTCTTGGCTATGTGGGCTCTTTTTTGGTTCCATATGAAAGTTAAAGTAGTTTTTTCTAGTTCTGTGAAGAAAGTCAGTGGTTGCTTGATGGGAATAGCATAGCATCTATAAATTGCTTTGGGCAGTATGGCCATTTTCATGATATAGATTCTTCTATCCATGAGCATGGATTTTTTTTCCATTTGTTTGTGTCCTCTCTTATTTCCTTGAGCAGTGGTTTGTAGTTCTCCTTGAAGAGGTCCTTCATGTCCCTTGTAAGTTGCGTTCCTAGGTATTTTATTTTCTTTGTAGCAATTGTGAATGGGAGTTCATTCATTACTTGGCTCTCTGCTTGTCTATTATTGGTGTATAGGAATGCTTGTGATTTTTGCACGTTGATTTTGTATCCTGAGACTTTGCAGAAGTCGCTTATCAGCTTAAGGTGTTTTTGGGATGAGACAATAGGGTTTTCTAAATATACAATCATGTCATTTGCAAACAGAGACAATTTGACTTCCTCCCTTGCTATTTGAATACCCTTTATTTCTTTCTCTTGCCTGATTGCCCTGGCCAGAACTTCCAATACTGTGTTGAATAGGAGTGGTGAGAGAGGGCATCCTTGTCTTGTGCTGATTTTCAAAGGGATGCTTCCAGCTTTTGCCCATTCAGTATGATATTGGCTATGGGTTTGTCATAAATAGCTCTTATTATTTTGAGATATGTTCCATTAGTACCTAGTTTATTGAGTGTTTTTAGCATGAAGGGGTGTTGAATTTTATTGAAGGCCTTTTCTGCGTCTATTGAGATAATCATGTGGTTTTTGTCATTGGTTCTATTTATGTGATGGATTACATTTATTGATTTTCGTATGTTGAACCAGCCTTCATCCCAGGGATGAAACCGACTTGATCATGGTGGATAAGCTTTTTGATGTGCTTCTGGATTCAGTTTGCCAGTATTTTATTCAGGATTTTCGCATTGATGTTCATCAGGGATATTGGCCTGAAATTTTCTTTTTTTGTTGTGTCTCTGCCAGATTTTGGAATAAGCATGATGCTGGCTTCATAAAATGAGTTAGGGAGGAATCTCTCTTTTTCTGTTGTTTGAAATAGTTTCAGAAGGAATGGTACCAGCTCCTCTTTGTACCTCTGGTAGAATTTGGCTGTGAATCCGTCTGGCCCTGGGCTTTTTTTGGTTGGTAGGCTGTTAATTACTGCCTCAATTTCAGAACTTGTTATTGGTCTTTTCAGGGATTTGACTTCTTCCTGGTTTAGTCTTGGGAGGTTGTATATGTCCAGGAGTTTATCCATTTCTTCTAGATTTTCTAGTTTATTTGCATAGAGATGTTCGTAGTATTCTCTGATGGTAGTTTGTATTTCTGTGGGATCAGTGGTGATATCTCCTTTATCTTTTTTTATTGTGTATGTTTGATTCCTTTCTCCTTTCTTCTTTATTATTCTGGTTAGTGGTCTATTTTGTTAATCTTTTAAAAAAACCAGTTCCTGGATTCATTGATTTTTTTCTAAGGGTTTTTCATGTCTCTGTCTCCTTCAGTTCTGCTCTGATCTCAGTTAGTTCTTATCTTCTGCTAGCTTTTGAATTTGTTTGCTCTTGCTTCTCTAGTGCTTTTAATTGTGATGTTAGGGTGTCCATTGTAGATCTTTCCCACTTTCTGATGTGGGCATTTAGTGCTATAAATTTCCCTGTTAACACCATTTTAGCTGTATCCCAGAGACTCTGGTATGTTGTCTCTTTGTTCTCATTGGTTTCAAAGAACTCGTTATTTCTGCCTTAATTTCATTATTTACCCAGTAGTCATTCAGGAGCAAATTGTTCAGTTTTCATGTAGTTGGGCAGTTTTGAGTGAGTTTCTTAATCCTGAGTTCTAATTTGATTGCACTGTGGTCTGAGAGACTGTTTGTTATGATTTCCATTCTTTTGCATTTGCTGAGGAGTGTTTTACTTCCAATTATGTGGTTGATTTTAGAATAAGTGCTATGTGGTGCTGAGAAGAATGTATATTCTGTTGATTAGGTCAGCTTGGTCCACAGCTGAGTTCAAGTCCTGAATATCCTTGTTAATTTTCTGTCTTGTTGATCTGTCTAATATTGACAGTGGGGTGTTAAAGTCTCCCAGTATTATTGTTTGGGAGTCTTAAGTCTCTTTGTAGGTCTCTAAGAACTTGTTTTATGAATCTGGGTGCTCCTGTATTGGGTGCATATATATTTAGGATAGTCAGCTCTTCTAGTTGCATTGATCCCTTTACCATTATGTAATGCCCTTCTTTGTCTTTTTTGATCTTTGTTGGTTTAAAGTCTGTTTTATCAGAGACTAGCATTGCAACCCCTGCTTTTTTTTGCTTTCCATTTGCTTGGTGAATATTCCTCTATCCCTTTATTTTGAGCCTATGTGCGTCTTTGCACATGAGCTGGGTCTCCTGAATACAGCACACCGATGGGTTTTGACTCTTTATGCAATTTACCAGTCTGTGTGTGGTATTTTTTTTTGAGACAGAGTCTTGCTCTGTTGCCCATGCTGGAGTCAGTGGCGTGATCTTGGCTCACTGCAACCTCTGCCTCCCAGGTTCAAGTGATTCTCCTGCCTCAGCCTCCCAAGTAGCTGGAACTACAGGTGCACGCCCCCATACCCAGCTTATTTTTGTATTTTTAGTAGAGACGGGGTTTCACCATATTGGCCAGACTGGTCTCGAACTCCTGACCTCGTAATGCACCCCTTAGCCTCCCAAAGTGCTGGGATTATAGGCATGAGCTACCGCACTTGGCCCATCTGTGTCTTTTAATTGGGGCATTTAGCGCATTTACATTTAAGGTTAATATTGTTATGTGCAAATTTGATTCTTTTGTCATGATGCTAGCTGGTTATTTTGCATATTAGTTGATGCAGTTTCTTCATAGTGTTGTTGGTCTTTTTATTTTGGTATGTTTTTGCAGTGGCTGGTACCGGTTTTTCCTTTCCATATTTAGTGCTTCATTCAGGAGCTCTTGTAAGGCAGGCCTGGTGGTGACAAAATCCCTCAGCATTTGCTTGTCTGTTAAGGATTTTATTTCTCCTTCACTTATGAAGCTTAGTTTGGCTGGATATGAAATTCTGGGTTTAAAATTCTTTTCTTTAAGAATATGGAATATTGGCCTCCACTCTCTTCTGGCTTGTAGAGTTTCTGCAGAGAGATCTGCTGTTAGTCTGATGGGCTTCCCTTTGTAGATAACCTGACCTTTCTCTCTGGCTGCCCTTAACATTTTTTCCTGTGTTAAACCGTGGAGAATCTGATGATTATGTGTCTTGGGGTTGCTCTTCTCGAGCAGTATCTTAGTGGTGTTTTCTGTATTTCCTGAATTTGAATGTTGGCCTGTCTTACTAGGTTGGGGAAGTTCTCCTGGATAATATCATGAAGTGTGTTTTCCAACTTGTTTTCATTCTCCCTGTCACTTTTAGGGATCCCCAGTCAATCGTAGGTTTGGTCTTTTCACATAGTCCATATTTCTTAGAGGCTTTGTTTGTTCCTTTTCAGTCTTTTTTCCCTAATCTTGTCTTCATGCCTTATTTCAGTAAGTTGATCTTTAGTCTCTGATATTCTTTCTTCTGCTTGATCAATTTGGCTATTGATACTTGTGTATGCTTCACGAAGTTCTCATCCTGTGTTTTTCAGCTCCATCAGGTAATTTATGTTCTTCTCTAAACTGGTTATTCTAGTTAGCAGTTCCTGTAACCTTTTGTCAAGGTTCTTCACTTTTTTGCATTGGGTTAGAACATAGTCCTTTAGCTCAGAAGAGTTTGTTATTGTCCACCTTCTGAAGCCTACTTCTGTCAGTTTGTCAAACTCATTCTCTGTCCAGTTTTGTGCCCTTGCTGGAGAGGACTTGCAATCATTTGGAGAAGAGGCATTCTGGTTTTTGGAATTTTCAGCATTTTTGTGCTGGTTTTTTCCTCATCTTCATGGATTTATCTACCTTTGATCTTTGAGGCTGATGACCTTTGGATGGGTTTTTTGTGTGGGGGTCTTTTTTTTTTGGATGTTGATGTTGTTGCTGTTTGTTAGTTTTTCTTCTAACAGGCCCCTCTTCTGCAGGTCTGCTGCAGTTGGCTGAGGTACACTCCAGACCCTGTTTGCCTGGGTATCACCAGTGGAGACTGCAGAACAGCAAAGATTGCCGCCTGCTCCTTCCTCTGGAAGCTTCATCCCCGAGGGGCACCGGGCTAGTGCCAGCTAGAGCTTTTCTGTATGAGGTGTCTCTCAGCCCATGTTGGAAGGTCTCTCCTAATCAGGAAGTATGGGAGTCAGGGACCCACTTGAGGAGGCAGTCTGTCCCTTAGCAGAGCTCAAGCGCTGTGCTGGGAGAATCCTCCTTGTCGGGATCCGTTGCTCTCTTCAGAGCTGGCAGGCAGGAACGTTTAAGTCGGCTGAAGCTGCACTCTCAGCCATCCCTTCTCCCAGGTGCTCTGTCCCAGGGAGATGGGAGTTTTATCTATAAGCCCCTGACTGGAACTGCTGCCTTTCTTTCAGAGATGCCCTGCCCAGTGAGAAGGAATCTATAGAGGCAGTCTGGCCACAGCCACTTTGCCTCTTTAAGTTAAGTTCCACCCAGTCTGAGCTTCCAGGCCTCTTTAGCACTGTTAAGGGAAAACCACCTACCCAAGCCTCAGTAATGGCAGACACCAAGCTCCATCGTCCCTTGGCTCCCTGGTGTCAGCCTCCTTTCCAGGGGAGTGAGCGGTTCTGTCTTGCTGGGGTTCCAGGTGCCACTGGGGTATGCAAAAAACAAAAAACCAAAAAACTCCTGCAGCTAGCTCAGTGTCTGCTCAAACAGCCTCCCAGTTTTGTGCTTGAAACCCAGGGCCCTGGTGGTTTAGGCACATGAGGGAATCTCCTGGTCTGTGGACTGCAAAAACCTTGGGAAAAGCTTGGTATCTGGGCCGGATAGCACAGTCCTTCATGGCTTCCCTTGGCTGGGAAAGGGAGGCCCCCCGCTCCTTGCACTTCCCAGGTGAGGCGATGTCCCACCCTACTTCGGCTCACCGTCTGTGGGCTGTGCTCACTGCCTAACTAGTCCCAGTTAGATGAACAGGGTACCTCAGTTGGAAATGCAGAAATCACCCACCTTTTGCGTTGGTCTCACTGGAAGCTGCAGACCGGAGCTATTCCTATTCGACTATCTTGCCAGATCCCCCCATATCATTCATTCTATTTTATAGATGAGAAATTGAAGCTGAGAGAAGTTACTGAATCATCCAAGTTAACTTGGAAAATCCACAGTGTCATCTCCCTTGTTGTTATGCCTGGAACAGTGAGCACTCTGGATAAGTTTTTGAATGAATGAATAGCTGCATGAATGAAGTAGCAAAGCTGTGGTTTGAGTCAGGTATGTCTGCTTCTAAACCTTATGCTTTTCCCTCTGGGCTACCCTCCTTACTCTATACAAACAAGTGGTGCTGGCTTCTTAGAAGGAGACACTGTCCTGGAACACGTCTCATGTGCATTTATAGGAAATGAACCTCTCTGTATAGTGGGGGCAACTTGGCTTGCACCCTCCTGCATCCCACATGGTGCAGTAAGGTGACTAGGCTTAGTCCCATTCCTGCCTGGCCTGGGTAGGTGTGAAGTCTAGGCTGGCCTGGAGCTGAATCCCTCTGGCCCTCCTGTCCTGTGCCTTCTGACTCCGTGACCACTCCCTCTGCAGTCTCTCCTTCATTCTCCAGGGGCCACTTGAAATAGGCAGACATGTCCTAAACCTGCCCTGTGTGTAGGAGTTTGGGTGGGGTCCATAGCATCCCTAAGAAGACTGAGACTTTTGCAAGTGCCCTGTGCCTTTAAGGTACCACAGGCACAGATCAGTGAGTTGCTGGTGGCCTGGCTTCAGCAGGAAATAGCTGTGTGCTCAGTTTTCCCTTCTTCCCACCCCACATCCCCATTATATCTCTTACCAGCAACTGGTGACCTCTAGAATCATAGACTTCAGTATAATTTTAAGATCAAAGTCAGACCAGATCACTAGGGATCATCCACAAGGAATTCTAGCTTCAAATGACTACTTGCTGTCTGTTTTTAATAGGCCAGGAGCAGGAACTAACAGCTCTTCCCAAGTAGTTTATCCAGAATTTTGGGATTTTGGTGGGTTAGGTGTTGATTTCTATTTCATTTTTTGTTAGTATTGCCATGTATGTAGTTGAATAAATTATGAAAAGCATTGATTGCCATGCTTCATTCACTTGGCTAAAAAAATTACAGTTTCCTGATTCTTTATCTGTCTTCTGAACTGCTCTGTGAACCTCTGGGGCTTTCTCTGAAAGGGTTTGTATTAGGCCCAAGCTGAAACTGGTTATTTTCTCTTTTTTTGACTTAAGAGACCCAGGTTAGCTAACAGCTTTCACCATACTTTGCACAGCTACCTGGGACAACTCCCCACTGGAAATGGTGTCTCAGATGTGCTTGTTGACTATCTGGGATGTTGATGCCATGATTCTGCCCTATGGTCGACACCGTGTTATGAAGGTCCTGCCCTATGTCTTGTCTCAAGTTCAGATTTACACCTCTCTCAAATACACTTGTTATGACCTCTAAGATGATGTGGCTCTACTATCACCAAGGATAGCCCTGGATTTGGCTCATTCTACATTAGACATTTTCTAAACATGTGGGCTGTGCTTTATCCCAGGAACTGGGCATGTGGGAATCACCAAGACAGACAAGACTGCTGGTTTGGAGCTTATATCCCAGTGGGGTGCAGCAGTAAAAGTCAGCAAATAAATGAGCAAGATGGAGGCAGGTGCTGTATAGAACCTAAAACTGGTTGGTTTGTGTATTTAACCAGCACTTGTGTGGTTCCCTCTCTGTGTCTTGAAATAGTGAGTTGTCCCCTCCAGTCCTCCTATTATGCAGGCAGTCACTGTGCACCCATGAGGGATACTGAGAGCTGTGTGTGCATGGTCTCAGCCAATAAGAGCCAGGCAATAATCAAGGCTTGCTCTGGAGCTAGTGTTCTCTCTCACCTCAGGGAAGGGTCAAAGGTGAAGTTTGGTTATAAATATCAGGATAGAAGGATGGAAGGAAGGGACTTCTTTTTTCAGCGGCTTATTTAGTAGTGGCTTGCCTAATTTATTTGTTAACACGGTATATATATGTGACAATAGCATTGGCCTTTTGTGACACCTGCTGACCTAATTTGTACTGGTGACCTGCCTTGGTGGCATGCTTCATCTCCTGTGTGGTTGGAAAAACTTTTTTTTCTCCTTCAATAGTATTTTTTTTTTCCCATGTCATTCTTAATAACACTGCAGACCTCTTTTAAAAATTCTTGGCTGGGCATGGTGGCTCAAGCCTGTAATCCCATCACTTTGGGAGTCTGAGGTGGGCAGATCGCTTGAGCCCAGGAATTTGAGACCAGCCTGGGCATCATGGTGAAACCCCATCTCTACAAAACAATATAAAAAAAATTTAGCTGGGTGTGGTGGTATGCGGCTGTAGTCCTAGCTACTTGGGAGGCAGAGGTGGGAGGATTACCTGAGCCCAGGAGGTCAAGGCTTCTGCGAACTGTGATTGTGCCACTGCACTCCACCTTGGATAACAGAGTGAGACCCTATCTCAAAAAAAAATAAAAAATAAAGTAAAAATAAAAATTCTTGGTGTCTTAATTGCTGAGTGATTTTTTTTTAAAGTCATGCCTCACTTAAAACTTTGGAAAAAGTTTATTTTGTATCTCTTGGATTTTGCTTGTCTAAGTGTTTTTCTTCAGAGCTGTACTTTCTTTCTGGCCTGGCTCTGGTTATTCCCTAAGTGTACCTGTCACGGTTGCCTGTCAGCAGTGTTTATTTTTGGTTTTTGTCTGTGGCACCTATTGGACATTGTCACGATGGTAACCCCGGCTGCAACAACTCAGCTGTTAAAATCAAAATCTGTTCTGTGTTGGTGATTCAGGGGCTTTGCTCAGGCAGCCCAGTGTTTGTGTTAGAGCTGTGGATAGAGCTTCACAGGAGAGCCAGATCTCAACTCTCCAGCTGTAGCTTGATGCAGGCATTATCGGAGCTTTGCCTCTCCTGGAGTTTCTCATTGATCCCTTTTCTGTAGAAATGGATATGATTTCTACAATTTCACTTGCCTCTCAAGGGTAGTGGGAGACAAATGAGAGTGTGTGCATAATGCTTTATGTTTTTTAGAAGAAAAATAGAGTATTCCTATTTTACCTTGTAATATTTAAAAAAATCATCTTGCTAGTGAATGAAAACTTCTCAAAATGAAGCTTTTAATTTCATACATTAGTAAAATGTGGTTAGGTCTTTTCCATCACATGTTCTTTGCTCAATCTACTCTGCTCTGTTTAGGAAAAGCAGCTGATTCCCTCTCTCTCTCTTGCTGGTGTACCCATAGAATAGAGACAAGGAACTTTGAGTTTAATGACAGATGTTTTTGTGATTGTTCATGTCAGACCTGAGTGGTTATAAACCTGGCATTTCATTGAATCACACAGAATTGCAATGCTTTTGAAAATTAAATTCCAGAGATTTTTAGTTTAACCTCTCATTTTGCAGATGAGAAAACTCTCATGGTGGGATGATGGTAGATCATACACCAGAACCGAGGTCCTCTCACCCCCACCCTGTTTTATGGCCTTATTGCAAATGAAGTCATGATTGGATGTTATTGAGTGACAAGTGAATCTGTTTCCCTTGAGTCTTCTTCCTCATAGATTGTGAGTGTTCCTGCAGGCTGGTGTAATCACTGTCGTGACCTGCCATTTTTGTCCTCACCCTGGGTACCTTTTGGAACACCACCTTAGCCACTAGGCGTGTCATGTATGGCTCTAACTCATCCCGAGGCTTAGATTCGTAGTGAGGCCTTGCCTGTGAGCTTGATGTAAGTGCTGGAATTTGTGTTAAAAGCTCCATAACGTGTTCTTAGAAGTTGCTTAGGAAAAAATGCAGGAAGATGTTTTATTATAGGAAACTTCTATAGCAGAAAAGACTAATAGACTGCATTATTTTTGCATTTACATAATTTTTGAGTGCATAACACATTTATATGTTCAAAAGCACAAACATGTATAACAACAACAAAAATCCCTGTCCTGCCTCTGTGTCTTTTCTGTCTTGTCCTGACCCCTCCCCAGCTAGCCCTAACCTAAGTCATCACATAACTGGTTTTGGGGATATTTCAACAGATGTTTTGATGTATATATAATCAAGTATGAACATGTATTGCTCTGTCCCCACCTTTAGCAAAGATGGTGCATTCCACTTTTTAAGATGATCTTAATGCCCTTGCCCAGTGTCATTTTGGCCCCACCAAGGAGACTCCCATCTCTTTTTACCTCCATGTCCCCAAGTGCCTGAGAGGTGCCCAGTAAATTCTAGGTAGACCTTGCTTTCCCTGGTCATCTGGCTCAAGCCCCAAACCCACCATCCCTCACACCTGGGACTCCTGTTCTTTGCTTTTGCCCCCTTCAAACTATAGGCTGATTATTAAACCAATGTCTTGTTAATGGACATTTAGGTTGTTTCCAATCTTTCCTGTTGTAAACAATAAAACAATGCCCTTTAATAAACTTCATTTTGCATATATGCATTTTCATACAGAAAAAAGTCCATGAAGTGTAGTTGCTAGATTGAAAGGTATATGTATTTCTAATTTCTTTTCTTTTGAGACAGGGTTTTGTTTTGTCACCCATCATGGCCCGCTGCAGCCTTGTCCTCCCTAGGCTTAAGCAATCTTCCCATCTCAGCCTCCTGTCTGTAACTACAAGCATGCAGCACCACGCCCAGATGATTTTTTGTATTTTGTAGAGATGGGGTTTTCTCACGTTGCTCAAGCTGATCTTGAACTCCTGGGCACATGCAGTCCATCTACCTTGGTCTCCCAGAGTGCTGGGATTACAGGCCTGAGCCACTGCACCCAGCCTGTATTTCTAATTTCTGTAAGTGTTGCTAAATTATCTTCCATATGGGGTTATACTAACTTACGTATCCATCAACAATGTATAAGAGCCCTTGGTTTTTCACAAATTTGCTGAGAATAGTATGTTATCAAACTTTGGGGTTTCGTAAGTTGAGTAGATGAAAAATAGTATCTATGTGTAGTATGAATTTGTATTTCTCTTAGAGTGAGGTGGAGCATCTTTCTACATGTGACTGTCCTTTGAACTAGTTATATCTTTTGCCCATTTTCTATTAGGTTGCTCTACGTTTTCTTATTGATTTCTAGGAGTTCTGTATATATTAGAGAGATCAATCCTTTGTATGTGATATGTATTACCGATCTATTGTCCCATTTTGTTATTAACCTTTTGAGTTGATTTATATTGATCCTCCTGTCTCAGCCTCCCAGGAAGCTGAGACCACAGGCACGAACTGCCACATCCTATTAATTAAATTTTTTTTTTGGTAGAAATGAAGTCTCCCTGTGTTGCTCAGGCTTGTCTTAAACTCCTAGGCTCAAGTAATCCCCCTGCCTCAGTCTCCCAAAGTGCTGGAATTATAGGCATGAGCCACCATGCCCTGCCTCACCTTACTAATTTTTGTGTATTCAAGTTAATTGGTTCTTTGTTTTTTCATGGCTTCTGAAATTTGAATCAAGATTAGATAGGAGTAGATTGCATTTGGTAGAGTTTCTTTGGTCAGTTATTTGAACTTTTGTTACCTTATAATCCACTTTGATCTTTTTACCCCATTAGAGTCGTTTTGTCTAAATTCTGCCAATGGTTTCTAATTTAATTGTTGTAGAAATGAAGTGATTTGTTTTCTTCATAGAAGACTTCTAAGTGGCAATTTGGGCCCCATCTCATTTATTCATAACCAACAGCCTAACATAGTATGAATTTTATCACTTACAGTTGATCTTCCCATTGTATTTGATTAGATACAGGCATTCTAAAATGCAAATATTTAAAAAATACAGATAGAACTTGAAATTGAACAAAATTAGATACAACTGAAGCTGAAAATGGACACTTGATTTTTAAAAATTGTAATAAAATGATCTAGATTGTATACACCATCTGTTACAAGTTGTATGTGAATAAGGATTTTGTGCCATGTTGGTTGTGAGTACTCTGGGTGTTAAACTGGTTTTTGCATCGAATATAACTTTAATTATGCTCCGTACACGTGGATGTGTTTTTTGGGTATATCTACACACAGTGCACTTGCATGTGTATCTTCATCTTATTTATTGTTTGGTAAGGGACACATTGCTCAGCTTCCTGGATATCTTCCTAGTCTTAGAGGGGCCTCAGTGGTAGGATTCTCATCAGAACTTAAGGGTGATGACTTCTGGCCTGTTACATGGCATCTGCCTGAACATGAGTGTGCCACAAGATTGTTTCTAAGGTGGTCTCAATCTCTTTTCTTCCTTCAGACTACCTTGCTTGTCCTTTGCTGGCATCTGAGGACTTGTCCTGTGGAATGAGGCTAGAGAGAAAGAGGCATCTCTGTGTTTCCCCACTGTGCATCTACTTGTACCCCCAGTCTTTCCCTTTACCACCCATACATGGACATATGCTTCCAGTTCTCTGGACATATGTTTTTTGTCTTCACCACTAGTGTATATACCTACGGGTGGAATTGCTGGGTCATGTGGTACCTCTGTAATTAACTTTTTGAGGAACTGTCAAACAGTTTTCCAAAGTAGTTGCACCATTTTATATTTTACAGATCCACCAAAAATGTATGAGGGTTCATTTTTCTCCATATCCTCATCAACCCTTGTTATTGTCTGTTTCGGTTTTGTTTTTTAATTGTAGCTATCCTACTGGGTGTGAAGTAGGATTTCGTTGTTTTGATTTGCATTTCCCTCATGACTAATAACATTGAGCATCTTTTTACGTCCTTATTTTCCACTTGTATATCTTCTTTGGAGAAATGCCTATTCAAGTTCATATGCATGTTTTAATTGGGGTGTTTGTCTTTTTATTGTTGAGTTGTAAGACTTCTTTACATATTCTAGATACTACATCCTTGTCAGATACATTATTTGCAGATATTTTCTCCCATTTTATGGGTCGTCTTCACTTTCTTGATACTACTCTTTGAAGCACAAAAGTTTTAAATTTTGATGAAGTCACTTTTTTTTTTTTTTTTTTTTTTTTGCTTTGGCTGCTTGTGGTGTTATATCTAAAACACCATTGTCTAACCCAGGATCACAAATTTTAGCTCTTGCATTTAGGTTTTTGATCCATTTTGAGTTTAAAAAATTTATTATATGCTATGAAATAGTTGTCCAACTTCATTTTGAATTAGTAAAACAGGTTCATTCTTTTGCATGTGGATACTCAGTTCTCATGGTACAATTACTTGAAAATACTATTCTTTTTCCATTGAATTTTCTTGGTACTCTTGTCTAAAATCAGTTGATCATAAGTGTATGAGTTTGTTACTAGACTTTATTTTGAGATGGAGTCTCACTCTACTCTGTTGCCAGGCTGGAGTGCAGTGACGTGATCTTGGCTCACTGCAACCTCGGCCTCCCAGGTTCCAGCGATTCTCCTGCCTCACCCTCCCAAGTAGCTGGGACTATAGGCACGCACCACCACGCCCAGCTAACTTTTGTATTTTTAGTAGAAATAGGGTTTCCCATGTTGGCCAGGATGATATTGATCTCTTGACCTCGTGATCCGCCTGCCTCAGCCTCCCAGAGTGCTGGGATTACAGGTGTGAGCTACCACGCCTGACGTGTTACTGGACTTTTTGTTTTGTTTTGTTTTGTTTTTTGAGACAGAGTCTTGCTCTGTCACCCAGGCTGGAGTGCAGTGGTGTGATCTCTGCTCACTGCAAGCTCCGCCTCCCAGGTTCACACCATTCTCCTGCCTTAGCCTCCTGAGTAGCTGGGACTACTGGTGCCCGCCACCACACGTGGATAATTTTTTTGTATTTTTAGTAGAGACAGGGTTTCACCACGTTAGCCAGGATGGTCTCAATCTCCTGACCTCGTGATCTGCCCGACTCAGCCTCCCAAAGTGCTAGGATTACAGGCATGAGCCACTGTGCCCGGCCGTTTACTAGACTTTTAATTCTGTTCCATTGATCTGTGTAGATGACTGTCCTTATGCCACTACTACACTGTTTTGATTGCTGTAGCTTTATAGTAAGTTCTGAAGATTTTATTCCTTGTTTTTGTTCTGTTCCTTCATTATTGACTTGGCTTTTTTTGACAGTTTGATTATGACATCTAGGTGAGGCTGGCTTCCTTTTAGTTTATTTTACTTGGAATTCATTGAACTTCTTGGGTGTAATTTTTTTTTCATGTCAAATTTGGAAAGTTTTTAGCCATCATTCTTTCAAATATTCTTTCTTCTTTTCTCTTCTGTATGTTGGTATGTTTAATAGTGTCGCTCAGGTTCTGTGGCTCTGTTTATTTTTCTTCACGGTTTTTTCCCTGTTTCTCAGTTTGGGTAATCTCAATTGACCTGTCTTCAAGTTTGCTTGTTCTTTCTTCTAAATGCTAAAAAGTAGTTTTGAGCCCCTTTCATGAACTCTTATCTTTTTCCTGTTTTACTTTTGAACTCCAGAATTTGTATTTGATTCTTTAAAAAATAGTAATAATAATTTCTATCTCGCTATCAGTATCAATAGTGATACTGATATTTATTGATATTCTCTACTTACGAGACTTTATTCCCATACTGTCTTTTAGTAATTTTTGCATAGTTTTCTTAGCTCTTTGAGCATATTTAAAATAGTTGAGTTAGAGACTGCTTTCTGCTAAGATCATGTGTAGGCTTCCTCAGGGACAGATTTTATTGATTGCTTTCTTTTTCCTGTGTATGGGCCATACTTTGTTGTTTCTTTGTAAGTCTCATAATTTTTTTTTTCTTTTTTTGCTGTTATTGAAAAATGAATTTTTAAATAACACAATGGGGTGACTCAGGAAATCAGATGCTCCTTTCTTCCCCATGGTTGCTATTGGTATGTGATATAGTTGTTCTTATTTAATGACTTTTCTGAACTAATTCTGTAAAGTTTGTATTCTTTATTGTGTCTCACTAGTGAAATCTCTACTTGGTCAACTTGGTGGCCAAGTAATTATTGGATGGTGATTTCCTTAAACCCCTGGGATCAGTAAACACGTGTTTTTGTCGAGGGACTTCATCTGCCTATTGGAGCATACCTTCATCGCTTGGTCCAGCAGTTAAAAACTGCCTTAGCCTTTATTTCCTGCTGATGTTGAGTCAAAGTCAGCCAGAGGTGAGAGCTTAAGGCCTTCTTAGGTTTTCCCTGAGCCTGCACTGAAGCTCTATACATTCATGTGTCCTTCTAGATTCCTGGGAAAAAATGTCAAAGCTTATCAAAGTCCCCATGGACATTTTATTTCCCACCTTTGCCTTTGGTTTACCTCAGTTGTTATCTGCCACCTCAGGGGGCTACAAAGTTAAAACAGTTGCCTGTATTTTCAACAAACACTCCTGGATGGGGTGGAAGGCTTTTCTGAGTTTAGCCAGAAATAGTCAGTCTTGCAAATGAAGTCCGACAGGGAACCATCAGACAGGTCAAATAATGACAGTTCTTTGAGAATGAAGCTTTGAAAGAGCTCTGAGAGCACTGTTTTCTCCAGCGATGGCTGCTACGCTGTACCAGAAATGCGGCCTGCTGAGCCTGGAGAGTGGGGATGGGTCTAGGCCAAGTTAAAATATCACAGAGCTTACTGTTCTTACTGAGATGTGGTTGTTTTCCTTGAATTAATGCTCCCTGGGTTCCTACAAACCTTTGATTAATTTCCAAAATCCGTAAGAAGATACTGACAATTTTTGCCAGCTTTTTGGTTGCTTTTATGGAGGAGAGCTTTTTGGAGGTCCGTAGTAACCACCATTTTCACTGGCATCCTTTGGATTTAAGGAATCTCTTAAATCGTTCTTGTTTTCCTGGGGGTTCTTGCTGCCCTTCTTTTTTATCTTGTTATCAAAAATAGTATACTTTCATCGTAACCTCAGAATTAGCCAGATTCATTAATACTGTGTATTGTCTAGAAATCTCTTTCTCCCTGAACTCCGCTGTAGACTGGTTATTTCCTGTTCTGCTGTATAGCTACACTCCTGGTATTTTCTTCCTGCATATCTAGATTAAATACACTGTGTTTTGGACTTGAGTTGGATATTCCTCTTTTTCAGTTTTCATCTTCATTTTGTTTTTCTCAAAGTGATATTTTATGTAGAATTGTATATCTTCAAATGCATTTATTTTAACTTTCCACTTATTTCTCAATTTGGGTGTATGTGGAATTCTAGCTGAAAAATAATTTCCCCTTATTAAAATTGAAAGGGATATCTTCTTATACCCAGTGTTACTGATTCTGGAAGTCTATTCCATCTCTTTTGTGAGTAAGCTTTTTCTCCTCCTTGGAACTTTTAGGATCTTTTTAAAAACACTCAGTGTCATAAAATTCCATGAGTCTTTCATTCATTCTGCTTAGCTCTTGGTGGGACTTTTCAATCTGGAGGCATATTTTTCTTTGGCTCTGGAAAATTATCTTATTACTGTCATAGTTTCTGGAATGCCAAATTGATTGCCTGAATTGATCTCTGTTTCTACCTTGATTTCTTTGACTTTATCTTCCAGCCTCTTTATTGAAGTTTAATTTTAGCTACTATATTTTAAATTCTTGTGTTCTTTCTTTTTGGCCTAATTGTTCTATTTTCATATTTTATTCTGGTTATATGGATATAGTATCTTCTCAGATCTCTGTGAAGACATAAAATAGAAAATTTTTGGATATCTTTTTTCCTAATTAGCTCTGTATTTATTTATTTATTTTTTTTACTTGTTTTCATCTGGCTGTTTTTTCTCATAAGATGCAGTCCTCAGTTCTCTAGTAATTTTTTTTTTTTTTTTTTTTGACAGAATTTCACTTCTGTTGCCCAGGCTGGAGTGCAATGGCGCGATCTCAGCTTACCGCAACCTCTACCTCCTGGGTTCAAGCTATTCTCCTGCCTCAGTCTCCATAGTAGCTGGAATTACAGGCATGCAACACCACTGGTGCCTGGCTAATTTTGTGTTTTTAGTAGAGATGTTTTTTTTAGTAGAGATGTTTTTAGTAGAGATGTGTTTTTCTCCAATTTGGCCAGGCTGGTCTCAAACTCCCAGCCTTAGGTGATCTGCCCACCTCGGCCTCCAAAAGTGCTGGGATTACAGGTGTGAGCCACCATGCCTGGCCCTTTTTTTTTTAATACAAAAATATTTTTCTCCCATTCTCTTGAGTGTGGGACTGTATTGATGGTTTGTCTACTGTGTGTCTGAAGTCTGCTCTTCCCACCACCACTGACAGCTGAGTGGATTGACCAGTCAGCTTTGCTTTACAGGACATGGGGTCTTGGCCATCCTAATGCTTGAGTGAGTAGGACTTCACTTGACACACAGGCATCCACACTAGGTCCTCAGACTGCTGGTCAGTGTCTTTGGAGCAAGGTCCTCCATTCTTCTGTAGCAAACAGAGGGATTCCTGTCCCTTTCAATGGGGCATCCAGGGCCACAGCAGTTCCCACATGTGCCCCTGGCCTTGCTCCTGCCCTGCATACCTGCTGACTCCCAGCTAGAGCCCATGTAGCTGTGGCTTCTGGATGTCTCCTACCCCATAGAATTTGTCTCCTGTGTCTCTCCTCCTTTTGTCTTCCGCAGATTTGTTGACATCTCATCTGTTCCTGGCCTCCCTCTTCCCCCGTTTTGACTATCTGGGTTTTTTCTCTTCATGCCTTTTATGTCTGCAGGTCACAAGAGGTCAGAAAGTTGACTGTCTGTTCCCAGTGTGACATCTTCACCTGGGACCTCTGGAAGCATTTCTTGTCTGGTTTTCTCCCTTGATGATTTGGTTCATTCCCCTGGGTAGGCAGTGTGAGAAGCTTCCCCAAATTTGGAAATTATGTTATATAGAGCTGGGTGGGAGAATTATATTTGTCAAGTGAGCTTGTTCTTGTGAAGGCAGGACCGAGGAGCCTTGGGCCCTCTGTGTCATGTTTCCATTGCACACATGTTTATGGTTAGACATGATTTGGCCCAACATGTGTCTGGTTCATTTCAAGAGTGAGTGGATCTATTGTTCCATTTGCTCACGTTCCTCATGGTATTAGAAGGTCAGGAATGAAGCTCAGTTGCCTATTGTTCAATAGGACTAGCCAAGTAAATACCCTTTTCCATGGTAAATTCCCCTATGAAAGGTCATGCAAGTGGAATTGCGGTCTCATGAGAGGATGCTTCCTTGGAGTCTGCATGTGAACCTGGCAGAGCTGCCCGTGCCTAACAGAATATCTTCACTGTGTCCTGCAGTGGGCAGCCTTCTGCCACCTTCTCCCCTCACTGCATGGCTCAGGAACTATCTTTCATTTAGAAACTATCTGATGGGCTGGATGTAGTGGCTCATATGTGTCATCCCAGCACTTTGGGAGGCTGAGGCAGTAGGATCGCTTGGGGCCAGGAGTTCGAAACCAGCCTGGGCAACAGCAAGACCCCTGTCTCTACAAAAAATAAAAATAAAATTAGCCAGGCATAGTGGCACTTGCCTGTAGTCCCAGCTACGTGGGAGGCTGAGGTGGAGGGATTGCTTTAGCCCAGGAGTTTGATGCAGCAGTGAGCTGGGATCACGCGACTGCACTCCAGCCTGGGCAATGCAGTGAGGCCGTGTCTCTTAAAGAAAAAGAAGAAAAACTGTCTGACAGCAGTGACTCCTGCACATTATTTCTTCCATTTCCATTTTTTATTTATGAATATTTAAAATACAGTTAGGTTATGGTATTGTATTTCATTGACAAATACTAAACTCCAGTTTGGAAAACCTATCAGTTTGGGTTGTCTTTTTTTCTAATCATTTTATAAGCATTTAATGAGTCACCTACCAGATGACATGGAGAGTAGCTTCCAAATTGTTTTTATTCCACATACCTATTAGAAAAAAGTTTTAAGTACTTGATCCCAGTGTCGTCTTAATGCATGCCTTATACAGATACAAAATGTAAATGGAAGTTCTGTTTTATTTCCTCTTCTAATTACTGACCTGTGAACCCCCTGGGGTACGCATACCCTGCTTTGGAGACTGCTGGCTGGAATACATGATATGAAGTAAAAGAAATCCTACTCCCAGCAGCTGCCAGTCCAGTTCTGGAGACAGACAAGTGGTGGGGTAGGGATAGGTGTTCCTAGGGCAGTGGGGAGGGCCATGGGGTCATTGTCTGCCTAGGACAGGCTCAGAGGGACGAGGGTGAGCTGAGGCTTTTAGAGGCTTGGTTTTGTAAAGAACCGAGACAAAATGCAAAACCATGTGGGGACGTTGGTGGTATAATGGTGAGCATAGCTGCCTTCCAAAATCAAAGGAATTGGTCTCATACTCTTGGATGAAGACCAGGCTATAGTCACCAGGCAGTGCAGTAGCTCACAGAAGGAAGAGGCGGTGCTTGTCTCTTGTACAACAGTCCTGGGGTAAGCAATTCAGGATGTGCAGCCCCGTCAGCTCTCTTGGTTGCTGTAGTCCAGGGCTGGGCTCCTGCATCTCCCAGGTAGCCACAAGGGGAGGCAAGGGAAAAATACTCACCGCTTGTCTCCTCTGCTTACTTTTTTGCGGTGACAATTGGTCTCCCTTAACTGGAGAAGGGAGAAGAAGATTGGGTCACAGCAGCTTCCACCACAGCACTTTATGTTACCAGTTATGCTGAGAAAGATTTTTTGGTGGATTTACCTACATGAGCTGACATCTGCAGGTTGCTCTAGGTATAAATTAGGCTGATACGGTTTTCTTCACTGAGATGCCTGGTGAGCCTGATGACAACGCTGTAGTGTGCAGTCAGGTACCTTGGAAACTGTCACCCCTCCCACTGTACAGAACACCAGTGGTCACCCTGATAGGAGAGATGATTTTCTTCTGCTATGTCCTCAGGTCTCAGTGGCCCTTAGCAGCAGCTCCATTCGTGTGGCCATGCTGGAGGAAAATGGGGAGCGTGTCCTCATGGAAGGGAAGCTTACCCACAAGATCAACACTGAGAGTTCTCTCTGGAGTCTCGAGCCCGGGAAGTGTGTTTTGGTAAGTTTGGGCACCTGTGTGCAGGGCTCCCAGGTAGACTTCAAACCTGCAGTGATGCCCCTTTTGACCAACAAACCTGTTTACACTTAAGCAGTGAGGCTGTTAATTTCAGCTGCTAGGGCAGATGGGTTTTCCTGAGCATTTTCCAGACTGCTCAGAGATTGCCTCTGTGGGCACTTGAGCTTTGGCCCTTTGAGGTCTTGGTCGTTCCAAAGAGCTCCACTGTTATTACATCTAAGGCAAAAACAAGTAAATTGAAAATGAAAAGGTAGGTTGAATTTTTACAGATGCTACTCTGGAGGGTGCAGAGTTAATAAATTCAGAGAATCAGGCTCATTGACCAACTGGCTCTCCTTACCCAGCTGCTGGTTAGGCATTAGCTAAGAGTTCAGGACAGTAAGATTAAGGTGTGAATCCAAATGAACAGCTCGCATGTTACCAGTTAGCAGACTCGCTTACAAATTGGGCTGCATGCCTGAACCAGATCTGTTGGTGTCTCACCTCCTTCTGCCCTGTGAAAGCTTTGAACCCTGTCAGTGGTGGCTCTGTGCTGGTGCCCAAGTGGAGGTCACCTACAGATAAATTGAGGCACAACATGTTCTGAATTAACTTGTTTCCTCTTTCCTCCTGCTGGGGTGCTTACAGGGCGTGGTAAAAGGGATAAAGGTGAAAAAAATATTAAGTCTGGACGAAAGTCTTTAGAATTTTATACAGATATATTCTTCATATGTGCAAAATATGCAATAAAGATATCTGTTTTGGTTGCTATAAGACGTGCTTGGCAGGCTTCTGCCTGGGCTTCCCTGGCCAGTGCTGACTGGCAGGGACAAACTATCTTTTGGGCCCACAGTGACTCTGTCCTGGCTGCCCTCATGCTCGGAGGGACATGCGGGCCAGGTACTGAAAGGAGGGTATTCTGTCAGTGCTGCAGGATCCTGAACCAACCTTAATTCCAGTCTTGATATCAAGCCTGGACGATGGAGCTCACTCTGGCTACACAAAGGTGGGGCCAACCTGGGCACAAACAGCATGCTCCTTGGTGCTGCGGTGGCCTCAGCTGCTCCCTCTCCTAGTGAGCGTTTCATCCTAAACAGGGCCTCCTATTTAGGCCCTACGCGAGGCCGTATGTGTGGTGTATAGGGTTTCCAGCAGTGGGGCTAGGACTGACCCATCCCAGTTCAGACTCTCCTGGCCACCCAGGGCCTACCTCTGCTGATGGCCAGCGGCAGATGACAGTGGTTCTTGTTCTAAATCTCACCCTGTGTGCTCCCCTGCCTGTGGCGTTCAGTAGTCAAAGACCAGAGAATTGTTCTTCTCCTGCCTACAAATACTGTGATGATCACCCCATCACCCAGCAGTTCAGTTCCTCATCCCCTGACCCCTGACATATAAAACCTATGCATTAATTACACAGCCTGGAGCCTTTTCCCAAGCTATGGGCTCCTGTGACTACTACCAGTTCCTTTCCTTTATGTCATATTTGACTTTGCAGATGCCATTATGGCCGATTCCTCACTTGAGCTTCACGTGGTTGTGGAGGTATGAGAGCATGAGTGATGCACTAGCAGTACTGGGGCTGGCTAGCTAGACCTCTGAAGGTGCAGCCCTGGCTGCCTGGATTGTACTAGTGAGCCCATGATCCTGGGGTTGCCTTCTCCATGGACTGAGAGGTCATGACAGCCCCGCCTTAAAACACTGACTTGATTCTCCTGCCTTCTGTTGGGTGAACTCAGTGCAGAGCATGGAGCAGGTCATGATGCTCTCATGTTGGTTCCCTCTGAGCGGGGAGCTCTTGTGAGCCTTCCCCATGTGGTCCGGTTGCACTTTGTAGATACTTCATGCAGAAGCCCAAAGCCTTAGTCACTGGTCTCTGAGCCCATAGCCACCGTATTTGGAATCTGTTGGGATTACAGTCAGGGTACCAATGTTTTACTGTACACTATTTGCATAAATATGTGATTATTAATACATAGCTCAACTCTTAAGGGTTTTGTTGACAGAAGTGACTCCAGCTTCTTCATGGATATTTCAAAGCCATGTTTCTTTTTTGTGTGCGTTTTGTACACTTGTATGTATAGTACAAGTGGAATAGGGATGTGGCTAGTGGCCAAAACATTAACTTCTTTTAATAATGGCTGCCATTCAATGAACGCAGTCTTTGGGCCAGGCTCTTTGTGAGGTGCCTTACAATGCTGTTTAATGCTCTGCAAACTTATTTTACAAATTGGGACACTGAGGCTATGAGAAGGTAAGTAGCTTGCAAAGTGGGTAGAGCTAGACCTCAAACCCATGCCTGCCTTGTCCCAGAAGGCTTTTTCCAGTGCTGTGAGAAACAGGAGTCTCTGGAGAAGGCTCAGACCTGTCGGGGCTGGGAAGCATTGCTCCCTTTCAGCCGAAAGGCTCCGTGGAGCAGAACATGAGGAGGGAGGAGTGTAGGTCCCCAGTTTGGGTTTCAGAGTCTTCCCTGTGTTAGGTAAATGTGTGAGATGCAGCCACCAGGCAGGAGACTGGGGGAGCTGTGCTTTAAGAGGATAGCTGGATGTTCAACTTTCATGCCAGGGCCCTTGGGGCCATAGCACAACCCTGGCAGGCCTGTCTCCACCTGTGTGTTCTTCATGAGTGCAGCCTTTATTTGTGCCCTGGCTGCCTTTAGTTTTTGTAGTTAGCTTTCGTCAAACACCTGCTACTCAAAGAGTTTATAGAAATTCAGCAGAACCATTGCAGACTGAGGGGCACCTGTCACTGCCATGAACACGGCTCCTAAATATTCTCTGCTGAAAATCCCTCTACAATTGAAACACTGCATGAGTTCTTTCCCATAGTTCCTTAAAGTGCCTTTGTTATCAGTAGATGGCATTGCGTTTCTAATGCACCTTCACCTGTGAGAAATCAAGCACCTGAATAAAGAGGAGTTATGGAGAGCATTTAAACTCTTCCCATAGTGCTCCCATGCAGGGCTCTGCCTGCCTCCACCTCTTTCTGGACCACGTAGCCTCTAGTGCAGTAAATGCAGAGTGTATCACAGAAACTTTGCTGTTTATAGGAGCTATGCAGTTTGTTGTCTTCTTTATTGAATTATTTATTTATGTGTGACCTTTTAGGCCCACATCGTTTCCTCTGATTACATATATGAGATAATATTGTGAATTAATGAGCCGATTGCTTTGATTCACAAAGATCCTGTTTGCCTCCTGCTTGCTGCATCGTGTCTGCTGTGTGGAGCTTGGCACACTGCTTTGAGCGTGTGGATGCAGAGGGACTGCAAATGAATCAGAGGGGCTGGCTTTGGGTTGCAGCCCCCTGTCAAGCAGCTGCCTGATTTTGGGTCATCTCTTTAGCCTTGCTGGACTTCCATTTCTCACCCTTCCAACAAAGTTAAGCACTGTAGTCTGATTGATCTCCAGTGTTTGTTTGTTTCTTATCATTAAGTACCCAGCCCTGTTCAGGCACTGGGGATAGCTAAAGAGAGTTGAGGGCTTTGCTCTAAAGGTTTGGAGATATCCTGTGAATGTGGGCTTATTTGGGAAAAGGGTCTTTGTAGATATGATTAAGTTAAGGATCTCTCAAGATGGAATCATCCTGGATTATCCAGTGACACCTGTCTGTATAAGAAACAGGAGAAGACAGAGATAGACACAGAGAAGGCCATGTGAAGATGGGGCAGACACGAATGATATAACCACCAAGCCCAGGAACACCTGGAGCCACCAGAAGCTGGAAATGGCAGGAAAGATCCTCCCCTAGAGTCTCTGCAGGAGCGTGACCCTACTGACACCTTGATTTCAGAGTTCTGGCCCATGGGACTGGGAGATAATAAATTTGTATTGCCTTAAGTTGCCTGGTCTGTTGTTCCCTGTTACGGCAGCCCCAGACACCAGTGCAGGTCTCCCATCACAGCACTGTGAGGCCGCATGAGATGAGAAGGATGCAAAGGGATGGCATCCGGAGCTGCACTGCTGCCACCGCCCCCAGCTTCTTGGTTAGAGATTCTGACCTTCTGACCTCCGGGCAGGCCAGTGTAGACATGGCCTTCACTTTCCAGCTGCCTTGCACATAACCTGCTCCTCCCTGTGCTGTGGATCCCACATTAGCCAGCCAGGGCAGGCAGGGGTGGCTGCTAAAACCGTATGACAGTTCTTGCCTCCCTCCCTCCCTCCCACACTTCAGAATGTTAAATGAGACTTCTTGACTCAGGCAAGCTCCTTTCTTGGTTACAAAGATGTAAAATCAGCCGTGGCAACAGCACCAGCTCTTTTTTCCGATAGCTCGTTCAGTCCCCAAAGCTAGGCAGTTGGCATGCGCACCGTCCTCCTTTCTTCCTGTAGTCGGGGGAGCTGACAGGCTGTCCTCCACGCTGCCGTGGGTGGCTGCTCTGCTGCGGGGGCTCTTGGACATGGCTATGCTTGAGATGGTCGTTGTAGCTGTATGTGAGGTGAATGCCATTCCATATACCTCTTCATGTATTGACATGGTGCACACACAAGTCATTTAAAATCAGTGAAATTGCTCTGGAGTATTCTTTGAGGAATTAGACCTTGAAGCTCAGGCTTTAAAACTCATCGTAATATATTTGTTTATGATTTTTGAACCCTGTGAGTGTTTTTGTGCAAGCTGTATCCACCTCCTCCCCCCAATTTAGATTATTTCTCAAAAGTGGAATTCTAGTGTAATTGCAGCCTCTGAGCTGTTGCCGTGGTTCTCCCTTGTGGATGAGTTGTTTCTGGAGTGTTGTCGATGACATTAGCCCTGTATCCCCACATCCCCACCAACAGTGGGCTTTTCATCTTCACTTATCTTTGCTAGTTTACCCAGATACTTCTAGTGTCACTTCTTAGAACAATTGTGAGGATGAAACGAAGATAGGCGGTTTATTGTCTACTTGTCCTCATTGGCGAGCCACCTTCCTGAGTCCCCACAACCTTTCCTGGCCCACTGAGGCCATCCCATGGATTACTTAACATACTTCTTCATAAATTCAGAGTGGGAACTACAGATTAAATTTCCTTAGCATTTTGGCAAGAGCCCAGAGCCTGGAATGTAATGTGAGCCCTTAAGCCTTTAGTGCAAATGATGTCTCTAGGGAGAGCCCTTAGTGTTTTTCAGGGGAAATCAGAATCCTTCATCAACTCCAGTAGGGAAGAACTGAAGCTTATGGATTCAACAGAGGGCAGTAGCCCAAGGAAACCTGTTCCAATGTGAGTGGAAGGAATATACTGAGCAGAGCTGGCTAATGGTGCCCTCTTGGTGGCACCATGGACGGGGTGCTGGGCACCCTCGTTTCATGGGGTTGGAGGAAAGGAAGGGAACGCAACTCTGTATTGCTTTGTCGGCCCCATCGCTGGAATACGTGGGCCTTCCAGCCATACTCAGACCACAGCTGGGTCCTATCTGGCCTATACAGTGTCTTAATTTTGTTTCTAATTTTCAAACTTAAAAAAATAGTTGACAGCATTGAAAATCAGGAGATTGCCCATAACAGTGCTGACTTGTGGCGTGTCCTGAGAAGCTGGATCTGCTCCAGTGTGGCCCACATTCCCCCAGCAGCAGGTGCTGAGCAGGTGCCCTGGACCTCCGCCACGCTGTCGTCTCACCCCATTATCTGCCCTCGTTCCGAGGTGCCTTCCCGGAAGGAACGTCCCACAGCATTCCCATAAGTCTCATTGGCCCAGTCTCGATCACGCGGGCAGCTGTGAGGAGTAAAGTCGTCCTCGCTGGGCACATTGCTTCCCTGAATAGAAATGAGGTTCCGTTACTAAGGAAGGAAAGGGATATAAATGCTGGTGAGTCATCAGCACAGATTGGGGGATGCTGAGGTAAGTTTATTCATGTTGAGGTGGAAGTTTCTGTGAGGACATTTTGGGAACACTGTTCAGCCTGCAGTCTGGGGTCCCTCAGAGAAATGGACTGATTAGAAGTCTGGGACCGGGTAGATAAAAGAGGAACCTGGAGCGTTTAGTTATGCTGGAAAATGATAACGTGCCAGGGAAATGATGGAGCACCATCAAAGTCAAGCAACCTCCACCAACCTTGTCTGAGATCATTTGACACCAACATAATTAAGCATGGTAATGAGTTATAAGCCATTGAGAGACCAGAGAGGCCAGGTATCCAGGGGTCAGTACTGACAGCAATAGATAGATAACTTCATTGCAGAAGAGAAGGTGCTTGCTTCAATAAGACATGTAAACCGCCAGTCAGTGTGGAGGGACTAGGGCAAGAAAGTCAGCATTTCCCAGTCTTTGTGGGAGAGATGGGACCAGGCAGATGCTAAGCGGGGCAGGGTGGAGCAGGGGTGCAGGGGTTCTGGAGAGGAGAGTTTGCAAGTCAATAACTACAGTGGAGAAGAGTCAGACCTCCCTTTGGCCAGGTAACCTGAGTGAACACCCCACCCACTGAGGGCTGTGGATGTTGTGTGCCTGCAGGTGGAACATGTGTGTGTCCAGCTGGGTGTGCACACATGAGTTAATCAGGAGACGTCAGGGAAGGAAAAAGGCTGTGAAAATGTCCCAGATTAAAGAGGACAGGACCCCCAAGATGCAGGAAGGACTCTGAACTGGACCCTGTTCCATAAAAAGTAACTTCCTTATCCTTAGGAAATAACTCAGGACAAAGGGCCAAGATGAATGCAACCTATTCTTAAATGGTTCAGAGAAAATATTATGTTATTATATATTATACATACAGCACACATAGAGTGAGAGAGCTGTGTGCAGACGCACAGCTGCTAAACACTTGTATGGGTGTCTTTGTACTTGTCTTATTCTGGTAACTTTAAGCTTAAAATTCTTTCCAAATGTTAAAAAAAAATGAGAAGGCTAATAGGCTAATAAGCACATAAGAAGCTCAAAGTCATAAGTCATTAGGGGAATGCAAGGCAAAACCATGATGAGATGCCCCTAGACACCTCTTAGAAGAGCTGCTAAGAAGGTAGACAGCACCAAATGCTAGATGAGATGGGGCACCTGGTGCTCTTCTGTGCTACTGGTAGGGGTGCAGTGGAGTGGCTAGTCTGGACAGTAGCTGACACCATATGACCCAACACACGCATTCCTGGCTACTTACCAAGGAGAAATGAAAGCATGCAGATCTCTACAGCAGCTCTTTACCTGATTACAAAACACTGGAAATGCCCAGGTGTCCTCAAACAAGTGTGTAGTCCGCCTGCCATGAAGCACAGTGTGGCTGAACGTCAGAGTCCCCACACTCAGAGGAGTCATGAGATACAGGACTGCACACTGTGTGATTCCACACATGTGACATTTCTGGACACGGACATGCTGGATGGCAAAATGAGCATTGGGCTGAGAGGACTGCTGAGAAGGGGAACGGGGCTTCTGGGATGTGGGTTGACTATAGCAGCAGCTCATGGAGATGTGACCTCAAAAGAGTGAGTTTTACTATGTACATACTATACCTCCACAAACCTGACTTTAAAAAAATAAAATATGCACAGAAAAAAAAACAAAAACAAGTGCAAAACTATCAGACTACTTTTTCAGAGGTGTTATTTTTAGGTAGAAGCCTTTGAACTCCATCCCAGGAACATTGTACCCATGTCCTCTTAGAACTGCATCTTGCACTGGGTGTCAGGAGACAGCCCTGCAAGACTTGTATGCTCTGTACCATTCAGTGGTTTTGAAGGTTAACTACCTGAAGTCATATTTGAGGCGTCCCAGAAGCGTTACTCTAAGGAAAGTAGTTAAATGTGGACAGTGATGGCAGAAATAGTTACAAATTAAACCAGTTTATAGAACATGAGAATGTTCAGAGCATAAAGAAGCTTGTCAGCTCAATGACTTAAGAGACATGGGCCATTAAAAAAAAAAGGTCTGGAGTTTGGGAAAAAGAAAGGAATGGGGATCTGCGGGTTGGGGTTATGAGCTCAGAGTGAGAGATGGAATTCTGTAAAGGAATAGTGTGGAGAGGAGTTCTAGGCAAGTCAAGAACGATGTTAGAATGTGCTTGTTTAGGATAATTATCATGTTAATAATATTGTTCATATTGTTTTTACTAATATGCTCATCCTTAGAAAACAGAAGATATTTTAAGGGTACTAAATAAATACTTAACTAAAATTTTGCAACTGAGACCTTGGTCTTCCAGAGCCTTTATATGAACCTTTATAGACAACACCTCAGGTCCTGTTTGCTGCCCCAGTATGGAGGGCAGCCCACTTGGTTACAGTGATGACAGATGGAAACTTGACTGGAGCAGGTCTGGAAGGCAGAGGAGGCAGGCCTGTGTGTTTGTGGTCAGGACAAAGGACCAGTGGTGCTAGCCACACCTGTGGGGATGACTGAAAAAAAAAAAAAAAAAAGCAGACAATAACAAGTGTTGGTGAGAGTATGGAGAAACTGGAACCATTGTATGCTGCTGGTGGGAATGTAAAGTGGTACAGCTGCTTTGGAAAATAGTATGGTAGTTCCTCAAAAAGTTAACTGTAGAATTATCATATGACCCAGCACTTCTGGGTAAATATGCAGAAGAATTGAAAACGGACTCAAACAGATGTTTGTACATCAGTGTTCATAGCAGCATTATTCACAACAGCCAAAAAGTGGGGGCACCTGAAATGTCTGTCAGTTGATGAATAGATAAACAAAATGTAGTTTATCCATACAGTGGAATATTATTCAGCCTTAAAAAGGAATGCAGTTCTGATTCATGCTACAACATAGATGAACATTGAGGAGGACATTATGCCAAGTGAAATAAGCCAGACAAAAACAAACAGATAACTGTATTATTCCATTTGTGTGAAATGTCCAGAACAGGCAAATCTATAGAGGCAGAATCATTAGTAGTTGCCAGGGGCTTGGTGGGGTTGAGGGAACAATTTAGAGGAAAGATTAGAGCAAATGGGGAGTGACTGGTAATTGGCACAGGGCTTCTTTGTGAGGTAATAAAAGTGTTTTGAAACTAGATAAAGGTGATGGTTGTGCACCATTGTGGATATTCTAAATGCCATTGAGTTCACTTTTGAATGGTAAGTTTTGTGTTAAGTGGATTTTGCCTTAATTAAAAATTGTTCAATATAAAGTCGGCTCACATCTCCTCCTAAAATACTGATGCACATGCATGATGTCTGTGAGTGAGGATGGCCCCCTTGGAGAGCTGCACTGCCCAGCACAATAGCCACTTGCCACATGTGACAGCTGAGTAAACACTTGACAGGTGGCTCACGTGACTGAAGAACTGAATTATTTTATTTTAGTTAACTTAAATTTAAAACCTACTTGATTTAGTTCTTGGAAAACCTTGAATATTTTTGAAACAACTTGGGTATGTGAATGTACTCTTTCAATGTAAATATTATGAAATCTAAACACAGATCAAGTATTTCTGATGAAAAAGTGCAGTGCTTATCTTAATTTTTGTTGGGTTCAAGTGTACTTCTGTGTCCAGAGTACACTTGTGGACACAGAAGATTCGGGGATGTTCCCCTCCTTCCTGTTGGGCAGGTGGCTCGTTGTCTTCAGGTCCATCTCCTACT
Source organism: Theropithecus gelada (assembly GCF_003255815.1). Lineage (NCBI taxonomy): Eukaryota > Metazoa > Chordata > Mammalia > Primates > Cercopithecidae > Theropithecus > Theropithecus gelada. The sequence continues at coordinate 68,600,700 of NC_037670.1, forward strand.
GTACCCAGGAGCCCTCCACTCTGGGTGTGTGTTTGGACCTGGCCGGTGAAACCATGTGTTGGGGTCTGTGGAGTGCAGAAAGGCCTGGGAGTACCAGCACCGTCCCCTGGGTGGTGTGTAGGCCGACCCCTTGCCCACATGGTGCTGGCAGTGGGCTGTCAGCCCCAGTGTAGCTCTGCTTTGCCTCTTTATGCTGGGCAATCTGGAAAAGGCCCTTACTTCCAAGGGTTTGTCCTTATTTTTAAATACAAAAAATGGTATGTGTGGTAAATGGTAATGGTATGTATTTTACAGGACTTGTGAACGCTAATAAAATAAGTTACATAGATCACAGTAATAACTACTGGTGAAGATAAAAAATTCGTAAAGGATCTCTTCTTTCCAGAGATTTACAGTTCTGTAAGTTCCTCTGAAGTCTTCCCTGGAATAGAGAAAACAACATAGTTCCCTCTTGGAAGGTTTTTCATTGCATCAGCTTGGTAAAGACGAGGTAGAGTTCTTAGTGTTGGGGTCTCTGTGGGTGAGTCAGGTCCCCGTCACACAAACTGTAAAGTCAGCTACAAACCAGCTGAGCAGAGTATCTGGAAATGGAAGATTCATCCCAAATTTAAATTTGGCACTGGCAGAGCAGCGTCATTTACTGGGTAGAGTTGGCGTGTAGGGGAGCCACCACCCACTCCCCCTGTTCACCACTCCCCCTATCTGCACTGGGAATGTCAGACAAGATTTCTGGGATGCTGGCTTCAGATCATGATTGCAGGTTTTTGTCTTGCTCTTCCCAGTTCTGGAAAATCTCCACTGTGTGCTCTTCCACACCTCATCAGTGTCCACCGTGTTCGTTAGTAGAGCACATTCTCCGACTTGATCTCTGGGCTCTGCAGGGTCTAGCGCTAAGTACCTTCTATGGTGTGGGTAGGTTTTGGCAGCAGGGGCTTGGAAGTGGGAAGGTAGAAGGTCCAGTGTTAGGACACTGCTCTCTCAAGCCCGTATATGCTGGTGAGTCTCCAGTGCTCCCTCTCAGGGGGACATGGTGTCCTGTGGACTCACTGTGGCCGCTAGGGTGTCACAGTTACCCTGAGTGTGGCTTGGTAGGTTTTACCCACCCAGTCAGTAAGTGTCCTGGTGGCTGCACCTCCATGGATGAGAGCTGCTCTCACTTGCGGGCCCTTTGCTACGTTTTCTCCCTTTCTGTGAGCACCTTAGTGGTTTAATATCATCAGAGTCCCATCACACTTGGACATGTGAATGTACTCTTACAATTGTAAATATTATGAAATCTAAACACAGATAAAGTATTTCTGATGAAAAAGTGCAGTGCTCATCTAGAACAAAGTAGACAAACCCACTCTGTTGCTTCTTGGCCACTCTGGTAAGAATTTTGAGCCCAGCCACTGACCACAGCAGATGCAGCCAGTTTTCTTGTTTTCTGTGTCCCCATGACCATTGATAAGGGGGCATGGTGTGGCCAGGGCCCTCCTGTGTGTCCCTGGGACAGGCCAAGCAGCACGGGTCACCTAGGTACATACAGTACCCCTCACGTTTGCTCTGACACCGCAGTTCCAGTTGTCTTTTAAGTTTTTGTGGTAATGACATGAGTCTCACAGACCCCAGCACTGAGAGCTGGATCGTGAGTACTGGTTGCTGCTTCCTTTGACCAAGGGGTGTCTGCGCCATCCCCACAGAGGTGCCCGAGGAGGCCGGGACCACTTTTGGGGTTAGTTCTTGATGGTTGTTCCTCCTTCCTGAGAAGGAAGAACTTTAAGGAGTGGGGCTGGAGGACCCCCTCATGCAGCAAGCTTGGCCCCAGTGAGGAAGAAGTAGGGACAGGGCGTGGTGCCCTGTCATGGGGTGAGGACTCCCCAGGAGATTCTGTCATGCATTAGGCCGTGCCCTAAGTCTCACAGGTCCCAGCTTACCCCCAAGATAGCAGAATGCTGGGTGTTGCTCTTGGAAGCAAGAGAGATCACTGGAGAGTTAACTGGTTGATAAGAGCTAGGCGGAGCCTTCCATGGCAAGCATGGGGGCAGGCTGGGATGGCCCAGGACAGGTCCTGGTGTGGGGGGTGTCAGTGGTCTTGGAAAACAGCCTTTCTTGATGACAGTGGGCAAGGTGAGCACATGGAACAGACACCGTCCTGAGTATACAGGACCTGCTGAAGAAGGACAAAGGCATCTTCCAGAATGTCAGTCCCCTCAGGTATGCCCCTCCTAGCTCTTCCCTGGGATATGTTAGCACAGTCAGCAAAGGCATTCCCAGGCACAGAGTGTCCTGCCTTGGGTTCTGGCACCCCCTCTTGTCTGTCACCTCCCTTTGTGTAGTTGGTCCTGAGCTTATCCTGGACACCCATCCTTCAGTGGGCTCTGCTCTGTCCCCAACCCTGGACACCTGTCTCAGGTCTCTGACTCAGGTCTCTGTCCTGCTTGTCCCCAGGTGAACCTGAGCAAGGTGGGCGAGTATTGGTGGAACGCCATCCTGGAGGGAGAAGAGCCCATCGACATTGACAAGATCAACAAGGAGCGCTCCATGGCCACCGTGGATGAGGAGGAGCAGGCGGTGCTGGACAGGCTTACCTTCGACTACCACCAGAAGCTGCAGGGCAAGCCACAGAGCCATGAGCTGGTACGAGCACGGCAGTCCTGGAGAGCCCACCCTTTAGGCCCTTGTGCTGGTGACAAAGCTGATAGTGGCAGAGGTGTTGGTGATGATGATGGGGAAGAAGGATGTGTGGACTGGCTTCCTGCCGTGCCCTAGCAAGGAACCTGTCTTACCTGCTCTTGTCCCTGATCACTGCCTCACAGGTGCACTCTGGTCTTTCAGCTGTATTCTCATACCTGGGCTGAGAGCCCAGATAACAGGACCTCTAAGGGTGTCATGAGATATTCCTTGCCTGCACCAGAGCCTGGTAACGTCAAGTGTGTTGATAGCTTTTGTTTGTGCCTCATCTGCACATGTCTTCCCATGAAGAGTCGCTTGGTGGGACGTTTGGTAGAGGAGGGGAGGCAGCCAGGCTGCAGAGCCAGTTTCTGGATGTTGGAGGCCAGCATGTGAAGACTCTGTGATGTCAGCAATGTGTTAGGGAGGAGGAAGAGAAAGGTTCCTCTCTGACCAGTGTAGTGTCCAATGTAGAGTTTGCTCATGGCCAAAGAGAATGATGAATTAGATGTATACATTCTTTCTTCTATTTTAATAATCCCAAGAGTAACTATTTAGGGACAAAAGGGTTGCTTTCCTCAGATTATTTTTAACTTCCCGTGTCCCATATACCCAGCACGTGGGTTTGGGCCGCAGTACGGCAGGGCACACAAACCCAATGCAGCCTTGAGTCGGTGGGAAGGGGTCAGCTGCTGGGCACAGTCTCCTTATTTTCATTCTGTAAACACGGACCACCTCCTCCCGCTGAAGACCACTGATTCATATTTTCTTCTCATTTTGTCTCTTGGAGGAACCTTACCTTGTGGTGTATCTGGATTGTCTTAGACGTGCCTTCCAGTACAGCATGTATTAATACATCATAGGTGGTTCTGCAAGCCCTGTTGCTGTGTGTCGTCCATTCTTGCCTGTTTTCACAGACAAGTGCATCCTGCTCTTATGAGGTCAAGGAGCCTGCAGAGAGGAGTGTCAGCATGTTCTCCTTAACCTGGCCCTGCCACACCAGGGGCATGTCCTGAGCACTTAGTACACACAGTTAAGGTGGGATTGACTGACTGCACAGTATCCCTGAAAATACAGTTTGTTTGTTTTTGGGTTTTTCCGCCCCCGCCCACAATAGAGAGATTGAATTTCTGAGATTGTAACTCAGTAGCTTAAGCAGCAGGGATGGGGTTTGACCTCTTATCTGATTTCACACCTTTCTGTCCTTGCAGCCCTGTCCACCCTGGCCCTTGTCTCTGTGGAAGAGAATGTTCCTCTGGGTTTGGCCCCCTTTTCCACCCGGGGCATGGCAAGCTTAAAGGACATCTTTGCTTGGCCTATGTCCGTGCAGAGTTTGAAGCCTCAGGTAGTACTGCAGCACATGCTCAGCTGAGCTCAGCTCAGGTGCTTAGACAGCCAGACCTGCCTGGTTATGGCTCATTCCAGTTATGCTGCATTTGCCTGTGGTCACCACATGAAAGGCCAGCCTTTGAACGTTTGCCCTGTGGGTGGGGCTTCTCATGGTAGTGTTTGGGGATGGGTTATGTGAGGGTCTGCCCACTCTGTGCCCATATTCAGCATTGGGTCCACAGAAGGGCTGAGATGTATTCACGAGTTGACCTTTGGGAGAAAGAGTCTGTTTTGACTGGAGAACATGAACCCAGATGCCCTTTGTGCAGTCTTACCACGTGCCCCTTAGAAGTGTCTTTTTGTGCCACAGGATGGAAGGACTAAGGTCAGGTGGTTCCTTGCATCTTCCCCAGACGCTGACACTGAGTCTTTGTTACAGAGAGATGATAAAAATTATTGTAGTTTAAATGGTATTTGTGCATTTGTCAAAGCCTTGATGAAATTATTGTAGACTTCATCTTATTTATTTATTTATTTATTTTTTGAGACAGAGCCTCGCTCTGTCACCCAGGCTGGAATGCAGTGGCGTGATCTCAGCTCACTGAAACCTCCACCTCCCAGGTTCAAGTGATTCTCTTGCCTCAGCCTCCTGAGTAGCTGGGACTACAGGTGCACACCACCACGCCCGGCTAATTTTTGTATTTTTAGTAGAGACAGGATTTCCCCATGTTGGCCAGGCTGGTCTCGAATGCCTGACCTCAGGTAATCCACCTGCTTTAGCCTCCCGGAGTGCTGGTATTATAGGTGTGAGCCACCACACCCGGCCATTTTTATGTAGACTTTAGCTGTTGAGGCATGAGAGAAGCTAGGATGCTCTGGCTGTTTTTTTCCTCTAAGCCCTCATGTTTCCTGTGATTGTATCTCTTACAGAACCTTACATTCAAAAACAAAATAACAGTAATACCTGCTCATCATTGGAGTTGCCAGTAGTGCCAAGGACATGCATAGAGGTGTCAGGGGCTCCATCAGCCTTTTCTTCTTCTTCTCTACATCCTTGCCCCTCCCCTTCCCTCCTTTCTTTCTGTTTCCCTTTTCTTTCCCTTATATCCTTCCCTCTCCTTGACCTTCGTCTCAGTCTCTTTCCCCCATCCTTTATGTTCTGTGCCAAAACCTTGTAACATTGCATAGTCTCACTCACCCCCCTATTGGGGCATGTCGGTGAGGAAGACAGACACAGATCTGCCTTTGTGGTGCTAGGATTCCAGCCATTTTAATCTTAGCTTCTCCAAAGAGTATTTCAGTCCTGCTTTGCAGTCTCATTGATAATCCTCCCCAGGAAGCAGCTGCTCTGGTCTCTCCATTTCTGGAGGCCTAAGGCCTCCTCATTTTGATGGCTTGTTGCCAAGCCCACTGCCCAGGACCAGGAACGGGGAGGTCTGTTCATTCCAGGTAAGCTGAGGCAACTTCCAGGCAGTTCTGGACCTCAGACCCCTACCTAGATCCTCACTGTCAGTCTGGGAAAGGCCAACCTCAAGGGGTGAAAGATGGCAGCAGTACACATTGTATGTAAGCACCATGCACATACATAATTACACACATGCAGCATCGCAGGGTGCAGCTGACATCCCCTTCATGCCCTACTGCCCTGCTCTGAGGGCAATCCAGTGGGGTCATCCTGTTGGTGTCCTCTTGGCAAGCTGTTTTTCTGGTCCCTAGGGCACTGCACAGCTCAGGTGTGGAACAGAAAGTCCCCATGCCCGCAAACAGCTTCTTGTGACCTAGCATTGGGGAGCCCATAGACTGGGCAGCGACCCAGTTAGGAAGGATTCAAAGAACCTTGAAGATGCTGTGGTCCAGTGGAAAGAGCTCTGTGTGTTAAATCGAAATCTGTTCTGCTATAGACTTGCCATGAGGCACCATCCTGACCCTTGAGAGGATGTGTGTCCCTCCCCAGGGTAAAGTGCCCTGGGAGATCTTCAGCAACATGCAGGAGCCCAGGGCTGGTTGGTGCAGGGGTAGGTCCCAGAGTGACCCTCTCCCTGGGGTTGATCTGCTCCTCAACAGCCAGGGAGCCTCCAGCTCTCAGGCAACAGCTGTAGACAGTAATGAACTGACCTCTCAGAGCTATGGTCGTTCAGAGTGTGTGTCCAAGCACCTGCCTGGTGCTGATACTAAAGTCTCAACTCCTTCCTGGGCTTGACAGTGTCTGGGGCAGGGTCTGCAGCATATGGAGGCTTGCAACACACAGAGATTTCATGTAAAATGTCCTTAGTGACTAGCCTTTTTTAAAAAAATCAAATGAGGAAACAGACATAGAAGGTAGGTACATGCCCTTGTGTGGCCTCATGTAGCAGGTTAGCCACATTTTATTCAGGCGTCCTGAGGGGTACCTCACAGGCAGAGGGACTATCGTGAGAGTTAGGGGGCCGGAGTTGCTTCGCTGGGATCACCAGGCTTCGCTAAGGAGAGAGAATGGAAACAGGGCCAGGTTCTCCTGTCAGCCTCCATCTGCCGTTCACGTCGGCATAGTCACAGTTACCAGCGTGCTCTGGCATTGATGCCCATTTATGGTGTGAACTCAGAGTTTTCTAAATTTGCCAAGATTTCAAATTGTGCTTCTAATGCCACAGATGCTGTGTATTTTGAAGAAATTTTATTTTGAAATGATAATACTTTTATTGTTTTAAATTCTTTGGTGTCACTAACCTTTTTCCACAGTTATCAAATTTAAAACCCTTCATCTTTTCCCTAATTTAATTTCTTTCGAGCAGGATTCTCCCATCTAGAAAGAGAATGTGGAATGTACAGGTGCCATTGCTCTGTCTGTGCTGAGATGTGTCTGTGTCTAGGATCTCTTCAGCCTGGTAGGATTCACCCTAACGTTAGTAATTGTGACATCTCATAGGCAGATAGCTTTAGCATAGTCTCTGGTCATAAGAGTGAATTTGGTGACACACAGGAAGGCCTGCTCTCCACTTTTGCCTCAGGAAAGGTCTGAATGCTGATCTTGGCATCCTAGGCTCCCTCTATTTAAGATCAAGTCTACTAATCTGCCCTTTGCACTCTGGGAATCCTACATCGGGCCCTCATCCAGCAACCCGGTTCCCAGGGTGAGAGTGTGGTGGCTGCAGGGCTCTGCAGCTGTCATTTGCCCTACAGCTGGCTGGGATTCTGTTGAAAGGTTCAGAGGCTTCGTGCAGCCGCCTGCTGAAGTCATCCATTCTTATGTTTGGTTGAGACTATGCAGCCTCACACTTCCAGTGGGCAGAGGTGTGGGCCATGCTTTCAGGGCTGTGCAGAGGGGTCTTCATGTAGTCTTCTCTGCACCCACAGCCACTCCATGTGAGCTGCAGTACTTGTTCTCAAAATGGTCTTTCCAAAGTCTCTAATGTGAGTTGCCTGTAAGAAATTGATAGTAATGTCAATTCATCCCTAGTATATAGTATGTGTCTTTGATATGCTTGTTGTTGCATCACTTAGGTTTTAAAAAATGAAAAAGAAGCTGGGTATGGTGGACTGCACCCGTAGTTTTAAGTACTCAGGAGGCTGAGGTGGGAGGATCCCTTAAGCCCAGGAGTTTGAAGCTGCACTGAGCCATGACCACACACTGCACTCTAGCCTGGGAAGCAGAGTGAGACCCTATCTCTAAAAAATAAAAACAGGAAAAAGAAAACCCTCTTGTTAGGAAGATTGTGTTTTATTTAAGGAGAAGCCCTGGTGCTGAGAATCCCACAGCCTCATTTTCTGGGCCTATGCTACCGGGTTTTCTGCAGCAGGGACTGTGGATCATATTGGTAGAATAACTACTGGCCCTGCACGGTCTCTTTTGTCTCTTGTGGTCAGAAGGTCAGAAGGAAGGAGAGATCATCCCCAGCCCTCAGTGTACTCATGGTGGCCAGGTGAGGAGGGCAGATGTGGAGTCCCTATGAGGAGAGAGAGCCTGCCAACTCAGGTACAGATGCTTCCCTCAGGGTCCAGTCTTCCTGATGTCTCCTGCCATGGCCACACACTCAGGCTTGCTTCTGATCCTTGGAGGCTAGATAGTTCCAGAATGGCCACATGTTGGCCAGGGCTTAGTCAACCAGCTCTGACTGCATCTGCAAGGATGCAGTGGGGAATTCCTGACTGGCGGGTCTACCACTGGACATTCTGAGGTCTTTTCCTCCGTGCCACATCCTCAGTCAACCGTGGATTGTCTGATGATATAGTTCTTGATGCTGATACCTGGGGTGCTAGGGTACCTCCTCTGCACACCTTAGTCATGACTCAGGTGGGGCTTGAGCACTTTCTCTACGCACCTTTTCTACAACCCCGGTGGGCTGGGACACTCCCTCTTCGTGCCTTAGTCAGTACCTGGTGGGACCATAGACGTTGCAGGCTGTTTGGAATTTGGACAGAGATCCTGGTGGAAAAGGGACAAGATGAACCATAAAGAGGAGCCAGTGCTTTGCTGGGGACAGAAGATGAAGGGTTAGAAATTCAGTCTGTGGAGCACAGTCTTGCAGAGAAATTGGCAGGCACCCAGTACCTCCCTTGGTTGAAGGCTGCTCCAGGGTAGTACGGTTCTCTGGGAGCCGGTCTTGCCAGGCAAGTGCCTGAGCCCTGAGGAAGCAGGAAGGCTCTCTGCCTGCAGTCAGAGTCTGCTCTGGGAGAAAGTACACAGTGCCTTTTGATCCCCTTTAATCTCTCTATTTTCTGTTTGTAGAAAGTCCATGAGATGCTGAAGAAGGGGTGGGATGCTGAAGGTTCTCCCTTCCGAGGCCAGCGATTCGACCCCGCCATGTTCAACATCTCCCCGGGGGCTGTGCAGTTTTAATGACCAGAAGGAAAGGAAACCCTCGCCGGTGGGGAGGCAGAGCCTTATCCTCGGCCACCCTCCTCGGCTCCCTGCGTTCCAGGGACTTGCTCGTCTTGTTTACCCCTAACCATCCTTTCTTTCAAGGGTGAACCAGGCCTTCCACCCTGACCTTGCATCTCCAGACTGTTGCAGAGAAGGTGCGGGGCCAGCTGCTGTGTGGTGGCCACTGTGGCTGACGCTGAGTGAAGGTGTTTGAAATGCAGGAGAGGATATCCCAGCAAATTGGGATCACATGCTTTTGTCTCCACAGCAACCAGCCACTGCAGGCAGCATGTCTTTCCTCCCCTGCTCCCTGCTTGCTGTTGTTTTGACGCTATTCTGCTTGCATGTCTTCTGGTTGGGATGTGGAATTGTTGCTGGGCTCTCAGGCGAAGCTGAAGTCATTGAAGTGTGTGAAGCTCTGTGCTTGCATGAGGGCGAGCAAGGAATGGCTGTGCCTGGGGCTGCTTTGGGAAACTCTTTGCCCCTTGACCTCTTTTGGGAGCATTCACGTGGTCTTCTTGCTCATCCCTTTATAAATGTGCTTTGCCTGCCTCAGCCTCATGGTCAGAGCAGTGGAAACTGGAGCCCTGTTTGCACATTCTAGTTGTTGGGAGAAAGCCCGGGTTCTGGGCTCAGGTCCAGATGCAGCAGGGATTCTGTTCTCTGACTGTGGCGACCTTGCTTTGGTTCTTGTTGAAGTGAACCAAGCCCAGCCACCACGCATGGCATGCTGTGCTTGGCTCCCCATAAGACGTCCTCTTTGGGTGCACGGTGTCAAAGCGTAGGCAGGAGTGGAGAGCTGGTGCCCTCAGGAGGAGACCACAGCATGTTCATCAGCTCATCAGCAGAGCACAACAGCCACAAGTCCTGAGAAGCTTTGACCTTGAGGGGCTTCTAGGAGAAGTGGAATTTCTGCATGGGGCGTGAAGGCACACTGTCCCACCACAACTGAACCAGAAGAGAGTGAAGACTCCCCCCTTCCCATCCTCTGTGCCAGGTGTCAGACTGCGCTCCCTGGAACTTATGGCCCGATCTTACCTGTTGTCTAGGGACTGGTCACTGCCTCAGGAGCCCCAAGCCTATGCCCTGAGCCATGGCTGCTGTGACTGACTCCAGCCAAGGTGCAAAGATGAAATTATGGGACAGGGCCTCAGGCCTGTGTTCCAAGTACTCACAGGGGCTCTGGGTGCCCATCGCCGGGAGTATGGTTCAGCTACCACCGGCACTGCCCATTTGCCTGTCTCTCAAGCTCAGAGCATGGATGAGCCGCACAGCAGAGCAGTGCACCCTGGCACCATGCACGGCCAGCAAGAATCAAGGCCTGCAGATGCTAAGAGAGCCTATTGTCAGGGGAAGGACCCCACCCCTGCACACACTCTCTGTGGATACTTGGGTTGTGGGGGCTGTCTTGGAGAGTAAGTTTGTGGTTGGTTTCTGGTTTACAGTGGTGGCTGACACCCCTTGTAAGAAAGCATTCCTGGGAAGTCTTCTGTGGGTCCAAACATGTTGCTCCATCATCACGCGAGAGCAGAAGGCCCTAGATACCCCCTTTGGAATGTGAGAGCCTTGTTGTCTGATACTTGCCACTGAGCTGGTGAAGCCCCTCTAAGGAGATCTCGACCCTGGGGAGCAGAACTCTTGTCATCTATGAGGGGTCCTTCTGAGAAAGACTCATTTTTTTCCTGGAGTTCTTCCCATCGAGGTCCTAGGATTTGCACACCACTGTCCCATAAGAGCTTTCCTGCCTAATGAAAGGAGGTCTTGTGTGTGTCTCCTCTCATCTCTGTAGTTCCCGAGTTGGCCCCCATTGCAGCCCCACCCTGTGGGTAGTCTTCCAGAAGTGATGCAGTGGTGTGAGATGCCCTACACCTTGTTATTTGGGAGACTTTGAGAGTCACTTCCATGGTGACCAGTGTTTGTTTTGCCTGATTTTGTATTGTGTGTTGCATTTCTCCCCACTCCCTGCCCTGCTTTAATAAATGGCAAACCAATGTCTAGGAAGAATGACTGAGGGGCAGTATTGGGTATTGGCCCCATGGCAGGAGCAGCCACTTGCATCTGGTCCCGGTGCCACACTGCAGTGCTTGGTGTGGTTGTGGAGCCTGTCCCTGCACGCCTTGCTCCCATTGAGCCATGCTGTTTGGTGGGTGATTCTCTGCCCTGAGCCACCACTCTGGACTGCTCCAGTCTCCAGAGCTGGCACACCCTGCCTGTTTTCTCTTTTTAGACACAACAGCCGCAGTTTGGCCAGCCACTAAGTCCCACCAGCTGAGGTCCGAGGAAAGCGGGGTGACTCATTTCCCTTGTCCAGGGCCCCAGGAGAGTGAGGTGTCCAGCCTGCAAAGCTGTTCCAGCTCCTCGGTGTTGGTTTGCAATAAATCGGTATTTAAGCAGTTCTGGGTCTGCGTGTGACATTTGCTGCTGAGACAGTTCTGTCTGTGCATGGTCATTATTGTTATATTCTGGCCTCGGGGTCCCAGGCCAATGTACACAGCAAACACCAGCGTGGGGAATTCTTAGGGGTTGTTTCCCATCTGGTCTGAGTGCACTGGGCAAGATCTCAACACAGCTTTAGAAATCCTGTAAGATTTTGATTAGTGAGGAGAAAAAGAATGTAGCTATAGATCTTACATCCTTTCAAACAGGTTCTGGAATTCTGTAGTTACCGGAAAGCTTAGGGTGAGTGCAGAGTTGGGAATGATTCCACTGGAGGGCCATCTTTGCCTACCAGGCTCCAAAGCCCTCCTTGATCTCCAGGTGCATACCTGCTGTTACCTTTGCTGAGCCCTCACAATGGGCTTCCTCCAGGACATAACCCCATGTCTGACACACAAGTCTCCCAGGTGGCTGGCCACCTGCTTCTTCCTCAGTCAGATCTTTGACTCTCCTTCTCTGTGCCCCACCCCATTCCATGGGTATCCATCTCCAGCCTCCTCCGACCCTGCTCACCCCTGGGGACAGGACCCAGGGGTGTGAGAATTACTTCTTGGCTGAATGAAGACTGTTTCAAAGGCAACCCTTAGAATTGCCTAGCATACTCCCAGGGCCAGAAATAACCCACCAGAGAGGAGAGGCGTATTTGCCCCTGAAGAGTGCAGGAGGGAGAACAGTTGAGAAGTGTTTTGTGTGGAAATGTGTCCAAGAGGCATCAGCTGCTGCACAGAGAACTCACTGCCCAGAACACTGCGCTTGGGGAACAGACCTCACCCCCACCTCAAATCTGCTCCCCACTGGGCCTATTGGCAGCCAGCTCAGCCGGGGAACGGGCAGTATGACTCGCTTTGTGAATGAAAAGCACGAAGTTGTCAGCACAGAACCTGGCCAGTCCTTGATAAACTCTCTCCTCGGTGGTCAGAGGCCAAGCAGCCCATGTGTCTCAAGGTCCTGAAGAACTGGGCTATGTCCCTGAGGCTCCCTCCACCATCTGACTACCGGGTCTGGGGAACAGGCTTTTAAACCAGGCTGCTGCCCTGGGGAGTGCTCACTGGATGCCAGGGTGCCCCCTAGGGACAGGGTCACAAAGCCCTGGGGCTTCCCCTGCCAGTCCTGGTGAGGACAGTGTGGTCACTATTTCAGAGAGAAGAAAAATGAATATTCTGTCTTTTCAGACTAAACTACTCACCCAGCTCACACTAATGTGGATTTGTTAATTTTACCTTTTTTTTTTCTTTCCAACTTTTATTTTAGGTTCAAGGTTTGTTACATGGGTAAATTGGATCATAGAGGTTTGGTGTACAGATAATTTTGTCACCCAGGTAATCAGCATGATACCTGATAATGTAGTTTTTCAGTCCTCACTCTCCTCCCACTGGGTTTTATTTTTTAGTGCTGGAAGTTTAACAGACTGGTCTTACCTCAGAGGGAGGGAAGAAACCCCCTATCACTGGGCTCCGTGGTGTGACAGGGGCCTGGTAGGGGCTTTCGATCCACCATCCATTCCTCCATACCAAATGCCTGAAGTCCCCACTTTGCACATGGAGACAGCGTCGTGCCAGGGAAGAAAGGTTGAGCCCGGCTACCCCTCACAACTTCCTGCTTCCCCCTCAGAGGGTGTTGGGGAGACCAGAGCCCATGGCAGGACCAACCGTCACTGAACCCAGCTGGCCCAGGTCTACCAGAACACTCTGGGGGTATGCTGGGCTTGCTGGGTAAACCCCTGGCATGCTGGCATTTGCTGTCTTCTCAATGCTGATGGAGATAGGCACACATGGGGTGTGGGAACATGGCCATCCTCAGGCAGGTTCATGAGGGCACTGGCAGGCACTCAGGTGTATGCTGCCTCCTGCTAGGCAGGGCCGAGGCTGTTCTCCCTGGAGAAGGGCGGCTTAGGAAACACTTGCAAGAAAGCTGCTTGGACCTGGGAGGTGACCCTGGCCAGCCTCCCTGCTGCCTCTCTCAGTCCTAGGCCTTCTTCCCCAGAGCTGGTTAGGGCCTCGGGGACTTTGCAGTCTAACCCCTCATTGTGCTACAGTCATAGGAGTAAGTGACACTCCCAAGGCCATGTGGCTGGTGACGGGGGGCCCAGGTCCAGGATCCTGCCCCTTTTGCAGGCCTGTGGTTCCTTGTCTCCTACTTGCTTCTTGGAGCAGCCTCCTCTTAAGCCAATAGCTCCTTCACCTGAGCCCGGTCACTTCGCCCTCCTCCCCAGAACCAAAGAGCAAGACCATCTGCCCCAGGTACAGTCCTGGCCATGCCACATTCTCTGTGGCACTATGACCAAGGTGAGTGGCAGATACTGAAATCATCCAGGGCCACTGCAGACCCCATTCCCAGTGGACTGTCATCAAGGGACCCTGTGTCAGACTACCTCAGCCAACCTTGTTGCCCAGCACAGGTCTGGCACATTGAAGATGATCTGTGTTGGATGGGGAAGGCAGAGGGAGGATCCTCCAGCATTGATCACCCACCAAAACCCTCAACAACCCAGACATTGCTGCTGCACTGACCCCATGCCATGAGGAGGGCACTCAGGCTGTTAGGAGCCTGCTGACTCAGGCATTGGGCTGGGGCCTCCCTGCCTGTCTGCCTGCCAGTGGAGCACTGCCCCAAGCCCCTCTTACTGCAAAGACAGGGTCTTGCCTCCCAGTGTGCACTTTGTGCAAGACACAGGCAGGTACGGGTCTACCAGAGGACAGGGAGTGTTGTTGGGGCACCGTGGGGCTTGGAGGAGGCCCCTCTGGCAGGGAAAGGCAGCCCTTACCTCTGTTGGACTAGGGAGTTTAGGAAGCTGCTCTGGTCCAGAGAACTGGGGATCCAGAGAACTGGGGATCAGGGCCATCTTGTGACCCCAGTGATGGTCCCTAGTGGGACTGCTGAGCTTCAGCCTGAGAGTTCAGGAACTCACCAGTGATTGCTTGTGGGCACTAATGACCCAGTGTGTGGAGACCTCATTTACCAGGTGTGCCTAGCCTGCAGGCAAATCCCAGGGCGGTGACCCTTAGGGAAGGGACAGGGTTTGGGGTCATCAGAGGCCGGGAGACCCAGGTACCTGTCAGGGAATGGGCTGCAGACTGGAGCTCAGCCTTAAGGTGGGGAAGATTCCAGCACCCCTGAGTGACCACCTCTTTCTTGATAATGCAGAGAATGGATTTTGTGACTCCAGGGTGACATTTCTAAGCTTGGCATCATCCAGGGTGGGTTTGGGCTCAATATGGGTGACTGTTAGTCCAGGTCTGTCTCAGTGAGGCTGTTCAGGCAGAAAGGCTCACACACCTCGCAGGCAGAGGGTCTAGAGAAGAAGGGGCAACAGGCCTGAGGAGGGGACAGCCAGGCAAGGAGGTAGAATAGGCCTTGTCTGGACAGTGGTCACCTGTTAGGTCCACAGCTTGTCGTCCCTGGCCTGACCAGCCATGTGAGGAGAGATCCAAACCATCCACTTGAAAGCATTCAGGGTGCCTGATGACAAGACCCCAGCCACTGTGGGCTCTCATGTCCTGGTAGGAAGGTATACCTCAAGCAGATGGACCTGGTGGTGGTTGACACCGTCTGCCTCCCCAGGGCTGGTCTGTTCATGCCAGACCGTTTTCTCGTTTGCTCCCACCTCCAGCTCAGAGAGGAATCACCTTCACACCTCTGCTGAAACTAACCCAGCTCTGTACCCATCATTCCCCTCTGTGCAACACCTGCTCCTGGAGAACCCTACCCCCTCAAATACACATCACCCTCAGGGCCCTGTGATGTGCTCTCGTCTCCCCACCACCATTCAGGAGGCCACAACCAGGTCCAGCCTGTCTTCCCTGGCACCAGGCTGTCTCTGTGCAGTGGGGGAAACTCAGTCACCCCTAAACTATTCTCCAGTGTTCCCAGATCAGCCATGTGATGGCAAGAGTCACTTCTTAAACTTTTGCTATCCCCAGAAACTTAAAGCAACACCGGCCACACTCAAAAGTCAAGTGATACCAAGACAGCAACAGTAAAGCATTAACTGAGCACAGGGCCCTGTTGACTCGACACCCCAGGCTCTCCTGCTGGTAACCCTCCATTGGCAGAACCAGGCACTCTGCAAAGCCCTGGACGGTCAGCAGCCTTCTGAACAGGCTCTTCTGTCCCCACTCACAACTTCAGAGCAGCTAGGACCCCAGTGACCGCCCCCCCCACCCCCAGCTGCTTCATCTCTGTCCCATGATAACTGCTCTCCAGACCTTTCCATGATACGGTCATTTAAAAAGTTTTTTTTTTGAGAGAGAGTTTTCCCTGTGTTGCCCAGACTGGACCCAAACCTCTGGGCTCAAGTGATCCTCCTGCTTCAGCCTCCCAAGTAGCTGGGACTGTAAGTGTGCACCACTGTGCCTGGCTTGATGGTGTCATTTTTCACTGTATGCGTATTTGTAAACTGTATAAATCAATATGTTTGTCACTTGCTTTTCTTTCTCCCTTTTCCCTTCATGAGCTGTCTGTGTCCATACACACTCTCCTCCACTCCCCCAGGTGGGGTGTGATATTCCATTAAGTGAATATCACAGTTTATTTAACGACATCCTGTTGGTGAGTGCTTAGGTTGGTCCCAATTTCTCAATATTACAACAATGCAGCAGTCATTCTCAAGTGTGAGAGATTCCCTAGGCATTCCTGTGAGTGGAGTTGCGGGGTCACAGGGCATCCTCTGGGACGGGAAGGAACTTCCCATGGGAAGGAACATGGAAAGGGGAATGAACCCACCTCCTGTGAGTGGGTCTTGTTGCTCAGCTCCTCACCATTTTAATGGACTCTAATGTTTGCAGTCATGCTGAGTGTTAAGTTGGATTGCCCATGCATTTCCCTTGTCATGGTGAGGTTGAACTCCCATTTATATTTTTATTAGGCATTCAGGTTCCTTCTGTGAATTTTGTTTGTATTTTTCACCATTTTACTAAGCTGTTCATCATTTATTCCAGACCTCCCAGCCTGGAGCCTGTCTTTGCACTTTAAACTTCCTTTCCACCCTCCCGGTCCCCCAAGGTGGGGGGTGTTCTTGAGGATCACCCCTTACTCTGTGCTCAGGCCACCATGAGTTCCTAGACACAGGCTGCATTTCCCCCACATTTCCCATCTGGATGGGACTGTAGGGCAGGCACATTTCCCAGAGGCAGGGCAGGGCTGTAGGGCATGCATTTGGGATAGAAGCTGCCTCTACTCCCAGGATAGAGCCCAAATTCCCCAGTAAGCCTGCCTGTGCCCAAGGCCTGTTCCCTCAGGTTTAGAGAACTGCTCTTCTGGCTGTGGCTGGTGGCAGCACCCAAGCCATCTGTGTTGTTGATGGGCCCGTTCATGACCTGTTGGACGACCAGATGAGTAGTCTATCCTACTGCCCACTTCCTCATCGCAGGGCTTTGGGGGAAGAAAGCACTAAGCAGTTGAGATGGTCTAAATTTCTTGTCTCACATCCAGCTCGTGTGGAGAACAGAAAGTGAGTGCCATGAGCAAGACTGGGGTTGCAGCTCTTGGAGAGAACCCTGGCACTACGGGCCTAGCAGAAAGGACTGATCCCACTAAAAGCACCTCTGGCCCCTCCTGGCTCTCAGCCTGGGTGGTGCCTACCTCTCACAGAGGTCTGGCCACTTGGCGCTCTACCTGGGGAGCTCTCTGCTGTTGACTGGGAGAATACCCAGGTGGAGATGCGACCCAGCCCTCCACGTCCCACCTGCCTTCTCCCCCTTCCTAGGAACCTTCAGGACAGGGTCACCCAAGTCCAGAGCCTGGGAGCCCCTGGCCACTTCCCCAGCCAGCACTGGGATCTCCAGCCTCCACCACGTCTGGGACTAGCCCCTGACAGGGGACCATGGAAGGGATTCCCATCTGAACAACGAAACCGCGGAGCAGAGAATCCACATGTCTCAGATCCATCAGAGAATTGCCGTCGTACAGCACATGCTGCCCCCAAACCAGAGAGACAGGCAGGTGGACACTGAGAACCACAGCTCACTGGAGCAGAGGCTGCTGCTGGAGCCCCATGGGAAGGAACATGGAAAGGGGAATGAACTGGGGATAGAGGGAAACTCATTTTCATCCAGCTCAGTGGAATCCTCTACTGAAGTCCTGAGAAGCACACACTCAACTGTGAGGAAGACAGCTGCTGGGGGTCAGCTAGGCCCATCTCTTCTCCGAGAACTGACCCCCTCACAGGGATTGCCCTGCCTTTTGCCCCAAGGAAGCAGAGCATTGGTTTTGGGATGTAAGACCAGCACCCAAAGCTGCCAGCCAGGGCTGAGTGGGCACCTAGGGAGTAGGGTGGGGACAGAGTGGACAGAACAGAGACACTGACTGCAGTGTGAGAGGCCAGTAGAGATCCAAAGAGATCAGAGACAGGGAGGAAGAGAGACACTCAGAGAGGGACCCAGGAGGGAGAGGAACACTCAGGGACACAGAAGGGACAAGGAGGGAGAGGGACTTAGAGATGGACACAGGAGGGACAGGGAGGGAGGGAGATACAGAGATGGACACAGGAAGGAGAGGGACATGGGAGGGACAGGGAGGGAGAGGGACACTCAAAGATGAACACGGGAGAGTCAGGTAGGGAGAGGGACACTCAGAGATGGACATGGGGGAAAAGGAGGGAGAGGGACTTGGGGACTCAGAGATGGACACCGGAGGGACAGGGAGGGAGAGGGACTGAGAGGTGCACTCGGGAAGGACATGGAGGAAGTGTAATTTGGGTGCTCACGGCAGCCCTGCAGGGTTTCAGGGTCCTTCTGTGTTCAAGACAAATATCCCTGTTTCTAAAGGTTAGTCATTTTTGTGTCTTGGAGATAAAAGCCCTAACTTGAGGTCGCCGTCATGGCAGCTTTGCAGGGCTTTGCTGATTCCCTGGGAATGTCACCTGCTGCTGGTGCTTTTGGAGCGTGTGGCAGTGGGCTTAGTCTTCAGAGGTGGTCTCATTTTGGGGTTCCAGTGGAAGCCGCCAACACCTGAGTGGATGAGAGGTGCAGTTTCCCGTCTTCCCCTCCCCAATAGGATCAGAACTCCTAGGGGAGGAGAGTGGGGGGTGGAGGCTTTTGGGGCCTGTTTGAGAAGGACTGCCCTGATCAATGCCTGAGGTGCATCCTACCCATCCCCCACGTGACAGCTGAGAAAACCAAGGCAGGTGGAAGGTGCCAGAATCTGAAGGTGTACGTCTCGACAGCACCATGTCTGACTTTTCGTTAGCAATGGGTTAGGCGCTTAAAGAAATGTGGGCTGACGGGCCCACACATGAAGGAGGAGGCACCACCACCCACTCTGCGGGAAGGCGTGGCCATAGGTTCACCCCAGGACACAGAGCCCTGCTGATCGGGGAGGCAGGACAGTGTGGAGCCCACGCGATCTACACCAGGGCGGCTGGTATGGGAGAGTCCTCGCTCCCTCAGAACAGGAGGACGAGAAGACCTTCCTGCGGATGCACAAGCTGTTGTGATCTGGGAATATCAGCATTAGAGACTGCGGGTTCCAGGATTGGGGTAAGGAAGGAAAAAGAGAAAAAGGACCCCCAGCCATTGGGGTTCAGTTCAAGGAGCTGTCCATCCTCCTGCCAAGAGGTGGGATGCAGGGATCCCTGGGGGTGTGATCAGAGACCCCCTGCCCTAGTCTTGGGAGGGGCCCCTCATGTCACCCCTCACCTCATCCCACCTTACTTCACCTGCCACGAAGCCCTCCCAGGCCCACACCCTCCCTTCGGGCTCAGAGCCTGGGTTCAGCTTCCTGGGAGGGACGCCTCTCCAGAGGGCACCACCCATCGGTGGGCACAGTAGTGCAGGCTCCAGACCCCAGGCCTGGTCAACAGGTCACTGCTGTGGCCAAACACGATCCTGTGGACTTAGAGGTGGTGATGGACACCGTGTTGAACCCCTGTTAAGCGGAAGGCAGGCAGTGTGTCTGGTGGCCAGAAGGCATTGGGGCAGAAAGTAAACGGTCTGCTTCAGCCTGGATCCACCTGCCACAGGCAGCCTCTCTTGTGTTCAGGATCTTTGTGAGCAACACGGGCCACCAACACCCCACATTTCCCATGTAGTGACAAAAGATTAAAACAAAAGATTAAAAAAAAAAACTGCCATCCTTTATTTTTGGGACACAGAAGGGACAAGGAGGGAGAGGGACTTAGAGATGGACACAGGAGGGACAGGGAGGGAGGGAGACAGAGGACTGGGCTCTGGTGGACTCCACAGGGCCCAGGGAGCAGGCTGGGCTTAGGTCGGGTCCCTGGGAGGGTCTCCTCAGAGGGGAGAGGGCCCTGGAGACATGGATGAGAAAGAAGAGTGGGGACCCTGGGGGCTAGATCTTAAAGGCCATGGTCTGCTGTTTGGAGTTGATCCCAAATGTCTGAAAGCAGAAGAGAGGAGCAGGGCAGGGGCCAGACCCCAAGGAAGGGCACTGGGAGATAGGGACACCACAACCCTACTTGGCCGCTGAGAGCAGAGCCACCCTCAGTCCCACCACTGCAGCTCTGTGCAGGCCCAGGCCACCTCTCCCCTCCCCTGATCCTAACCCCCTTCTCCCCTGCTCCTCTTCCATCTCCTTCCTTTTCTCCTTTTCATAGGCACATGGCTTGGCTCACCACGTGTGATCCCCAAGGATCCCCAGGCAGGATCTCCTGCTCCACCAGGACACGTGAAGGCAGGTGCCACAGGCAAGGTGGAGGCCTGGGCACAGGTGTACATGGGGTGGCAGGCCCCACAAAAGTACCCCTTGGCCACTAGATAAAGGGGCTGTGACCCCAGAAGCTAAGAACTTCCTCAAGGCCTGTTCTCAAAGGGGTGTGTTGTGACCCTCCCCATCCCCTGCTCACCTCGCCCAGCCCTCACTGTCACTTCCGCACTGAGCAAGGTGGAGCACAGCTGGGCTCTCCCTGACTGCTTGCTCAGAGCCAAGGCTACCACAGGAAGGTTAGGGAGGGGGCCTGGCCTCCCCATGCCTCAGTTTCTTCAGCTGCAAAATGACCAACATTGAGTGGGAAGAACCCCAGCATTGAGCATCCAAAGGCACTGGCAGGCTCCCTGGGGGTCCCACCCCATGAGGGTATCAGCGTTCTTGGGAGTACCACCTGTCTCTGGCCTCCAGTGAATGGCCTCCTGCCACCTAGGGCCTGCCGACCAGGGGTGAGCAACTGAACCCAGGATCACCTGCCCTCAACCCCCACCCCTCTGACCACCCCCTGAGCCCACTGCCCACCTCTGCTGAATGATCACACTCTCCCTTTCCCCCACCCAATGCAGCACACAGACCTGGACACACGTCAATGGCCCCTCCTTCAGGACCCCTGCTGCCCATGGACAAGACCTGGCCTGGCCCCTAACCCAACCCCTCTCTTCCCCTACCCTTTCTGATTCCCTCCCCTACCCATCATCACTGTTTACTACACTGCCCTCACCTGAGGAGGGGTGTTGGGAAACCCCCACACACTTTAAATTATTTTAAGTGTGATAAAATACACATAACATAAAATTTATCTTTTTAACAATTTCAAGTGGGCAAGCTCTGTGGCAGTAAGTACATTCACATGGTTGTGCAACTATCACCACCTTCCAGCTCCAGAAGTTTTTCATCTTCCCAAACTGAAACTCCATAGCCATTAAAATTTTGAGTTGTTGCTGGCATTGAAAAAAACAAGAGATTTTACATAAAGACCCAGTTTCTGAGCTCTTTTGAAAAAGTGAAGAGTCCAGGAAGTGCTGGGTGGGATCCTTCTAGGGACAGCCTCAGCTGTAGCAGGTAGGCAGGGCTGAGCACCACAGTCCTCACCACTCCCCACTTCATACCACAGCTCCCCCACATAGGGACATTCAGGGCAGAGAGGACCCACTGCCCTAGAGGCAGCATCCCCTGGCAGATCGGTTGTCAGCCTGGTCAGCCTGGCTGCAACATTGCACTGGGAGGAACTGGAGACCGAGCAAGGGAAGCTACCAGGGTCCAGAGGGAGAATGGAGTCAGACTGCCTTGGCAGAGGGAACAGCCCAGGTGGAATCCACGAGCAGGTACGTGCATGGGTGAGGATCCGGGATATAGGGCCTTGAATGGCAAACTAAGGGGTGTGGATAGATTTGTGGTCAGTTGAAGATGTGGAGAGCCCTCACAGGGGAGGGCAGGGTCTTGAATTTAGCACGATGGCAGAGCAAGGGGTGGAGTCAGAGGCAGAGACAGGAGATGCGTTAGTAGGGAGGGCGGCCTGGGTGCTCCTCACCTTTAGCTGCTTTCTCTCATAACCCTCTTGTCCACCGAGAAAGGCTGAAGGGATGCCCAGGACGAAGGAACTGTCTGAGGCCTGCCTTCACAGGCCACCCAGGTTATCTTCCACACATGAACAAACATAAGCCTAGATGGATTTCTGGGATTAATTTTTAACTTCTTATTTTTCAGAATAAATTTTAATATATAAAGTACATTTTGATGTACAAACATCATAAAAGATGAAAGAACACTGTCACACAATACTGTCCTTTTAGCAAAATGGGATGGTCCAGGATCATCTTGTGAAATATTGTGTGGTGAAGTCCTTCATGCTGAATGATTCACTGAATGAGAATGTCATATTTCCTTTTTGAAATTAGAAATAAATTGTTCATCGTTAATTCTTGAGTTCAAGAAAATTTATCTGGGATGTTATCATTTGAAGACTCATTCTAAGATTTCCCTTATACTTTCATTTTCATCACTATCATTAGAGAGTGCTGCTGTCTTTCTGTGTCATCTTCTGAATTGCCTAATAATAGTGAATGTCATTCTCTGCAAATTTTCTAATCTTTGCTGATATAGGCAGCAAATGAAAAATTCTGAATCCTCAACTGTGTTCAATTAAAGCTAAATGTGGCTATCAGCTGTGTTCATTTCTATCTTCTCTTTTCTCCTCTTTGTCTTCCTCCTTCTTTTATGAATACAGAAGTTAAACTTTTTAAATCCACATAGAACATAATAATAATGTACCTAGAAAATACTAACAAATCTACCCAAACAGTGTGATAATATATATATAACATAAAAACATAAAATTTACCATTAGAAGCTCTATGGCATTAAATATGTTCACGTGATTGTATAACCATCACCACCACCGTCCAGCTCCAGAACTTTTTCATCTTCCCAAACTGAAACTCCATATTCATTAAAATATTATTGCTACATTAATAAGTGAATTTAGTAAGTTTGAAGAATACAAGATCAATGTACAAAACCAAATGCATTTCTGTATACTAGCAACAAACAAGTGGAAAATAAAAATTTAAATGCCATTTACCATAGCATCAAAAGTGAAAAATACTTAGGAATTAATTTAACCAAGCATGTATAGGACCTGTATACTAAAAACCACAAAAAATACCTACCTAAGGAAATTAAATAAGACTTTTTAAAAATGGAGAGATATATCATATTTGTGAATTGGAAGACTTAATATTGTTAAGCTGTCAATTCTCCCCAAACTGATATATAGATTCAATATAATCCCAATAAAATTTTCAGCAGGGTTTTTTCCCCCTTTGATGGGAGACTTTTTATTACAGATTCATCTCGCTGCTCATAATTTGTTTATTCAGGTTTTCTATTTCATATTGGGTCAATATTGGTAGGTTGTATCTGCCCAGGAATTTATCCATTTCTGCTAGGTTTTCTAATTTGTTGGCATACAGCTGTTTGTAATAGCCTCTGATGATCCTTTGCATTTCTGTGGTGTCAGTTGCAATGTCTCTTTTTTATTTCTAATTTTATTTATTTGGGTCTTTCCTTTATTTTTCTTTGATTTGTCTAGCTAATGGTTTGTCAATTTTGTTTATCTTTTCAAAAAACAATTTTTTATTTTGTTGATTTTTTTTTTTTTTTAGTCTTAATTTCAATGATTTCTGCTATGACATTTATTATTTCTTTTCTTGGACTAATTTGGGTTTGGTTTGTTCTTGCTTTTCTAGTTCCTTGAGATGCATCAATAGGTTGTTTTCTGGAATCTTTCTACTTTTTTGATGTAGGCATTTATTGTATAAGTTTCCCTGCTAATACTGCTTTTGCTATGTCCCATAGGTTTTGGTATGTTGTGTTTCTATTTTCATTTGTTTCAAGAACATTTTTAATTTTATTCTTAATTTCTTCCTTGATCCATTGATCATTCAGGAACCTGTTGTTTAATTTCCATGTATTTGTACAATTTTGAAACTTCCTCTTATTATTGATTTCTAGTTTTATTTTATTGTGGTCAGAAAAGATACTTGATATAATTTCAATTCTTTTAAAATGGTTGAGACTTGTTTTGTGACCTAACATGTAGTCTGTCATGAAGAATGTTCCATGTACTGATGAAAAGAATAAGTATTCTGCAACAGTTGGAATAAATGTTCTGTAAGTGTGAGGTTCATTTGGTGTAAAGTGCAGTTTAAATCCAGTGTTTGTTGATTTTCCATCTAGATGATCTATCCAGTGCTGACAGTAGGGTGTTGAAATCCCCAACTATTATTATATTGGAATATATCTCTCCCTTTAGAGCTAATATTTGCTTTATATATCTGAGTGTTCTGGTGTTGGGTGCATATATATTTACAATTGTTTTATCTTCTTGCTGAATTGATCCCTTAATCATTATTTAGTGACCTTCTTTGTCACTTTTTACAGTTTTTGACTAAAGTCTGTTTAATCTGATACAAGTATAGCTATTTCTGCTCACATTTGGTTTCCATATGCGTGGAATGTTTGTTTTGTTTCTTTCATCCCTTCACTTTCAGTCTATTTATGTCTTTACAGATAAAGTGAGTTTGAGTTTCTTGTTGGCAGCATATAATTGAATCACTTAAAAAATCTATTCAGCCAGTCTGTATCTTTTAAGTAGGAAATTTAATTGTTTACGTTCAAGGTTTATTATTGATAGGAGAGGACTTCTATCATTTTGTTAGCTGTTTTGTGGTTATTTTGCATTTCCTTTATTTTTCTCTGAACTCTGCTTCATTGTGGTTTGGTGGTTTTCTCTAGTGATAAGATTTGATTTTTTTTCTCTTTCTCCTTTGTATATCTGCTCTACCAATGAGTTTTATACTTTTGCATGTTTTCATGATAGTAGTTATTGCCTTTTTACATCCAGATGTAGAACTCCTGAGCATTTCTTCTAAGGCTGGTTTACTGGTGAATTCTTTGTTTTTACTTATCTGGGAAATACTTTATTTCTCCCTCATTTCTAAAGAGTAGCTTTTCTGGGTTAATATTCCTGGCTGGCTTTTTTTTTTTTTCTTTCAGCACTTTGAATATAACATTTTATTCTCTCCTGGCCTCTAAGATTTCTGCAGAGAAATCACCTATTTGTCTATTGGGGATTCATCTATATGTGACTTGGTGCTCTTCTCTTACTGTTTTTAGAATTCTCTCTTTGTCTTTGACTCTTGACAGTTTGACTATAACATCCCTTGAGAAGTACTTTTTTGGGTTGAATCTATCTGGGAATACTTGAGCTTCCTGGATCTGGATGTTCATATCTCCCCCAGACTTGAGAATTTCTCAACTATTATTTCATTAAATAGGTTTTCTATACCTTTTCCCTTCTCTTCTCCTTCTGAAATTTCCATAATATAAATATTTGTTTGCTTAATGGTACCCCATAAGTCTCATAGGCTTTATTCATTCTTATTTCTCTGTTGTCCCCCTCTGACTGGGTACTTTCAAATGACTTGTCTTCAAGTTCAGTGGTTCTTTCTTCTGCTTGATCAAGTCTGCTATTGAAGCTCTCTACTGTATTTTTTATTTCATTCACTGCATTCTTTAGTTGTAGGGTTTCCATTTGGTTCTTTTTTTTATAATTTATATGTCTTTGTTTAATTTCTCATTCATATTGTAAATTGGTTTCCTCATTTTGTTGAATTGTCTATCTATATTTTCTTGTATTTTGTTGAGTTTCCTTAAGATCATTATTTTGAATTTGGCAATTAATTGATTTTTTTACTGGGGTTTGTAGAGAGTTATTATGTACCTTTGGCAGTGCCATATTTCCTTGCTTTTTCATGTTTCCTGTGTTCCTGCACTGATGTTTGTGCATCTATTAGGACAATAGCCACTTCCAAACTTTCTAGAGTGACTCATAGAGAAAGACTTCAACTTGCAGTTGGGTTTTAGTGGGCTGGCTGGAGAGGATGTGGTGACTCTGTTTCCAGACAGATGCAGTGATATCGTTTTCTGTGTTGAATGAAGTCTTCTTCAGCTTCATTCAATGCCAGCAGTAACTATAGACACCTCAGTGGCCTAGGCTGTAGAAGTTTGTGGCAGCAGTGTAGGATGTTAATATCCTCAGTGTCAAGGGCTTTTGGGATCCTATTCTCATTTTTTTTTCCCACAGTGGGGGTACCTATCTGAGGGGTTCTCCTTTGCTATCAGGTCTCACACAGCCTACAAGCAGCTGCAGTGGTACTGATTCCAGCTGCAGGTACTCAGAGTGGCTATGGGGCTGGGGTCCTATGCTCGGCATCTGTGAACCTACTGTGGCACCTGTGCCTTGTGCTATGTGGCAGGGTTTGGTGTAGGTTGCCCACAGAGCCAGTATCTGTGACTCTGTGGCAACCCCTAGCTGCTTGGGCCCAGGGGCTGGGTTATAGCTGTGATTCTACTCCTGGGGACAAAGCATAGCACTAGCCTGACTCCTGGGAAGAAGGGCTGCTTTGCAGATTTGAGCCTGAGGAGCAGAATATGGCTGCAATTCAAGAACCTGGGCCAATAGAGCTTATTGGCAACTCAGGTCCCAAAGGATGAGGCATCGTGTAGTGGTGACTCTAGACCCTGGGATGGTGGGGCTTAGTAGTATCCTAGACTCTGTGACCCCAGAATGCCAGAGCACAGCTGTCATTTGGGCCTTGGGGTGGCGGGGGACAGGAAACAAAATAGCAATGACTCCACTCCCGGGGAGAGGGGTGTCTCAGCAGCTCAAACTCTAGGGGGCTAGTCCAGCTCCAGGGAAGTGGAGTACCTGAGTTTTTTGGCCTGGGGATGACGAGTGGGGACGTGTCTCAGTTCAGCCACTGCTCTGTTTCTCTGGGACCCGGGGTACTACATAAGCTCAGCCCTGGGATGTAAAATGGCTCAGCTTAGCCAGGGCACTGATTCCCCAGGGGATGATATGCCACTTCAGCTCAGGCCTGGGGGATATGACTATTCTGGGAGGCCCAGGCACCATTTCCTGGGAGGCAGGATGCTGCTTCAACTTAGGCACGAGGAAGGTGTGATTGCTCTGAATGGCCAAGACACTTTTTCCAGGAGAGAGGGTAGTGCTTCAGCTCCGGCCTGGGGTAGGGAGGGGTAGGTAGAGCAGCTCCCCCTCTGCTTGATCCCATGGGAAAGGGTATAACAGCTGTTTGCAGCTCAGCTTGTGGATGTTGGGCTACTAGGCTGGGGTGGTTCAGCGATGACTTAGCTTCAGGGATGAAGGGGAGCTGTGGCTACTCACCCCCTGAGTAAGACACTCTAGCTGTAGTTGCAATTCCAAGATGGTGTAGCACAGTAGCTACATGGGCCACAGGGGGTGGGGCACAGTGTCAGCTCCTCCTTTGGAGGGAGCATAGGTATGTGGACTGGAGGCAGCTCCCTCAGCTGGGCTGAGTCCTTATAAAGACTGCAGGGCACCCCACTGATGAGGTCTGTGTGTGTTCAAGGTGTTGGTGGGGGTTGCTGGGATCCTCTTGCTTACCTTCTTGCTGTAGGAAGAAGTTCCTCCTGGTTCCCAGATGATCCTGGTTTGGGGATGGGGTAAGGTCCAGCATTTCTTCCTTTCTTTATTTGACTATCCCAAGTTTCTGTGCTCACCAGGGTTTCTGTTACTTCTCTGATGCACTCCAGTGCTCTCTCTGTTTTTTGTTTGTTTGTTTTTGTTGTTTCATTAAAATGTTGCTACTCTGGCTTTCTTTGTGAAGGGGACAAGTGCTAGGAACTTCTAGTTGGCCATCCTGCTGATGTCACCATTTATTTTGCACTTGATCTTAGCCAAAAGGCCAAGAAGCAATTGTCACCACTTATTTTGAAACAATTACAGAGTCACAGGAAGTTGTGAAGAAATATCTCATGCACCCTTCACCCGGACTACCCCAATGGAAACATTTTGTGAAGCCACAGCACAGCATCAAAGCCAGAAGATTGACATCAGTACCATTTACAGAGCTTATTCTGATTCCACCAATTCTACATACATTCGTGTGTGTGTGCATGTGTGCTTGTAGCTGTATGCAATTTCATCACATGTAATTTTATAAAACTGCCACCACTATCAAGATGTAGAACTATTTGGTAGCCAAAAGGTTCCCTCGTGCTGCCTCTTTATAGGCACAGCCCCCCATCCCTAACCCCTGGAAACCACTGATCTGACCTCCTTGGCTATAATTACATTGTTTCATGAATGTTATATAAATTGAATTATGCAGTGTTTATCTTTTTGAGATTGGCTTTTTCATTCACCATAATTTCCTTGAGGTCCATTCAAGATGCTGTGTGTATCATAGTTTCTTTTTATAGTTGAATAATATGCCATAGTACATGGATGAACCACAATTTGTTTAATGGCCCACCCATTGAAGGACATTTGAATAGTTTCCAATTTTTGTCTATTACAAATAAAACTGCTGTGAATATCCATATATAGAGTTTTTAAATTGAACGTACAATTTCATTTTTTTTTAGGATAAATAGGAGTGCAATTGCTGGGTCATATGTTTAAGTATATGTTTAACTTTATAGAAAATTGTCAAAATTTTTCTGAGTGCCTCTGCCATTTTACATTCCAGCTAGCAGTATGTGAGCTCCAGTTTCTCTTCATCCTTGCTCACATTTGGTATTGTGTTAGGCAGAAAAATGGCTCCCACAAAAGTCCACATCCTAATCCTCCGGACCTTGTGAAATAAGTTATGCAAGTGAGAATTTTGGTTGCAGATGGAATTAAGAGTGCTAATTAGTTGACCTTAAGAAAAGATTATTCTGGATTATCTAGGTGGACCCAATATAATCACAATAATCCTTTAAATGTGGAAGAGGGAGGCAAAAGAGTGATGTGAAGTGAAAAAGACTCAACCAAGCAGCTACTGCTGGCTTTGAAGGATGATAGCCACAAGCCTTGTTAAACTCATTTTGGACTTCTGACCTCCAGAACTGTAAGATAATAAATCTGTGGTGTTTTAAGTCACAAAATTTGTAGTGATTTATTACAGTAACAGTATGAAACTATTATAGGTACTGTCAGTATTTTTTTTTTTTTTTTTTTTGAGATGGAATCTCACTCTGTTGCCCAGGCTGGAGTGCAGTGGCACGATCTTGGCTCACTTTAAGCTCCACCTGCCAGATTCACGCCATTCTCCTGCCTCAGCCTCCTGAGTAGCTGGGACCACAGGTGCCTGCCACCATGGCCGGCTAATTTTTCATATTTTTAGTAGAGACAGGGTTTCACCGTGTTAGCCAGGATGGACTCTATCTCCTGACCTCATGATCCACCCGCCTCAGCCTCCCAAAGTGCTGGGATTACAGGCATGAGCCACCGCACCCGGCCAGTATTTTTTATTTTGACTGTTCTAACAGGTGTGTGGTGATATCTTATTGTGTGATTTAATTTGCATTTTTCCAGTGGCTAATGATGTTGAGCATCTTGTCATGTGCTTTTTGCCATATGTATATTTTCCTTGGTGAAATGTTGTGTCAAGTCTTTTGCCCATTAAATGTCAAGTTTTGAGCATTCTTTATGTATTCTAGACAAAAGTCCTTTGTTGGATATGTGATTTACAAATATTTTCTCCCGGTCTATAATTAGTTTTTTCATCCTCTTAATGTAGTCTTTTTCAGAACAATAGTTTTTAATGTTGGTGAGGTCCAGTATATCATATTTTCTTTTTATTCATAAAGCTTTGGTGTTAGGTCTAAAAATATCTTTGATTAGTCCTAGATCTCACAGTTTTCCTCCTATTTTTTCTAGGAGTTTTATAGCTTTTGTTTTACATTAAGTCCATGATCCATTTTGAGTTTTTTTATAAAGTGTGAGGTTTATTTATTTATTTATTTATTTGGCTTATGAATGTCCAGTTGTTCCAGGAGCATTTGTTTAAAAAGCTATCTTTTCTCCACTAAACCACTTTTGCTCCTTCATCAAATATTAATTATTTTATTATTTAATTTTTTTTTTTTTTTTTTTTTTTTTTTTTTTGAGACGGAGTCTCGCTCTGTCACCCAGGCTGGAGTGCAGTGGCCGGATCTCAGCTCACTGCAAGCTCCGTCTCCCGGGTTTACGCCATTCTCCTGCCTCAGCCTCCGGAGTAGCTGGGACTACAGGCGCCCGCCACCTCGCCCGGCTAGTTTTTTGTATTTTTTAGTAGAGACGGGGTTTCATCGTGTTAGCCAGGATGGTCTCGATCTCCTGACCTCATGATCCACCCGCCTCGGCCTCCCAAAGTGCTGGGATTACAGGCTTGAGCCACCATTAAATGTTTATGTGGGTCTATTTCTGGGATCTCTGTTCTATTTCATTAATCTATGTGTCTGCTCCTCTACCAATACCACACTGTCTTCATTTCTGTGGCTATATAGTAAGCCTTGACATCATGAATTTTCTTCTTTTTCATACATGTTTTGGCTATTCTAGTGTCTTTCCCTTTCCATATAAATTTTAGAGTAAGCTTGTCTATGTCTACAAAAAATCTTCCTGAGATTTGGGTAAGAAATGCATTAAACCAGCTAGGCATGGTGGCTCATGCCTGTAATCACAGCACTTTGGGAGGCCAAGGCAGGAGGATCATTCTTGACCAGGAGTGTGAGACCATCCTGGGCAACATGGCGAAACCTTGTCTCTACAAAAAATACAAAAAATTAGGCGGGCATGATGGCAAGAGCCTGTAGTACCAGCTACTCAGGAGGCTGAGGTGGGAGGATTACTTGACCCCAGAAGGTCAAGGTCACAGTGAGCCATGATTGTGCCACTGCACTCCAGCCTGGGGGTGACAGAATAAGACCCTATCTCAAAAAAAGAAAAAAAAAAAAAAGATTTGCATTAAACCTGTAAATCAACTAGGAAGAACTTTCATCTGGAAGATTGAGTCTTCCAGATTGAGTCTTCCAATCTACAACTATGGTATATTAGATCTTTTTTGATTTTGTTCATCAGCATTCTATAATATAATTTTATTATGTAGATTCAGTACAGGTTTTGTTAGATTTATAGCTAAATATTTCATGTTCTTTGGGTCAATTGTATATGTTTATATATTTTTAATATATATTTCCTCTTGTTCATTGTCAGTTTATAGAAGTGAAATAGACTTGTGTGTTGATCTTGTATCCTGTGACCTTACTAAGCTCATTAGCTCTAGTAATTTTTTCTTTTAGTTTCCTCAGGATTTTATTTTCTATGTAATTAATCATGTCACCTGCAAAGAGAACAGTTTTATGTTTTCCTTTCTACTCTTGATACCGTTTATATATTTTTATTTTCTGATTGCAGGGGCTAGAACTTCCAGTACTATGTTGGAAAAGAGTGGTCAGAGCAGATTCCCTTCACTTGTTCCAGAACTTAGAGGGAAAGCACTCAGTTTGTCACCATTAGGTACAATGCTTATAGAAGGTTTTTGATAGATGCTCTTTGTGACACTGAGGAAATTTATCTCTCTTCCTAGTGTGCTGAGAGTTGTTTTTTTGTTTTTTTGTTTTTGTTTTGTTTTGTTTGTTTTGAGACGGAGTCTCGTTCTGTAGCCAGGCTGGAGTACAGCGGTGCGATCTTGGCTCACTGCAGCCTCCACCTCCTGGGTTCAAGCAATTCTCTTGCCTCAGCCTCCCAAGTAGCTGGGACTACAAGCATGTGCCACCACGCCCAGCTAATTTTTGTAGTTTTAGTAGAGATGGTCTCGATCTCGACTTCATGATCCACCCACCTCAGTCTCCCAAAGTGCTGGGATTACAGGTGTGAGCCACCGTGCCAGGCCCAAGAGTTTTTTTTTTTTTTTTTAATCATAAATAGATGCTGAATTTTGTCAACTGTTTGTTCTGGATCAGTTTATATGATCATATGATTTTTTTCTTTCGCCTGTTGATACGGTGGATTACGACTGATGGATTTATTTTTTGAGACAGAGTCTCTCTGTGTCACCCAGGCTGGGGTGCAGTGGTGTGATCTCGGCTGACTGCAACCTTTGCCTCCCAGGTTCAACCGATTCTCCTGCCTCAGCTTCCCGAGTATCTGGGACTACAGGTGCACCGCCACGCCTGACTAATTTTTTGTATTTTTAGTAGAGATGGGGTTTCACCGTGTTAGCCAGGATGGTCTAGACCTCCTGACCTTGTGATCCGACCACCGTGGCCTCCCAAAGTGCTAGGATTACAGGCGTGAGTCACCACGCCTGGCCCAATTTATTTTTAAATAGTGAACTAGCCTTGCTTACCAAGAAGAAATCCCATTTAGTCTACACATTGTTGTATTCAATGTGTTAGTATTTTGTTGAAGTTTTTTTGTGTGTCAAAGTTCATGAGAGATTGTGTAATTTCCTTGTTTTATGCTCTTTTTTTTTTCTTTTGAGACGAGGTCTCACTTTGTTACCAAGACTGGAGTGCAGTGGTGCAAACATGGCTCATTGCAGCCTTGACCTCCTGGGCTCAAGTGATCCTCCTGCCTCAGCACCCCCGCAAGTAGCTGGGACTACAGGCACACACCACCACACCTAGCTAATTTTTGTATTTTTTATAGAGACAGGGTTTCGCCATGTTGCCCAAGCTGGTCTTGAACTCCTGGTCTCAAACAATCTGCCTGCCTCAACCTTCCAAAGTGCCGGGATTATAGGCATGAGTTACCATGCCCAGCCTATGCTATCTTTTTTTTTTTTTTTGGTTTGATTTCAGGGTAATCCTGGCCTCATCTGTTCTAATAGCCCCTGTTTCACTCCTGATATTGGTAATTTGTGTCTTCTCTCTTTTTATCTTTATCAGTCTTGCTCTAGGTTTATAAATTTTGTTGATTTTTTGAAGACTTCGGTTTTCTTTGTTTTATTAATTTTCCTTATAGTTTTCCTGTTTTCAATTTCATTGATTTCTGCTCTTATTATTTGTAGTTCCTTCTTTCTGTTTGCTTGGGGTTTATTTTGTTCTTCTTTTTCTAGTTTTTTGAGGCAGCAACTGAGATTATTGATTTGAGACATTTCTTCTTTTCTAATGAAGTGCAGTGCTATGAATTTCCCTCTCAACACTGTTTTAACTGCATAAAACAAATTTTGATTTTTTCCATTGATCACTAAGTATCTTTTAATTTTCTTTGGGATTATCTCTTTGACCCATGGATTGATTATCAGAAGTGTATTTTTAATTTCCAAGCAAGTGTTTGGAGGTTTTTCTGTTGTTTTCTCTTATTGATGTCTATTTTAATTCTATTATTGCCAGAGTGCATACTCTATGTGATTTCAGTTCTTTAAATTTAAGGTTTGTTTTATGACCCAGGATATGGTCTATCTTAGTGAGTGTCAAGGGACACTTAAAAAGAATGTGTATTCATCTCTTGTTAGGTAGAGGAAGTGTTCTATAAATATTAATTAGATCCTGTTGGTTAATGATGTTGTTTAGTTCTTCTATATCCTTGTTCATTCTTTATTTATTAGTTTTATCAACTGCTGAGAGTGGGGTTCTTGAAGTCCCCAACTATAATTGTTGTTATGGTTTGCATGTTTGTGTCCCCTCCAAAATTTATGTTGGAGCTTAAACCCCAATGTGATAATATTAAGAAGAAGAGCCTTTGGGAGGTGATTGCATCATGAGGGCAAATCCCTCATGAATGGAATTAGCAACTTTATAAAAGGGCCAGAGGAAACTAGATAGGCCCTTTTTGTCCTACTGCCCTTTGCCATGTGAGAACACAGCATTTGCCCCTTCTGCCATGTGAGAATGCAAAAAGAAACCCCTCACCAGACACCTGATGCCAGTGCTTGGATCTTGGGCTTCCCAGCCTTTAGAACTGTAATAAATAAATTTCTTTTGTTTATAAATTACCCAGAATGAGTTTTTATTATACCAGCACAAATGGACTAAGACAATTGTGGAGTTGCTTATTTCTCCTTTCAGCTATACCAGTTTCAATTTATGTATTTTGAAGCTCTATTATTTGGTGCATATACATTTAGTATTGCTATACCTTCTTGGTGGATTGATCTTGTTATCATTAAATAACATCTGTTTACCCGATAGCCAAGATGGCTGACTAGAAGCAGCTAGTGTGTGTTGCTCTTATGGAGAGGAATGGAAGGGGCAAGTAAATACAACACCTTCAACTGAAACATCCAGGTACATGCATTGGGACTAATCAAGGAAACCACTCAACCAATGGAGAATGGAGAAAAGCAATGCAGGATAATGGCCCACTGGGGAGTGACATGGAGTTGGGGGAACCTCCCCAACCTAGGGAAGCAGTTAGTGAATATGCAACCCTGGGAACCCACACTTCTCCCATGGATCTTTCCAACCCTGGAGTCAGGAGATCCCCTCATGAACTCACTCCACCAGGGCCTTCAGTCTGACACACAGAGCTACATGGAATCTCAGCAGAGCAGCCACTCAGGCACATGCAGAGACCCTGGGAACCTTAGATATCTGGATTCTCTGGGCTCCCCAGCAAAAGCAGCTGCAATTCCAGCAAAATGGGAGGTTAGACTCCCATACATATCCCTAGGAAAGGGTCTAAATCCAGGGAGCTGAGCAATGACAGTCTGTCTTTGCTGTTTGGCCAACTTAGCCATTCTAGCCTTCAGACTTTGGAGGGTCCAAGGCAACTGTGGGCTAAAGCAGATCCCCAGCACAGCACAGTGGCTCTATGAAAACATGCCAGACTGCTTTTTTAAAACAGGTCCCTGATCCCATCCTCACTGGAGTCTCCAGCTCCCATCCTCACTGGGGTCTCCAGCTATCCTCACCAGTGTCCCTTGGCTATCAGAGGTTTCCAACCTCCCTGAGATGGAGCTCCCAGAGGGAGGGGCAGGCCTCCATCTTTGCTGTTTGGGTGACTTAGCCATTCTGCCCTTTGGGCTTTGGAGAGTGCAAGGTGACTGGGGGCTGAAGTGGATTCCCAGCACAGCACAGCTGCTCTATGAAGACATGGCCAGACTGCTTTTTAAAGCTGGTCTTTGATCCCATTCCTCCTCACTGGGTGGGTTTCCCAACCAGGGTCTCCAGCCACCTCCAACAGGTGTGTTTGGGCTGACAAGTCCGTACCTGTCTGAAACAGAGCTTCCAGAAGGAGGGGCAGGCTGCCATCTTTGCTGTTTCACAGCCTTCACTGTTGATACTAGAAAATCTGAGGTACCTAGGGACTGGAGCAGACCTCCAGTGTATTGCTTTTCCTATGGAAAAGTGGCCAGACTGTTACGTGGATGCTTGTTCCCACAGCTCCTCACTGGGCAGGTCCTCAAGGCCTGGGCCTCTAGCCACCCCTTGCTGGGGCTATCAAATCAGTGGAAGCTCTGCAATTTCCTAGACAGAGGCCCCGGGGCAACTGAAAGCCTCTCTGCCACTGCCTCTGTAGTGGAACTGCCCTTGCCACCCCCAAACTAACTAAAGAGTAAAGACCATAAGTGCTTTATCCACACCTCTAACAAGGTACAGTTGACCCAAGGAGAAGAGGCCAGTCTGTCTCTCATGGGTTCCACCTCCCCACCTCCACTCATCACCAGACAGGGAACCCCCAACTTGGGACCATAGCACAGACCCTCCATACTGGGATGATTGCACTGAGTGACTGCTGACCTGCATCTCTCTGGGGTGGAGTCCCCAGGAAACAAGCAAAAGACCCTTGGCCACAACCACTACTAAGATCCCTTCCTCTGCTGCCTCCAAGTAGGGGGAAGAACATAAATGCTGAGATTGCCCCAGAGCTGCAGCAGGCAGCCCAGGAGTGCCAAGCCATGATCCAGCACTCAGAGGGGAGAGGAACCCATGCTTTCAGAGCATTGAAACTATGAGGAAACAGGGGAGCCACACAACCCAGCAAGTGTCTACCAACTGAGCAGTACACCTAAGCACCATCTACTGGATCACACCAAAGCTTCAACACCAAAATACCTCACTAACATACCTCCTGTGAAACCAAGAACAAGAAGTCAGCTTCAAATAACGACCCTGCACAAAGCCTCGGCCCTGTGAAAATATCCAGAAAAGAAGTCTATTGACTACTCAATCTACACTACAGCTAAAAGAACACCCACACATAGAGATGAGAAAGAACCAATGCAAGAACTGTGGCAACTCAAATGGCCAGAGTGTCATATGTCCTCCAAACAACTGCACCAGGTCTTCAACATGAGTTCTTAGCCAGGCTGAGCTGGCTGAAATGGCAGAAATATAGTTCAGAATATGGCTAGGAATGAAGATCATTGAGATTCAAGAGAACGGCAAAACCCAATCCAAGGAAACTAAGAATCACAATAAAATGATACAGGAGCTGAAGGATGAAATAGATAGGAATGTAACGCATGACAGAACTGAAAAAACACAAGAATTTCGCAACGCAACCACAAGTATTAACAGCAGAATAGACCAAACTGAAGAAAGAATCTCAGAACTCAAAGAATAGCTGTCTGAAATAAGATAGACAAAAATAAACAGGAATGAAGGGGAATGAACAAAACCTCCAAAAAGCATGGGATTATGTAAAGAGGCCAAATCTATGAATCATTGGCATCCTTGAAAGGGAGGAGGAGAAAGCAAACAACTTGGAAAACATATTTCAAGATATCACCCATGACAATGTCCCCAACCTTGATTGAGATGTCAACAGTCAAATTCAGGAAATACAGGAAACTTGCAAGATTCTACACAAGAACA
Organism: Theropithecus gelada; assembly: GCF_003255815.1. Classification (NCBI taxonomy): domain Eukaryota; kingdom Metazoa; phylum Chordata; class Mammalia; order Primates; family Cercopithecidae; genus Theropithecus; species Theropithecus gelada. The sequence continues at coordinate 68,636,734 of NC_037670.1, forward strand.
TCATGCCAAGACACATAATCATCAGATTTTCCAAGGTCAAAATGAAAGAATGCTGAGGGCAGCTAGAGAGAAGGGGCAGGTCACCCACAAAGGGAACCCCATCAGGCTAACAGTGGACCTCTTAGCTGAATCCCTACAAGCCAGAAAAGATTGGGGGCCTATATTCAACATTCTTAAAGAAAAACATCTTCAACCAAGAATTTCATATCCAGCCAAACTAAACTTCCTAAGCAAAGGAGAAATAAGATTCTTTCAGATAAGCAAATGTTGAAGGGATTAATTACCAGCAGACCTTCCTTATAAGAGAACTTGAAAGGAGCACCATATATAGAATGGAAAGACCACTACCAGCCAATACAAAAACACACTTAAATACACAGACCAGTGACAGTATAAAGCAACCACACAAACAAGCCAGCATAACAGCCAGCTAATAACACAATGACAGGATCAAATCCACACATATCAATACCAACCTTAAATGTAAATGGACTAAATGTCCCACTTCTCTTAAAAGGTACAGAGTGGCAAGCTGGATAAAAAAGCAAGACCCAATGGAATGCTGTCTTCAAGAGGCCTATACCACACGTAATGACTCCCATAGGCTCAAAATAAAGGGATGGAGTAAATTCTACCAAGCACATAGAAAACAGAAAAAAGCAGGGGTTGCAATCCTAATTTCAGACAAAACAGACTAAACCAACAAAGATCAAAAAAGACAAAGAAGGGCATTACATAATGATAAAGGGTTCAATTAACTAAGAAGACGTAACTATCCTAAATGTATATGCACCCAACATAGGAGCACATAGATTCATGAAGCAATTTCTTAAGACCTCCAGAGACATAGACTCCCACACAATAATAGTGGGAGACTTCAACACTCCACTGACAGTATTAGACACATCATCGAAGCAGAAAATTAACAAAGATATTCAGGACGTAAACTTAACATTGGACCAAATGGATCTGATAGACTTCTGCAGAACTCTACACACACACACACACACACACACACACACCACACCACACCACAACAGGGCCAAGTGTGGTGGCTCACGCCTGTAATCCCAGCACTTTGGGAGGCCAAGGTGGGTGGATCACGAGGTCAGGAGTTCAAGACTGGCCTGGCCGAGATGATGAAACCCAGTCTCTACTAAAAATACAAAAATTAGCCGGGCGTGGTGGCAGGTGCCTGTAATCTCAGCTACTTGGGAGGCTGAGGCAGAGAATTGCTTGAACCCGGGAGGTGGAGGTTGCAGTGAGCCGAGATCACACCACTGCACTCCAGCCTGGCGACAGAGCAAGACTCCATCTCAAAAAACAAAACAAAACACACACACAACAGGATAGATATTCTCATTTCTACATGACACATACTCTAAAATTAACCACATAATTGGACATAAAACAATCCTCAGCAAATGCAAAATAACTGAAATCATACCAAACACACCCTCAGACTACAGCACAATAAAAATAGAAGTCAAGACTAAGAAAATATCTCAAAACCATGCAATTACATGATTACATGGAAATTAAACAATATGCTCCTGAATGACTCCTGAAACTAATGAGAACCAAGATACAACATACCAGAATCTCTGGGACACAGCTAAGGCAGTATTAAGAGGGAAATTTGTAGCACTAAATGCCTGCATCCAAAAGTTAGAAAGATCTCAAATCTCAGATTAACAACCTAATATCACAACTGAAAGAAGTAGAGAAGCAAAAACAAATCAACCCCAAAGCTAGCAGAAGACAAGAAATAACCAAAATCAGAGCTGAGCTGAAGAAAATTGGGATATGAAAGCCATTCAAAAAAATCAAAGAATCCAGGAGTTGGTTTTTTCAAAAAATTAATAAGATAGGCCACTGCTAGACTAATAAAGAAGAAAAGAAAAGAGAGCAGATCCAAATAAACACAACTAGAAATGATGAAGGGGATGTTACCACTGACCCTACAGAAATAAAAACCTTCAGAAACTACTAGGAACACCTCTATGCACACAAACCAGAAAATCTAGAAGAGATGAATAAATTCCTAGACTCATACACCCTCCCAAGACTGAACCAGGAAGAAGTTGATTCCCTGAACAGACCAATAACAAACTCTGAAATTGAATCAGTAATAAATAGCCTACTAACTAAAAAAATCCCAGGACCAGATGAATTCACAGCTGAATTCTACCAGATGTATAAAGAAGAGCTGGTACCACTCCTACTGATACTATTCCAAAAAATTGAGAGGGAGGGACTTCTCCTCAACTCATTCTATAAGACCAGCATCATCCTGATACCAAAACCTGGTAGAGACACAACAAAAAAAGAAAACTTCAGGCCAATATCCTTGATGAACATTGATGCAAAAATCTTCAACAAAACACTTGGAAACCAGCCAGGCGTGGTGCCTCATGCCTATAATCCCAGCACTTTGGAAGGCCAAGGTGGTCGGATCACCTGAGGTCAGGAGTTTCAGACCAGCCTGGCCAACATGGCGAAACCCCATCTCTACTAAAAATACAAAAATTAGCCGGGCGTGCTGGTGGGTGCGTGTAATCCCAGCTACTCGGGAGGCTGAGGCAGGAGAATCACTTCAATTCAGGAAGCGGAGGTTGCAGTGAGGCAAGATCGCACCACTGACTCCAGCCTGGGCAACAGAGTAAGATGCCACCTCCAAAACAAAACAAAACAAAAAAACACTTGGAAACAAAATGCAGCAATATGTCAAAAAGCTAATCCACCACAATCAAGTAGGCTTGATTCCCAGGATGCAAGATTGATTCAACATACATAAATCAATAAGTGTCATTCATCACATAAATAGCACTAAAGACAAAAACCACATGATTATCTCAATAGATGCAGAAAAGGCTTTTGATAAAATTCAATATCCATTCATGTTAAAAGCTCTCAATAAACTAGGTATTGAAGAAACATACCTCAAAATAATAAGAACCATCTGTGAGAAACCCACAGCCAACATCGTACTGAATGGGCAAAAGCTGGAAGCATTCCCCTTGAAAACCGGCATAAGAGGATGCCCTCTCTCACCACTTCTATTCAACATAGTGTTGAAAGTCCTAGACACAGTAATCAGGCAAGAGAAAGAAAGGCATCGAAATAGGAAGAGAGGAAGTCAAACTATTCATGATTGCAGATGACATGATTCTGTATCTAGAATGTGCTGCTGGATTTGGTTTGCAAGTATTTCTTTATCTAGAAAACCCCATAGTCTCAGCCCTAAAGCTCCTTCAGCTGATAAACAACTTTAGCAAAGTTTCAGGATACAAAATCAACATACAAAAATCACTAGCATTCCTATACAGCAGTAACAGCCAAGACAAGAGCCAAATCAGGAAAGCAAACCCATTCACAATTGCCACAAAAAGAATAAAATACCTAGGAATACAGCTGATTGGGGAGGTGAAAGATCTCTGCAATGAGAATTACAAAACACTACTCAAAGAAATCAGAGAATATACACAAATGGAAAAACATCCCATGCTCATGGATAGGAAGAATTGGTATCATTAAAATGGCCATACTGCCAAAAGCAATTTACAGACTCAATGCTATTTCTGTCAGACTACCAATGACATTCTCACAGAACTAGAAAAAAGTATTTTAGAATTCATATGGAGCCCAAAAAGAGCCTGAATAGCCAAGGCAATCTTAAGCAAAAAGAAAAAAGCTGGAGACATCACTTTACCCAACTTCAAACTATACTACAGATTACTGTAACCAAAAAAGCATGGTACTGGTACAAAAACAGATGCATAGACCAATGGAACAGAATAGAGAGCCCAGGAATAAGGCTGCACATCTAAGACCATCTGATCTTCGACAAAGCTGACAAAAACAAGCAATGGGGAAAAAACTCCTGATTCAATAAATGGTGCTGGGATAACTGGCTAGCCATATGCAGAAGACTGAAGCTGGACCCCTTCCTTACACCATAGTCAAAATGCAACTCAAGATGGGTTAAAGACATAAATATAAAACTCAAAACTATGAAAATCCTGGAAGACAACCTAGGCAATATCATCCTGGATATAAGAACAGGAAAAGCTTTCATGAGAAAGACAACAAAAGCAATTGCAACAAAAACAAAAATTGACAAATGGGATCTAATTAAATTTAAGAGTTTCTGCAAAGCAAAGGTAATTATCAACAGAATAGACAGAATGGGGGAAAATATTTGCAAACTATGCATCTGACAATGGTCTAATAACCAGCATCTGTAAGGAACATCAACAGATTTACAAGAGAAAAACAACCCCATAAAAAGTGGGCAAAGGACAAAACAGACACTTTTCAAAAGAAGGAATAGATGCAGCCAATAATCATATGGAAAAAGCTCAATATCACTGATGATTAGCGAAATGCAAACCAAAACCACAATGAGATATCATATCACACCAGACAGAATGGCTATCATTAAAAAACAAAAAACAAAACAGATGCTAGTGAGGTTGTGGAGAAAAGGGAACAGTTGAACACTGTCAGTGGGAGTGTAAATTAGTTCAACCATTGTGGAAAGCAGTGTGGTGATTCCTCAAAGAGATAAAAGCTGAACTACCATTTGACCCAGCAATTCCATTACTGAGTATATGCCCAGAGGAAAAGGAATCATTCTACCATAAATATACGTGCATGCAAATGTTCACTGCAGCACTATTCATAATAGCAAAGACATGGAATCAACCTAAATGCCCACTAATGACAGATTGGATAAATGTGGTACATATATGCCATGGAATACTATGCAGCCATAAAAGAGAATGAGCTCGTGTCTTTGTAGGAACATGGTTGGAAATGGAGGCTATATCCTTAGCAAACTAATGCAGGAACAGAAAACCAAATACTATATATTCTCACTTATAAGTAGGAGCTGAATGATGAGAACTCATGAACACAAAGAAGGGAACAACAGACACTGGGGTCTACTTGACACCAGGGAGGGTGGGAGGAGGGAGAGGAGCATAAAAAAATAACTATTGGGTACCTGGGTGATGAAATAATCTCTACAACAAACCCCCATGACTTGAGTTTACCTATATAATAAACCTTCACAGGTACCCCCAACCTAAAAGTGAAAAAAAAAAAATCCATCTTCGTCCCTAGTAATTTTATTTGCCATGAGGAAATTTCTTTCTACTTTCTCTTATGTTAATATAATTATTCCATCTATATTAATAAAATTTTTAAATTTTATTTTTGATTAATATTTTTTCAGTATACCTTTTTTCATTCTTTTATTAATTTCAGTGTATCTATTTTAAAGTAAATTTTTGGTAGATGACATATAGTTAGATCATTTTAAAAAATCCATTCTGCCAACCTCTGTCTTTTAATCAGTGCATTTGACAATATACATTTAAAATAATTACTGGTATGTTAGGCATTTATACTGTCATTTTAGTATTTGTTTTCTATTTATTCCCTTTGCTTCTCATTCCTCTGTTTCTTTTTTCTCACCTTTCTGTAGATTTCTTTAATCTTTTAAAAATTTTAATTTAAATTTATTTGTGATTTTTTGGTATATTGCTTTGTATATTTTTGGTATATTGCTTTGTATAATTTTTTGGTATATTGCTTCGTATATATTTTCTTAGCAGTTGCTCTGGGTATTATTATCGTATACATATACAACTTGTCACAGTCTGCTGGTGTCAGCATTTTCTCACTTTGAGTGAGTGCAGAAACCTTACTTTCATTAAGGTTCCTTTCACATTTATTTTTTACTTTTTATGTTTTAGAGACAGAGTCTCACTCTGTTGCCCTGGCTGGAGTCAATCATAGCTCATTGTAACTTCAAACTCCTGGGCTCAAGTGATCCTTCTCCCTCAGCCACCTGAGTAACTAGGACTACAGTTGTGTGCAACCACACCCAGCTAATTTCTTAATTTTTATTTTTGTAGAGAGGAGGTCTGACTATATTGTCCGTGCTGGTCTTGAACTCCTGGCCTCAAGTGATCCTCCTACCTCAGCCTCCTAAGGCACTAGGATTACAGGCAGGAACCACTATACCTGGCCTATCATCTCAAAATTTGAAACATAATTATCTTAAGTATTTTCCGTACATTGAGGAGCCACATCAGATGATACTAGAATTTTTGCTTTAGCCATAAAATATTAAAGAAATTGATAAAGTAAAGAATAGTCTATTATATTTACCTTTATTTTTATTCTTTTCATTGTTTACCTTTCTTTGATGAAAATTCTAGCCACCTTCTGTTATACTTTCCTTTCTGTTTGGAGAGCTTCCTTTAGCTTTTTCAGCTCCACTCACAATGAGCAGAACTTTTTTTTTTGGAGACAGAGTCTCAATCTGTCAACCATGCAGTGGTGTGATCTCGGCTCACTGCAACCTCTGCCTCTCAGGTTCAAGCGATTCTCCTGCCTTATCCTTCTGAGTAGCTGGGAGTACAGGCATGCACTGGCTAACTTTTGTATTTTTTAGTAGAGACAGGGTTTTGCCATGTTGGTCAGGCTGGTCTTGAAGTCCTGACCTCAAGTGATCCGCCTGCCCCAGCTGGGATTACAGGCTTGAGCCACTCCACCTGGTCCCTTTAGCCGTTCTTTAAGGATAGTTCAGCTAGCAACAAATTCTCTTAGTTTTTCATCAGGGAATGTCTTTATTTCCCCTGAATTCCTACAGGAGAATTTCACTGGATATGGAGTTTGCAGTTGACAGGTTTTTTCTTTCAGCACATTGTGCCACTCGCTTCTGACTGCCGAGGTTTCAGGGGAGAAATCTACTGTCATTTGATTTAGTGTTTCTCTATTGGTAATATGTCATTTTTCTATCTGCTTTTAAGATTTTTTTCTTTGTCTTTAGTTTTCAGAAGTTTAATCATTATGTATCTTGGTGTAGGTCAATTTGGAATTTTCCTATTTGGGATATTCTCACCTTCTTAAATCTATAGATTTATATCTTTTGTTAATATTGGGATGTTTTCAGACATTATTTCCTTGATTATTTTTTCAGCCCCACATTTCTTCTTCCCTCCTTCTGGGACTATGATGACATGAATGTTGGATCTTCTGTTTTGTCTCATAGATCCCTGAGACTCTTTTTTTTTTTTTTGAAACATAGTCTTGCTCTGTCACCCAGGCTGGGGTGCAGTGGCATGATCTTGGCCCACTGCCACCTCTGCCTCCCAGGTTCAAGTGATTCTCCTGCTTCAGCCACCTGAGTTGCTTGGATTACAGGCATGTGCCACTATGCCTGGCTAAATTTTGTGTTTTTAGTAGAGATGGGATTTCACCATGTTGACCAGGCTGGTCTCAAACTCCTGACCTCAAATGATCCACCCTACCTTGGCCTCCCAAAGTGTTGGGATTACAGGTGTAAGCCACCATGCCTGGTCAATTATGTTTATTTTTTTTCCAGTATGTTTTCTCTCTGTTGTTCAGAATGAATAAATTCTATTGATCTGTCTTCAAGTTTACTATTCTATTCTCTATCATCTCCGTTCTACTATTGAATCCATTTAGCAAATTTTTGAATTTGGTTAGTTTATTTTGAGTTCCATAATTCTCATTTGTTTATTAAAAATGAACTTGTAAAACTTCCTTTTTGAGATTTTCTATTTCTACGTTTGTTTCAAGAGAATTTGTAATTGCTTGTTGAAACATTTTTATGATGATTGCTTTAAAATTCTTGTCAGATAATTCCAACATCTGATTCATCTTGGCATTGGCATCAGTTGGTTGTTGTTCTCATTCAAATTGCGGTTTTCTTGGTTCTTGGTGTGATGAGTAATTTTAGATTATATCCTGGACATTTTGGTTATATTAGAAGACTCTTACCGCTATTTAGGTCTTCTATTTTAGCAGGCAGTCACCCTTTTTAGGTTTAGCATCTAGGTCTGGCCTACTTCTGTGGGTTGTAGTCCCAATGACAGTTTAATTTTCATAGCCCTTGCAATACTATTCTGGTGGTTGTGCCTGTGCGGGTGGAAGATGCTTCCACTGGGGCCTGGTGCTTCTTTTGGCACTTGGTGGAGGGCAGGAGACACAGGCTTCACTGATACTGCCCTGTGGATGAATTGACCCTCACTTCAGTGTCCTGCTTGTGGAGCACAGAACCCTAGCACTGCCTCCTTTCCCATTCCCCAGTCCTTTGGCCAGAGAGGACAGCTCTGCTTATTTGTTTTGTCGATGCCTCTTGGAAGTTCAGGCTGCAGGGCTCTCTGTGCCCATTGTGGGGAATGTGGGAGATAAAAAGATATCCCAAGAGCCTCACCACCACGTTGTTTTCAAGTCCCAAGGCTTCTAGCCAGTCTGCCACCTTCTTTCCAGCTTTTGAGGACCCTTTGTAGTATCTGTTGAATTATGTCCACAGAGGGAGGATGTGGGAAAAGTGAGTCTATACCATCTTGTTCTGGAACTGGAAGTCCACTTCTGGGAGATTTTACCATCTTAATATTTTTTTCTATAAAACCAGGCAACATCACGGCCCCTAAGATGGCAGTTTTATTCATTGGTAGTCCACACAAAAGGTAGCAGGGCTTTAGGCTACCAGAAGGTTCTGGTCATTGTGAGGGGTGGTGAGAAGGCAAGCAAAGAAGAGCTGGGAGGTGGAAAGAAAAACGAGATAACGTGAGGAAGTGGTCCAGAGGACCACATGGCTATCAAGAGCCCACTGTGAGCTTATGGGAAATAGGGACCCCTGGCCCCACAGATCCCTCTGTCTGATGGGCCACAAAGTGCCAGGGGCTGTTGCAGCACAGCATGGAAAGTACAAAGGCTCTCAAGTGTTGGGGACAGAGGGATGAGGAAAAGAAAATAGGATGCGGCAAGGAGAGGAGGAAAGGCTGAGTCGGGCCTCTGAGCTCCAGAATCTCATGGTTCCTATTGGACCTGGGGGCTGACGTTCGCCTCTGGAAGCTCTCAGGCCCCACACCCTCCCCTCATGGATCCGAGACCCCTGCAAGCAAGAAAGGAAGGCAGAACCAGGCATGGGGCCAGGAGCAGCTGAGGGGGCAGGGTCCCCAGGTGGCACAGGAGGGAGTAGCGCTCCTTGCGGTAGCAGGAGGCGGCCACTCTTCTCAGCTGTTCCCATCCCAGGGATAAAAATACCAGCTTGCAAAATCAGCTGCTAATCTTGTTGCTAGGTAGAGTTCAGCTCCTGAATTGCCATTTTGTGCTAAGTTTGGCTGAACAGCTTTTCTTGGGAATCGAAGACTCTCTGCCTGCAGGCTCTGGGTCCCTGGAGGAAGCCCAGGGAGGCAGGCATTCTGCTCATTGCCTTATTGGGTGAGGTGGGGGTAGCCTGGTTATTATTCCCCACCCCCACCCCACCCTTCAGCCAGCCAGCCATAAAAAACAGACAGGCACAAGTCCCGCCTGAACTGTAGAGGGCCAGGTGTGGCCCCATGGAGAAGGCCTGTGTTCCGGGCTAGCCAGGCTGCTTTGACTCTCTGGGAAAGCCATGGCAGAGGTCCACACTTCACAGAGATTCGATGCAGACACAGCAAATGAGGTTGGGAGCTTCCTTCTGGGGAGAGACCAGGAACTGGCTGAGGTGGGCTGGGGCAAGGTGACATGGTGAACACCCTTATGTCTCTGGGGACTGCATATCCCAAGGATGTCAAAGAGGAACCCAAGGGATAGGGAGGCATCATTCTTGGGGTCAGGTCCTTAGGAGCCCTGCTGACATGGCCACAGATAGGGGCATCTTAATGACTGTAAATAAAACCCCGAAGCAGGTCTGCAGCCAGTGATGGTTGCCAAATCCAGGCGAAGAGCTGCAAGTGCCTGAGATGGGGGGATGCAGAGCTTGCTTGGGCTAGGAGGGGCTGTACGTGCTTCAGCAACCTCCTGGGGGGTCATCATCCTTTTCCTTTGTGATTTTGCAGACCTCAGGAGTCCTTCACTTTGCTACCTTGGCCCACCCTGGTGGGAAAGTACGAAGTCAGAGAAGTTTCAGGGCCTTGGGACCTTGGGAGAGGCCTGAGCTTTCCAGCAGCAGCCATGCCAGGTCCACACAACAGTAGCACCGGTCAGACTTCCCCCAGGCTTCAGCTCTAACCCAGGGTCTCATACACACCAAGGAGTCAGGGTGCCCCCTGGGGACCCATATGCACATCTGCCAGCTGCAATCTCCACCAGGGTCTGCTGTCTCCTCTCTTCTGGACCCTATTATCAATGTCCCCTGCCCAGGAAGGCCAACAAGGTCCCCTCACCAGTGCCCCCTAACAGTGCCTGCCAGAGGATGCTGACACCCCTGCCCCAAGCTCTTCCACCCTCCAAGTGCAGAAACATGGTAGGTTCCCTGCAGTTTTTGACATCCCAAAGCCATGCTGTTCTCTACAGAGACAGAACTTCTAATCCTTCCACCCTTCTAATACCCCCACCACCCCTGTCCATGAAGAGGCCTCTTGCAACCAGCCAATGAGATTTGGGCTCCTGAGGAGCTGTCCATGTGTCCAAATGTTCATATCCCAGTAGAAACTTAAGGTGAACCCATCAGCAAATGAGCCCCATGCCCAGCGCTAGTCTGGTCCAACCACAGGGGAGGTCAGAACAGCAAGTCACCTCAAGACAGCAGCTCCTCCTGTGCCAGGGGACAAGCTGAGTCCCACCACTCCCACCCTGGAGGAGACACCAGGGAGACCCCAGACCAAATGTTGGTTTCTCACCCAGGATTTGTTGAGCCGCCAGTGCTCCTGCCCTTTCATCAGGGCTCCCATCTGCTCTCAAGAGAAGTGGGTGTGGGAGCTGTCGTCTATGGCTTATTTCCCTCTTGTGATTGCCAGGATGAAGAGCCAGCAGCAACATCTGAACCTGAGCTGAAATTAGGGAAAAGTTCATGAAAGAAGACCCTTTATTATCTAAAACTTGGCACTGGGGAGGAGAAGGAATCCTGAGCTTGGGCTACTTGTTTAATTTAGAACATGACCCTGGCAGTGCAGCGGTCTGGCACACAGCCATGGGAGGGTCCCTTTCCTAGAAGCAGGAGGTGAGGCTGCAAGGCCTATCCCTCATCATAGAGCCTCCAGCTATTCTTTTTGTTTGTTTCAATAGCTTTATTGAGGTATAATTCACATAGCATAAAATTCACCTTTTTAAAGTGTACAATTTCAGCGGTTTTAGTATATTCACAGAGTTATGCAGACATCACTCTTTCTAAGTTTAGGACATTTTTATCACCCCCAAAGGAAACCTCATACCCATTAGCAGTCACTCCTCATTCCTGCTACACACCCCCAAGCCTAGTCAACCACTAATATACTTCCTGTCTTTATAGGTTTGCCTATTTCATGGAACAAAGTTGGACTCCTACCTCATACCATATACAAAAATTAACTCAAAAATTGATTAAAAGCCTAGGCATAAGAGCTAGAATAACAAAACTCTTAGAGGAAAACATGGGGTAAAATCTTCATAATTTTGGATTTGACAATGGCTTCTTAGATATGACACCAAGGCACAAACAACAAAAGAAAAAATAAAGTAAATGGACTTTACTAAAGTTAAAAACTTCAGTGTATCAAAAGACATTATCAAGAAAGTGAAAATACCCACCTACAGAGTAGAAGAAAATATTTGCAAATAATATATCTAATAAAGGTTATCCAGAATACAGAAGGAGGACTCCTACAACTCAAACAACAAAAAGACAAACAATCCAATCAAAATATGGGCAAAGGGCTTGAATAGACATTTATCTAAAGTAGATATACAAATTTCCAATAAGCACATAAAAATATACTTTGTATCATGAGTTAATAGGAAATGCAAAAACCACAATGAGATACACCTCGCATAGTAGAATGGCTGTACTTGGGAAAGAAAAGAATGTAAGTATTGAGGAGGCCGTGGAGAAACTGGAGACCTCATATGTCACTGCTGGGAATGTAAAATGGTGCGGCTGCTATGGAAAACAGTTTGGTGGTTCCTCAAAGTTTAAACATAGAATTACCACTCCTAGGTATATCCCCCAAAGAACTGAAAACAGGATTCAAACATATACTCATGTGCCATTGTTTACTGCAGCATTATTTGCAATAGCCAAAAGTAGGAAAGAACCCCAATGTTCACCAGCTGATTAAGGAATAAACAAAATGTAATATTTACACAGACAATGGAATATCATTCAGCCTTAACAAGGCTTAAAGTTCTGATACATGCTACAATATGGATGAACCTTGAAAACATTATGCTAAGAGAAATAAGCCAGACACAAAAGGACAAATAATGTCTGATTCCACTAATCTGAAATATCTAGAACAGTCCAGTTCATAGAAACAGAAAGAAAGGGGAGTTATTACTTAATGGGTGTAGAATATCTGGGATAATGAATAAGTTTTGGAAATAGATAGTGGTGATGGTTGCACAACATTGTGTGAATGTACTTAATGCCATTGAATTGTACACTTAAAAATTGTTAAAATCACAAATCTTGTTTTATATATATATATACACACACACAATTCTCTGTATATATATATATATATATATATATATATATACACACACACACACACACACACGTATACACAATTTTTTTTAAGTCAAAATTTTTTTCTATGAATTTTGCCTCCAGGGGATAAAAAGATTGATTGGACAAGTTAACCTCTTTAAGCCTCAGTTTCCACATCTGTAAAATGGGAATAGATATAGTACCTAGCCTATCAGCTTGCTGTAAAAATCAAATGACATAATACATGTAACCATTTAGCACAAAGTCTGGCACATAGTAAGAGCTCAATATGGGGGAGCTGTCATAATTATTTTCATGTGTTCACTTTACTCTGTCTAGAAACACATTCAATTTGGTGCCATCTATAAAATTACCCTTCCTTGAGTTTCTATTTCCAGCTATAATGGAGTGTTTGGAGCAGATCACTGACCCCATTGAGAACAACTAGAAAATCCAGATGAAAAAACTGGTTTGAAGTGTGCAACAATTTATAGAGGCTCTGGATTCCATTAACTTCCTCCAGAGACCATTCACCTTATCCTTGGGGCAGCACAGGATAGCTGCAGATAACCAGGGCTTAAGGAACCAAGTTTCCAAATAGAAGAGAATTGGAGAGAGATGAACTGATATTCTGCACATCATTTACCCCTCCAGGTGATGACCAATTCTTAGGGAGGCTAGGAATCTGAGCATAGGACTATTACTGCTAAGAGGCAGAGAAGCCAGCAGATCTTTCAGCAATTTCATGGAGAAGAGAATAAAAAATTAATTACAGAGCTGACAGAATAGCCAGGACCCAAGAGGCTAGGAGCCCCAAACTCAGAGGTTTCCCTTGAAGCATTTGCTCATACATTAAATACACATGGTGAGAAGCTAAGGAACTAATAAGAAAGCCAGTGAAAAGATGAAGTTTTTCAATGATCTTGTGGTTATGAAGAGACAAAAATGGGAGTTCAGGATCCTACCTGGGGTCTCAGGAGGGCAACACCCTGGCGGGGGGGCATGAATCAAAGGTAGAATGAGACATAAAAGGGCCAGGCACGGTGGCTCATGCCTGTAATCCCAGGACTTTGGGAGGCCTAGGCGGGCGGATCACGAGGTAAGGAGATTGAGACCATCCTGGCTAACACGGTGAAACCCAGTCTGTACTAAAAATACAAAAAATTAGCTGGGCGTCATGGTGGGCGCCTGTAGTCCCAGCTACTCGGGAGGCTGAGGCAGGAGAATGGCATGAACCCGGGAAGTGGAGCTTGCAGTGAGCCAAGATCGCACCACTGCACTCCAGCCTGGGCAACAGAGCGAGACTCTGTCTAAAAAAAAAAAAAAAAAGAGACTTAAAAGGACTGCAATCCTGCCTCATGCTGCTTTGAATGAAGGTAGTCTGCTCACACTCTAGCTGCCCCAAGGATAAGGTGAATGGTCTCTGGAGGAAGTTAATGGAATCCAGAGCCTCTACAAATTGTTGCACACTATGTCCAACATTCAATTAAAAATCAATAAGCATACCAAGAAAAAAATGGGCAAAATTCCCAGGTGATACAGATATTAGAGGTATCAGACACAGACTTTAAAATAGCTATTAATATTTTAGAGAAAACAGATAATAAAAGAGAATTTCACTAAAGAAAAAAATATATAAATCTCAGAGTAGAAAACACAGTAGCTGATATTTAGAATACAACAGATGGGTATAAGAATGGATGGAATACAATAGGAGAGATGACTAGTGGAAGTAGATTGGTAGGATTAGTAGAGGTAGAAGAGGATTAGTAGAAGATAGGACAGCAGAAAATACAAGACTGGTACACAAAGATTTTTTTAAAGATGAAAAATAGAGAAAATAGTATAAGAGATATGTGGAACATGTTGAAAAGTTCTAATATATGTACAACTGAAGACCCAGAAGGAGAAAAGAAAGGTGATGGAGCAGAAGCAATATTAGAGTATGATCATTTTAGAAACAAATTAATGCCGTCAACCCACAAACTCAAGAGACTTCTCAGTAACCCCAACCAGGATAAATACAAAGACAATCTTAAATGTTAAAAGAAGCCAGAGGAAAATAGAGTAACCATAGGAGTAACAATCAGACTGATGACGAATTTTTCAACACAAATTATTGGAGTCAGAAGGAAAGAAATAACATTGTTAAACTGCTGGAAAAAAATCACTGCCAACCTGGAATTCTACAAAATTCTATAGCCACAATATTCTTCAAAAATAAAGATAAAATGAAGATATTGTTAGGGAAAATTATTTTTAATGTGTACAGGGAGTTCTTCTGGAATCTTGTCATGAAGGATAACCACTGGAATAATAAAATGATGTCAATAGTAAGTAATAACATAATAGTAAATAAATATATAACTAATAGAATGATAGGTGTGGAGAATGGAATAATAAAAAATGTTTAATCCAAATAAAGGCAAAAAAGAAGAGGAAAAGGAATATAAGACAGGTGGGACAAAAAAATTCACATAGTAGGTATAAACTAAAATATATCAGGAAATACATTTACATGTAAATGAACTAAATACTCCAAGTAAAAGACTAAGATAGACTGAATGAAAACAAAGTAAAACAAAAAAATTATATGTTGCTACAAGAGACACATCTTAAGTATAAGGATGCAGAAAAGTTGAAGGTAAAGGAATGAAGAAATGTAACCATGTGTATGTGGTGGGGCCACTCTTGGGCTTGATGACTCACTGGCCTCACAAGAGCTGTTATACTCATGATCACACAGTTGTTTTTTTGTTTGTTTGTTTTGTTTTGTTTTGTTTTTTGTTTTTTTTAAGGCAGATTCTCACTCTGTCGCCCAGGCCAGAGTGCAATGGCGTGATCTCAGATCACTGCAACCTCCACCTCCCGGGTTCAAGCAATTCTTCTGCCTGAGCCTCCCAAGTAGCTGGGACTACAGGCGCCTGCCACCACGCTTGGCTAATTTTTGTATTTTTAGTAGAGACAGGGTTTCACTATATTGGCCAGGCTGGTCTCGAACTCCCGACTTTGTGATCTGCCCACCTGGGCCTCTCAAAGTGCTGGGATTACAGGCATGAACCACTGCACCTCACACAGTTTCTTAAAGCAGGAGGTTACAGATTAAAATCACCTAATGGAAAAGGGACATGAGCAAAGTCCAGGGGAAAGTGAGCACAAGCGTCCAAATGTCCCCTCCTAGTGAAGCTGCCTGGAGTATGCTTAATTCTCCCAGCAACTATGTGCAATCACATATTAAGTACTGCCAATCAAGGCGGCTCATTTGAGCCTCAATGTCCAGAGTTTTTATGGAGTGTCAGTCACATAGGCAGGAATTGTCTGCATTACCGACCTTAGCTACTCAGCCCCTAAGAGGCCAAAGTGGTACAGCATAGCCCAGGACCTCAGACACATATCACAAAAGTCACATTGTTAGCATAAGCTATCTGGTTTTACTGGTTTCTAGTAAAACAAAATGCCAAAGACTGGGGGACTTAAACAACAAGAATTTATTTTCTCACAGTTCTGGAGGCTGGAAGTCCAAGATCAAGTGCCAGCAGGGTTGGTTCCTCCTGAGGCCTCTCTCTTGGGTTGCGGGTGGCCATCTTCTTGCTTTGTCTGCACATGGTCTTTGCTCTGTGTGTCTGTGTGTCCTAGTCTCCTCTTCTTAGAAAAGACATCTGTCAGATTGGATTAAGGCTCACCCTAGGGCCTCATTTAACTTAACTACCTCTTTTTTTTTGAGACGGAGTCTTGCTGTCTCCCAGGCTGGAGTGCAATGGTGGAATCTTGGCTCACTGCAACCTCCACCTCTCAGGTTCAAGCAATTCTCCTGCCTCAGCCTCCAGAGTACCTGGGATTACAGGCACCCACCACCACGCCCAGCTAATTTTTGTATTTTTAGTAGAGATGGGGTTTCACCTGTTGGTCAGACTTGTCTGGAACTCCTGATCTCAGGGTGATCCACCCACCTTGGCCTCCCAAAGTGCTGGGGTTACAGGCATGATTAATTACCTATGAGTTTTGGGGGAACAAAATTCAGTCCATAACACTGGTTTAATGGATACAGCATGGCCCAAGGTCTCAGACAAACAGAAAGAAGCTTTCATGCAGGATATTCCAAGGGTTGCCTCTCTGGAGCCTACCAAGGGCAAGTCCATTCTTGGCATGTGCAGGGCTTGGACCAATCAAGCCTGATGAGTTAACCTTTTTCTGCACACCATGCAAGTACTAATCAAAAAAAAAGTTAATGCAGCTGTACTATCACTAAATGAAATAGACATTAAGAAAATAGGACAACTATAGAGGAAGGGGGACATAAAGTGATAAGGTGGACTCACCAAAAATACACAATGTAAAATTCTGTATGAACTGCACATAACTTCGTATTATATAAAGTAAAAACTGACAATGCTAAAAGGAGAAGGAAAAATTGGCAATCTCAGTGGAAGACTTTAACCCTCCTGCTATAATAAATAAGAGAGCAAGCAGACAAAAAACTCAGCAAGTAGAATACCTGACTAACATGATGAACAAACTTGACATATTTGACAGCTGTAGAATGCCATACCCAATCATGACAGCACACGCACGCTTTTCTGATGCATATGGAACATTACAAGAATTGATCATATGGTTGAGCCATAAGTTTCAACACATTTTCAAAAGATTAGAATTATTCAGATCATGTCCTAGGAATAGAAGGGAGCTTTCTTATTCTGTTAAAAAGTATCTATAAAAAACCTTCTTAATGATGAAATATTTAAAACCTTCCCCCTGAGATTTGGCATGAGCTGAGGATACCCACAATACTACTTGACATTGTCCTGGAGGGCCCAGCAACCACAAAAGGCAAGGTGAGCAGACCTAAAGGGAGGAAAAGAAGACAGAAAAGTCATTATTTACAGATGACATCATTGTGTGCATCAAATATCCAAAAGAATTTCAGGCAACTTCTTAGGATTAATACATGAAATTGGCAAAGTTGTTGGCTACAATGTTGCTGTGGATGGAACTATGTCCTCCCAAAATTCCTATGTTGAAGCCCTAACCCCCAATGTGATTCAGTTTGAAGATGGGGCCTTTAGGAAGTAATTGGGGTTAAATGAGGTCATACGGGTGGCATCCTAATCTGATAGGATTGGTGGCCTTCTAAGAAGAGGAAGAAAGATCTCTGTCTCCCCATACATAGACAATGGGCGGACATAGCCAGATGACAGCCCTCTGCAAGCCAGGAAGAGGGCCTCACCAGAACCCAACCATGTGGGCACACTGAACCTGAGCTTCCAGCCTCCAGAACTGTGAGAACACTAATCTCTGCTGTTTAAGCCACTCTGTCTGTGGTATTTTGTTACGGTAGCCCTAGCTGACTAGTACAATTGTCAATATTTTAAAAATTGTGCTTATATGTATCGGCAACAAACAATAAAAAAAAGATATAAAAAATTACCATTTATTAGCCAGTTGTGGTGGCTCATGCCTTTAATCCCAGCACTTTGGGAGGCCAAGGTGGGTGAAACACCTGAGGTCAGGAGTTTGAAACCAGACTGGCCAGCATGGTGAAACGCCATCTCTACTAAAAATATAAAAATTAGCCAGGCATAATGGTGGGCACCTGTAATCCCAGCTACTTGGGAGGCTGAGGCACAAGAATCACTTGAACCTGGGAGGCAGAGGTTGCAGTGAGCTGAGATTGTACCACTGCACTTCAGTCTGGGCAACAGAGTGAGACTCTGTCTCAAAAAAAAAAAAAAAAAATCATTATAGTATCAAAACCAACAAATACCTAGTAGTAAATGTAACAAAAGATATGCAAAACCTTTACACAGGAAATTATTTACTGAGATAAGTACATCTAAATAAGTGGAAGGATATATCCCATATTTGTGGATTGCAAGACACAATATTAAATAATTTTGATTCTCTGGAGTCTGAGCTATAGTTTTAGTGCACACACACCCCACCCCCAAATCCTAGAAGTGTTTTGATGGCGTATGTGTGCACGCGCTTGTGTGCATGTGTGTGTATGTGTAAATGACATACTGATTCTAAAATCTACTTCAAATTGCAAAGAACCAAGAATAGGTAAGATAAATTTGAAGAAGGAGAAGGAAGAGGAGGTAGAGGAGGAGGAAGAGGACAAGGATGAGAAGGGGAGGAGGAGCAACATCAAAGCTGGAGGACTTACACTACCATGCATCTAGACTCACTGTAAAACTACAGGAATCATCCAGTGTGATCTTGGTCAAGGATAGACAAATAGAATAATGGAATGAATCAGAGTGCATAAACACTTTATCATATAATGGGAAAATAATTTTTTATAAAATTGTTCCTGGGTGAATTGAATATATATATATATATACATGGAAAGAAAATCTTGATGCCTACTTTACAACACAAACACCCCCACTTAATTCATAAGGATTGTAGAATTAAATCTAAGGAACAGATAATAAAGCTGCAGGAAAATAAACCATAGGTGATCATCTTTATGACCTTGGAAGTAAATAGTAATTTCTTAAATGGGATATAAAAAGCACAAATGCCATAGAGCAAAAAAATTGAGAAATTTGCTCAAATTGAAATTAAGAACTTATATTTGTCAAAAGACACCATTAATAATGTGAAACGGTGAAAAGACAAGCCAGAGTGAGAAAAGATATTTGCAGTGCATGTATCTGATGAAGGAATCCTATCCAGAATATATAAAGAGCTTCCACAGGTTGGGTGTGGTGGCTTATGCCTGTAATCCTAGCACTTTGGGTGGCTGAGGTCTGAGGATCGCTTGAACCCAGGAGCTTGAGACCAGCCTGGGCCACAGGGTAAGACCTCATCTCTACAAAAAACAAAAAAAACAAAACAAAAAAAAAAAACAAAAGAATAGTGGTGTACACCTGTAGTCCCAGCTACTTGGGAGGCTGAGATGGGAGGATTGCTTGAGCCCAGGAGGTCAATGTTGTAGTAAGCTGTGATGGCACCATTGCACCCTAGCCTGAGTGACAGAATGCGACCCTGTCTCAAGAAAAAGAAAGAAAGAAAGAAATAAGAACTTCTACAAATCAATAAGGAAAAGACAATCCAATAGAAAAATATGTTAAAAACATGAACTACATTATACAAAAAGGGATATCCAGATGGTCCAAAAACCCGTGAAAAGGCACTCACCCTTAAAAGCGCCTCATGAGTCTTCAGGGAAATGAAAATTAAAAACCACAATGTAATACTCCCCCGACCCCCATCACCACACTCACTGTAATGACTAAAAATCTTACAATACCAGTTGTTGTCTGCAAGCCTATGGAGCAACCACTCTCTCGTGTTGCGCTGGTGGGAATGTAAGTCAACAAACTTTGAAATCCTGTGGCAGTGTCCATTAAAGCAAGCACCCATATACCCAGTGAGCCAGAAATTCCATGCCTAGCTATTTGCTGAACAGAAATGGATGCATTAAGTTCACCAGGACATGAACAAAGATGTTCATCATAGTTTTATTCATAACAGCTCGGAACTGAAAACCACCCTGGTGTTCATTATCAGTAGAATGGAGATTTAAATAATAAAAGTATAATAGATAATAAATGTATAAATAAGCGTAAATAAATTCACACGATCGAGACTAGACAGCAACAAAAAACTTGCTATTGCTACATGCAGAAACATGTTTGAATATCACAAACGTAACATTTGGGGGTTTTCCCAGACATAAGAGAGGAACTACTGTATAATTCTACGTATTTAAACCTCAAAACCAGGGCATACTAATCTGTGTCGGCAGAGGTTAAGATAGTAGCTACCACTGTGGGAGGGGAGAGGACACAAGGTATGCAGATAATGTTCCTTTTCTTAATTGAAGTGCTGAGTGAAGGTGGAAATTTACCGAATCTGTTTACTGGTAATCTGTGTACTTTTCTGTTTACATTCCACCTCATTAAGAAACCATTATGGAAGTCATCTTCCTTCTGTACCCTTGCTCCATTCTGTTGCCCTCTTCCTTCTTCATGCCCTTATAGAGCTGCTGCTTTTTTGTTTGTTTGTTTTATTTTGAAGTAATCTTAAATTTACAGAAAAGTTGCAAAATATTAAAAATAGCTCCTATACACTATTCAACCAAATTCTCCAGTTGTTAACACTTTACTACATTTGATTTATCAGTCTTTCTCTCTATATATACTAATGTATTTTTTCCTGAATCATTTGATAACAAAATTGTAGATGTGATTCTTCATCATCCTTTTATGCCCTTGTGCAAAACAAGGGTCCTTTCCTATATGAACACGGTACAACTGTCAAAATCAGGAAATTGATCTTTATCTGATATTACCATTGAATCCACAGATCCATTCAAAGTTTGCTTATGACATTACTGCTTTAATAATGTCATCAACTGTGCAGAGGCAATGCTGTGTTCTTCCTATAGCATTTGTATCAGGGGGCTCACAATGCTGACTTGTCCCACTCTTGTATCACATGGTTAAGATGGTGTCTGCTGGATCTCTCCATGTAGCGCTCCTTAGTCCTTCCTGTAGATCTGAGTTTCCAGCTGGTATTATTTTCCTTGCCCTGGAGGATGTCCATAGCTTCGACTGTATTACAGGTCTTCTGTCAATGAATTCTCTCAGTCTTGTCTAACTGTCTTCATTTCAACCTTGTTTTAAAAGGATATTTTTGCTAGATAAGTATCTTTTTGGTTGAAGCTTTTTTGCTTTCAGCACTTTGATGATGCCATTCCATTGTTTCCGCCTCCATTGTTCCTGGTGAGAAGTTGGTAATGATTCTTATACTTGTTCCCCTGTAAGTAATGCTATACCTCCCAGCAAACCCGGCTGCTTTCAGAATTTTCTTAGGTTTTCAGAACTGTGTGTCTGAATGTTGTTATTCTTTCTGTTTATCATGATTTGAGTTGAGACTTCTGGATATGTAAATTGATGTTTTTCATCAAATTTGCAATGTTTTGGCCATTATTTCTTCACATATTTGTTCTGCCTCAATTTTACACCTTTTCATTTGAGACTCCGATTATGTATGTGTTAGATTATGTGATACTATTCCACAAGGCTCTCAGGCTCTACTCACTTTCCTTCAGCCTTTTTGCCTTGTGATCTTCAGATGTTTATTGATCTGTCTTCATGTTTATCGACTCTTCTACTATCTCCAATCTGCTATTAAACCTTCCAGTGAATTTTTCATTTCAATTATTATACTTTTTAGTTTTAAAATTTGCATCTGGATACCATTTTGGGGCTGAGATTTCCTAGATACTCACTGATTAA
Source organism: Theropithecus gelada (assembly GCF_003255815.1). Classification (NCBI taxonomy): domain Eukaryota; kingdom Metazoa; phylum Chordata; class Mammalia; order Primates; family Cercopithecidae; genus Theropithecus; species Theropithecus gelada. The sequence goes on from NC_037670.1 coordinate 68,658,421, forward strand.
GACTATTTCTTACTTTAATTATTTGGACATATTTATAATAGCTACATTAAAGTCTGCTAAACCCAACATCTGGATCATTTTAGATTGAGTTACTGTTCTATAGTCTGCTTTATTCTTGCCTGGGCATCACATTTTCCTATTTCCTTATATACCTGGTGATTTTTTTAAAAAGTTGAATATTGGATTTTGTGGCTAATATATTGTGAAACTCAAAATTGTGTTAACTTCCTCTGAAGAATGTTGATTATTGTTTTAGTAGGCAATTTAATTATTGGCAGATGACTTTGAACTTCCTTACTTGGGGTTCATGTTTTGTTACTGCAGATGCACGGAACATCCAAAATGTTTCCTAAGCCTCTCTAATTTGGCATGACTCAGTTCTTCCCTATGTACATGCAGCTTAGTTGTCAGTCGAGGACTTGCAGAGCTCCTGTGTGGGGTTCTGGGACCCCTGCGTGCACAGCTCCCTCTTCTCCGACGCTTGGCTCCACACATGCCCACTGCTCCTGCTGCTCCTCACCATCATCTCCACCTCTTCAGCTCCACATGACCTCCATGCCCTGCCCAGAGTCCGATGCTGTGTGCCACAGTCAGAAAACTCTGTCGGGGAGCACGGAGCAATTGTGGGGCTCACCTCCTAAGCATCCCTTCCCACAGGGATCTGAGTCTTGCGCTCCCTGAAAACAGTTGCCTCATGTACTTTGTCCAGATTCATGGTTATTTCTGGTGGGAAGGCTAGTCTGGTAAAATGCCTAGAAGTGGAAGTCACAAGTGATTTTGGCTGGAGAAGGTGATGCTTGTTTCCACATCCAATTTGTCCATGCCCTCCTTGACCTACTCCAACCCAGCCTCTGGCGTTACTCTGCCTGGAGACTTCTCGACCCAGCTTCCATGACACTCTTCTCTCCTGGATTTATCCCTGCCCCTTTACTTGCTTTTTCTTTGTCTCCTTAATCAACCCTTCCTCAAACCATCTCCTTGATGCTGCATCCCTCAGAGACCCCTTATGAGCCCTTTTCTCTCCTCCTGTGACACTCACTAGGCTGCAATTCAATCCCTCCTTCTACTGATCGTTCTCCAGCCTGTGCCTTCAACTCTTCTCTTTATCCTGGCCTCTAGGCCATATTTTCACTGATACTGCAGGTAGTGGATATTTAGGAGGCCCTTAAACATTACACTCCGTAATTGCAATTTAATATCTTTACCCCATACCTGTTACTCCTTTTCATTTTCCCTTTATCCTGCCACCTAAGCTAGAAAAGTAGGAGAGGCCCATGCAGCCCCAGCCCCTCCACACTCACTTCTCACTTGCAGTGGGCCCACCAAGTCCTGATTCTGAAATATTATTCCAAATAGATCCCCTCTAGCCCCCAGCTAATACATGATAGCTCCTGTTAGCATAGATAGTAGCCACAAAGGTGAGGTTGCTACATATGGAGTTTCCAGGGTATGGTAAAACAGTAGTTAGGCCTGGACTCCCAGCAATTTCTCTCTGGGGTCTGGGGGAAGTGTTAGGGAGGGGGAAGGTGAGGAGGGTTTAGAAGATCCCTTGGAGCTTGTGGAGGGGACCAGCACCTACCCAATTCCTGCAGAGGCCTACAGTCCTGGTAGGAGGCTCTGATGGAGAGCCACTGGGTAGAAACCTAACTGGGTGGGAGGCAGGAGCTGTCCATTGCCCTCCAGGCTCTAGGGGCTGTGGTAGCATGAGGGGCACCCCAGGCTGGAGGCTGACCCCATAATCAGGGCTACTTCAGGCTCTGCCTGAGTCTGCTGGCTGTCCTGCGGCTGGTCCCTGTGAGGGTCTGGGCCCACTGGCCAGCCTGCTGAGACCACAGCCAAAGTCCTTCCTCCAGATATGTGGCAGATGTCCTGGCCAGGCCAGAGACTGAGGGGCATTTAGAGAGGGGCCACAGAAAAAAAGACCAAGGCCACAGCCCAACCTGGCTGCGTTCACCTGAAGGGCACCATGTGCCCATACACTTCATGGGCCATTTGTCCTTGCCTCCCTGGGAGTCCCCTCTTGTGACCATTCTTTATCAGAGTCCCTAAGTCTCAGTGGCCTGCCAGGCTGGGGATGTGGAGGTGGAACATGGGGGCAGGGACTGGGAAAAGGGGTAAGAGGGCTGTGTTCATTGCGCCAAGCTTCTGTGGAGGCTACAGAGGAGGGCCAAGTGCAGGCAGGAGCCCAGTAGGGCAAACGTGCCCCCAGTCTGGGGCCACTCCATGCTAGGGGCCTCAGGTTCTACCACCGTCCCCTCCTCCATCCACTGGCTTTCCAGGGTTACCAGGACTCCAGGACCAAGGGAGCATCTAGCAACCAAGGGATGAGTGTCAGAGTGGGAGACCCTGCACTCCAGGCAGCTGGGGTCATCTCCGAGAAAGGGCCCCAAGGGCGGCGCCTGCTTCAGAGTCAACCGAGGGGAATCCCTGAAGGACAGAGGGAGTGCGTACGACACTCTCCAGGGGGAGAAAATGCAGCTTTAAGATGTGCTGCCTCCCACTCCATTCTACCCACACCAGCATTTCTGGTGGGGGAGGCAGTGGAACTCAGAACGTAGGAGTCACCTCTCTGGGAGGAAGGCCCCATGAGCTGCAAGCGCTGTTTGCATCATCTTGACCCCTGTGCAATTAGAACAGAGTTGCATTTGCAGGTGGTTTCTTGCCGCCCCCAGGCCTGGCCAGGACCAGGGGTAGGGGGAGGCATGCTGGCATAGAGCTGGTGATAGCAGGCCTTGGATGCCAGCCAGCCTCCTACCTCCTTCCCTACTGCTGTTTGTCTTCAGGCAAGTTACTTAACCATTCAGGGCCCCAGTGTCCTCATTTGCAAAGTGCTGCTGGTAATAACATGTCTGGCATACAGGAAGCACTCAAGAAATGCTGGCTCTGACTGTAATCGCCCTGGCTATTTTCTGCTTGCTGTTGCCTGACACCTGTAAGTATGTCCATGCGTGTAGCTTTCCATAATTACGGTGGCTGTGTACAAACTGCATTATATTTGGCGTCCCCCACGCAGAAGGCTCTGTATCCACGGAGCTTTCTCCCTTCCCACTTGTCACGTGGCCCCACATCTCCATCCACTCGCTCCGTTGTTTCTGCCAGGCCAGTCCCCTGCGGGGGGCGATTTGGGTTGTTTCCAGTTTTCTCGGTTATAAATAGCACTGCTGTGCATATCTTTATTACAAATTCCTTCTTTCCTCTGAAACCCTGAATAACTGAGCCCACAGGGCATCCAGTACCCAGCGCAGGCTGTCTTACAAAACCCATGGCGCTTCCTGGCCTGCTCCACCGGCATTGCACTGGGTCCTGCAGATGTGCCTCAGGGAGGGGAGAAATCTGAGTGGCCCTCGTTCTCCATTGCTCAGAGCTGCAGGGCAGCCTCAGCACTGGCCCTTCTTGAACCTGCATGGATGCTTGACATCATCTAAGTTCACAGACATGGGACAAAACTAAGCAAAAACAAAAGAGAAAAACAGCCTACCAGTGTTTCTGAACTTGCTGTGCCTTTAAATGTGAAAAGCTCTCCTTGGTATCTGGGGCCAGAGAGGCTGGGTCCCTGGGTGGCTGCAGAGCGGGCCCTGGTGGTGGAGAGGCCCAGTTTCATCTTCTTGTCAGGGTTTCCCCCCTGCCCTTTTTGTTGTTGTTGTCGTTGTTGTCGTTGAGACGGAGTCTCATTCTGTCGCCCAGGCTGGAGTGGAGTGGCACCATCTCAGTTCACCGCAACCTCTGTCTCCCGGATTCAAACGATTCTCCTGTGTCAGCCTCCCGAGTAGCTGGGATTACAGGCGCCCACCACCATGCCTGACTAATTCTTGTATTTTTAGTAGAGACAGGGTTTCGCCATGTTGGCCAGGCTGGCCTCAAACACCTGGCCTCAGGTGACCCACCCGCCTCGGCCTCCCAAAGTGCTGGGATTATAGGCGTGAATCACTGCGCCCAGCCAATCTTTATTTCTTTATTTTATGTTGCCTCTTTTATACCTATTTTTTGGCTTGTTTTTTGTTGCTGACCAGACTTGTCAGGTTTGTCTATTTTACTCTTTAAAATTTTTTTTGAAAGATCTAGCAGTTTGTATTACTGATTAGTTGTGGCACTGATTGTTTTTCTTTCATTAATTTCTGTTTGGCATTATCACACTCATCCCTTCACCTTTCTTGGGGTTGTTTTGCTCTTCATGTCTAGCTTCTTGAGTGGTAAGCCTTAGTTTATTTTCAGTCTTGTCTGCTTTGTGATAAGGGCACGATGGCCTGTGACATCTCCTCCGAACGTGGCTTTGGCCAGGCTTGTAACACAGAGATCATGGCACTGCATTCCAGCCTGGGCGTGTTTGTTTCTAAGTTTCATCTCTGTAGTCTCCACGTTCTGTCATGTGAATTTCCTGCTGAATGGATTTATTTGGCTTTCCTTTAGTTATTTCTTTTTAATTTTATTGCAGTGATTCCTGCTTTTGTAGAATTTTTTTTTTTCCAATTTCCTTTGTCTCCTAGTACTTGGTCTATTGCTAAGGCTCTTCCATGTGACTGAGAAAAGTATATTCTCCATATGGCATATGAACATACATTTCATGTCATTTTAAAGTTGAGGTATACTTTACATACATAATTACATGAAACTTACATGTAAATTACATTTACATAAAACACACTGATTTTAAGGGTACAGTTTGCCAGGTTTTTGACAAATGTACACCCTTGTGTAGCCACAAAAAATATACAGAACATTTTAACATCCCAGAAAATTCCCTTGGGCTCCTCCAAGTCAATCCCGGCACCACCCCAACCCTCTGCCGAGACAGCCACTTTTCTGATTTCTAGAACCATAGATTAGTTCTAGAATGTGTAGAAATGGAATTATGCAATGTGTATTCTTTGTGTCTGGCTTCTTTGGTTCAGCCTCATGTCTGAGCAATTTATCCATGTTGTTGAGTGTACTAGTAGTTATTCTTTTTAATTTATATATGCCAATTTGTTTACCTGCATTCCTGTTTATGGACATTAATACATTGTTTCCAGTTTCACCTACTGTGAGTAAAGCTACTATAAATGCTCTTGTACAAGTTTCTTTCTTTGTTTTTCTTTTCCTTTTTTTTTTTTGAGATAGAGTCTTGCTCTGTCACCCAGGCTGGAGTGCAGTGGTGCAATCTTGGTTCACTGCAACCTCTGCCTCCCAGGTTCAAGCGATTCTTGTGCCTCAGCGTCCTGGGTAGCTGAGATTACAGGTGTGTACCACCACGCCAGGCTAACTTTTAAACTTTTAGTAGAGATGGGGTTTCACCATGTTGGCCAGGTTGGTCTTGAACACCTGACCTCAGGCGATCCGCCTGCCTCAGCCTCCCAAAGTGTTGAGATTACAGGTGTGAGCCACTGCACCCGGCCTCTTTTTCTTTTCCTGATATATGTTTTTACTTTTTTGGGGTGAAAGCCTAAGAGGAATTGCCGGGTCATAGGGAAGGTATTTGTTTAGCTTTATAATAAACTGTCAAACAGTTCTCCAAAGTGGCTGTCCCGTATTTATGCACATTCTCTTTTATAGTGTTTTGCATCTGTCAACAATAGTAACCCTAACAGCAGTTAGATATTAGCTCCTATCACAAGGCAGAACCCAGAAACAGCTGTCTTATGCTCCCTGGACTTTGGTTCCTTAGCAGCGAGGGCCAGAGAATGAGTGAGGCACTGCATGGACGAGGCGGCAAAAACCACATTTTCCCCAGCGTCCTTCTCCACTTCTTCAGTCATAGACACCCCACAGCCCAGCCTCCCTTGCAGCTAAATGAAATCACGTGATTCAGCTGTCAGTGGGGTCATGTAGCAGAAAGTTGACCAGTGAGCACCATTCCCCCTCCCTTTCTCTATCCTGCTGCTGGGAACATGGATGTGACAGCTAAATCTCCATGTCAGAGCTCCAGGAAGAGGGCCAACGCGAGATGCAGGAGCAGAAAACTGGAGGCAGCTTGGTTCCTAAGGGCTTTGCAATCACCCCAGGTGCCACCCCTGTTGCTTAGGGGAAAGGCTGCCTTGCATTAGCCCTGGCTGGTGCACACAGGCCTGTGTCCATGCTGGGAACTCCAGGCTGGTAGCCAGGCTTCCTGCTTTAGCACAGACTTTGTGCCTGCAGGTGGATGCTACACAAGGTGGGATGGAAGGGGCATGAGTGCAGAGTCTTCTGACACACGCTAGGAGGCCATTTCCATGATGACAAATCCCTGGTGTCCACTACAGGGAAGGAGGATCTGGGAGCCACTTACAGGCCATCTGGGACCTGCTTCTGTCAGCCTAACTACTCCTGGCTGCTAGATATACCTGGGGGCCTGGCTGGGCTGGGACAGTGCCTGGACTTCTAGCGCCTAGGGCCTGAGGCAACTCCAGGAGGATGGAGGTGACACCAATGAGGACAGCTAAGGTGGGGTCAGTCAGGAAGGGTTCACCTCACCTGGCAGCCAGACAGTGCCAGGGGTGCTCCAGGGAACCCCAGCCAGCAGGGGGGTGGCCCAGAGCCTCAGCCTGGCAGCAGACTTAGCAGGGGTTGCTCTCGCTTCCCTCCCTTTGCCCAAGGGCACAGTATCTCTGGGACAGGTGCTGGTGTCCACCTTATGCTTGGATGCCTGGTGAAAAGGGAGGAAGTCTAGGGGGTTCTCACCCTGTGTTCTCGGGCTGTGCCTCTGAGCCAGGCCTGCGGACACTGCTTCCGGCCAGGGCCGCACTGGTTAGTTGACTTTATCACTTTGCTTGTTAGTCATCAAGGTGGTTCCAAATCCCTTGGAGGACTCAAGCGAATCTGCCAATAAGCCACTGACAAAATGCCCTTGCGGGGTCTGACTGCTTCAGCCTCTTTCCCACCCTCTTCATTCCCTAAACACACCAGCTAGTGCCTGCCACAGGGCCTTTGCATGGCAGCCTCTTCTGCCAACACCCTGCCCTTTTCCTCTCAAGGGTAGCCTCTCTGTGTCATTCAGACTTCAGCTTAGACATCACCTCCTCAGAAAGGTCTTCCGTGGACTTCCACTCTGAAGTTGCCACCCTATCACTCTGCAGCACACCACTTTGTTTTAATCTACATACAACATTGGTACTAGATGCATCCCTGTTGCTTGTTATCAAGCTCTGCAAAGGCAGAAGTCTTGTCCATCTCATTCCTTGATGTGACTGAGTGCCTGGGCAGAGACGGGCACACAGTAACCACACAAAGAAGGCTGGTGGACACCCTTGAGCAGAACACAGTGGTTAAAGGAACCAGCCACAAAGTCAGGCAGATCGAGATGCCAATACTAAACTAGCTGTCTGACCTGAGGCCAGTTAGAGTCTGTGTCTCGATTTCCTCATTTGTAAAAGGGAGGTAATGATAATGCTATGAAGTTTATTCAAAATGGTGGATGTTGGACTTTTAGAATGGTTTCGGGCATGTGGTGAGTGAATTGTAAATTGTAGCTATGGCCTTCATCATCACCATCACTATCACCACTATCATCGTCACCAACACCATCATTATTATCACCACCACCATCACCACCCCCACCACCACCACCATCAGCAGCATCACGATCACCACCACCACCACCACCATCATCGTCACCAACACCATCATTATCATTATCATCACCACGATCACCACCACCATTACCACCGCCATCATCGTCACCAACACCTTCATTATCAGTACCATCACCACCACCATTGACACCACCACCACTGACACCACAACTATTACCACCGCCATCACTACCGACCACCACCAGCAGCACCATTACCATCATTATCATAACCACCACCACCATCGCCATCCCCACCACCATTACCATCATAACCATCACCATCACCACCACCATTACCACCACCATCATGGTCACCAACACCATCATTACCATTATCATCACCACCATCACCACCACCATTGACACCACCACCACTGACACAACTATCACCACCGCCATCACTACCAACCACCACCACCAGCACCATTACCATCATTATCATAACCACCACCACCATCGCCATCCCCACCACCACCATTATCACCATCACCATTATCACCACCATCATGGTCACCAACACCATCATTATGATTATCATCACCACCATCACCACCACCATTGACACCACCACCACTGACACCACAACTATCACCACCGCCATCACTACCAACCACCACCACCAGCACCATTACCATCATTATCATAACCACCACCACCATCGCCATCCCCACCACCATTACCATCACCACCACCATCATCACCACCACCATCACCAACACCATCATTATCATCACCACTATCACCACCACAACCACCATTGACACCACCGTTGACACCACCACCATCATAATCACCACCACCACCACCATCACTATCATCACCACCATCACTACTACCACCACCATCACCATCATTACCATCATTATAATCACCATCACCACCATAGCCACTCCATGTGCTTGCCACTGTGTCCTGTAAGGAGTGCCATGTCAAGGGCCAGATGATGGGAGATGGATGGACTAGGGTCTTCCTGCTCTGGGAACCACAGCCTGCTCTCCCTGGTGGATGGCTGGGCCTGAGAGAGGAAGTGTGGTGACACCCTCCCACATGACAGCAGTCCCTGGAGGTGAGGGGGACAGGGAAGGCGTGGCTTTCTTTGGGATAATGAACCCCATGTGCAGCACTTTTGGCTCTGCAGATGTGATGCTTGTTGCCATGGTGACTGTCCTAACAATAACCTCCCAGAACTGATATTCCCCACACCCTCCCCAGCTGCCACCTGGGAGGGAGAGCCCTCCTCGTTTACGAAAGCAAGCTTGAAAGGACAAGGTGGGAGGCAGAGATGACACGGGGGTGGGGGTGAAAGTGGGCCCTTCCTGAAGGTAGGGGTGAGAAGAGGGGGAAGTCTGGGCCTCTCTGACCAGAGCCAAAACCAGATGAGAGAGCTTCTGGAATCTGGGACCAGAGGTCATGTTGGAAGACTTTCTCCCTTCTAGCCATTTCCCTCTGCTAGGGAGAAGCCCTCTGGGTCTGAGGGTGGGGAGTGGGTTGTTTTTTGAGTGTCTGTGTGGGGTCAGGCTGTCTGGGTAGGGACATTCTGGCTGCCTCTGATAGCCCAGTCCTTCCCCACTGTCTGGTGCCCAATCATGCCAACTTTCCTGTGCTCGCCAGGGTAGCTCCACTTCATACCTCTAATACTTCAGCTCGGAGGAGGGACTGCCTGGGGGTCCCAGGTGCTAACAGGTACAAAAGACGGGGAGAAGTACAGGATACAATGAATCTCAAATTGCATCTCCCACATTCTTGTGTAACCCTGGTCCTGGGCAGCTTCTCAACTTTTGAAAGATGACCTCAGCCGGGTGCAGTGGCTCATGCCTGTAACCCCAGGACTTTGGGAGGCCGAAGTGGGTGGATCACCTGAGGTCAGGAGTTTGAGACCAGCCTGGCCCATATAGCAAAACCCCATCTCTACTAAAAATACAAAAATTAGGGTGGCGGGTGCCTGTAATCCCAGCTACTCGGGAGGCCGAGGCAGGAGAATTGCTTGGGCCCAGGAGGTGGAGGTTGCAGTGAGCTGAGACTGTGCCACTGCACTCCAGCCTGGGCAACAGAGTGAGACTCCATGTCAAAAAACAAAACAAAAAACAAAAACCAAGAAAGATGACCTTATAAAAGACTACTGAGTGTGCTGCCGTGTCCACCACTCAGGGCTCCAGGAAGCCGTGTAAGTGTGGGTCTGTTTGTATGGATGTGTTTGTTGGTATGTGTGTGTTTGTGTGTGTGTGTGTGTGTGTGTGTGTGTGGAAGGCAAAGGAGGTTTTATGGGACACTGGGGTTTGAGTCAGTCATTCCATGGCTGTGTGACTGTGGGTAAATTACTGTACCTCTCTGTCTCTCCATTATCCTATCTAGTAAAATGGGGATAATAATAGTACATGCTTAATAGGATTGTTTCAGAATTAAATGAGATAGTACATGTAAACTGCACAATCAGTGTCAGCTGTCATTAGGATGCCAGCACCACTTTATCATCTCCTGAACATGCCGGTAGGAGTGTGTGTGGTTTCATAGTAGCCTGGAAAGAGTCCAACTTACAGAGGGGTGCAATTTTCTTTTGTTTGTCTTGTTATTTGTATTCTTTTTCTTGAGACAGGGTCTTGCTCTGTCACCCAGGCTGGAGCGCAGTGGCTTGATCTCAGCTAACTGCAACCTCTACCTCCCAGGTAGAAACGATTCTCATTTGGGATTATAGGCAATGGGCCACCACACCTGGCTAATTTTTGTATTTTTAGTAGAGCCGGGGTTTCACCATGTTGGCCAGGCTGCTCTCAAACTCCTGACCTCAGGTGATCCACCCACCTTGGCCTCCCAAAGTGCTGGGATTACAGGCGTGAGCCACTGTGCTTGGCTTGTTATTTGTATTCTATTGTGTGGCCCTACCTCGTCTTTCCAGAGCTCAGAAAGGGAAAGTGCAGATGCTTCCAGCAGGTGCTGGAAGAAACTCCTGTGGGGTTAAACACAACGCCAAGAACAAACCTCAGACTTGGCCTCCAGTCCTTTCTCGAGTCCATGCCAGTCTGTCTGTTAGGATGGCCCAGGGTTCTCTGAGTCCAAGTCTGACATGGATGGGGTCTCCCTTCCTGCTATGGTCCTGCTGAAGTCAAGGTCAGGATCCCTCTGCCTCCTCAGCTGGGGACTTCCCCAAGTGGCCCAGCATTTGCCTTTGGCCTGAGAGTTTCTTGTCCTCTAGCGTCTTCTGGGTACAGTTGGGTCGATGGCAGGGACTTGTTGCCGTGTGGTCTACTAATTGCCCAGCAGTCCTATGCCAAATGCATCCTGGCCCAGAAGGGCCCTGGCTGCCGTCACTCAGAATCCCTTTATCCCCTCCCTTATCCACACAACATTTATTGTGGCTTCTGGGGCTTGCTCTGGGCTGGCCACGAGGTGAGAGGGATAAGCAGGATAGGCCCAGAATTGGTCCTTGGGGAGCAGTAAGGAGGTCATGTCAGGGCAGCAGCGTGACCCAAATCCAGAGCTGGCTGCTGGAAACCCCCTCCTCAGAGCCTGCCCAGGATAGACCCTGTCAGAGGAGAGTGTGGGGTTGCTGGAGCCCAGTGGTCTAAAGTCCTGGTTCTGGTTCTGGACAGCAGCCCTGGTGCCAGGCCTCAGGGAAGGCTGTTTTGTGGGAAACCGGGTCGGCCCTGCCTCCTGCCTGCTTCCCTGCACTCTCCTCCTCCTTGGCCTCCAGGACGGCTTTCAAGAGGGGGTTGGGGTGTGTGGGCTCTCTTCCTTTAGGCAAAAGCAGGGGGCAGACAGGTGGACCATTCTGGAAAAGGGGAGAATGTGTACCCTTACCTGAGCAGGGTGGTTATGAGCTCTCAGGCCCCCCAAATTGCTGATGGAGCAGCCCCTGTTTCCCTGGCTCAGGGTCCCTTGGCCTGGACTCCGAATGTCGCCTCCTGGGACCTCCATTCCAGACACCCCAGCAACCATTCTCTGGAGAAGTGAGGGGGAAGGGAGGGGCTGGGACCAAGGTGAGGGAGCAGGCCCCACCCCTTCACTTTCTCATGCTAGTGTCCCAGTGTGTATGTCCGGCCTTCTGGGCGGCTCCTCCTGGCCAGGCAGCCTTTGTGACATGTGCGGCTGATGGAGACTGGGCAGGAGGGATCTGGCAGCATCTCTTCCTGAGGGTGTGAGGAATGAGTCCTGTGGAGGGCAGCACATGAGCCCTCGGCCTCCATGTGGGCCCCAGTCCCCTCCTGCTGTCAGGCTAGGTGGGCCTTCAAGGGAGAGAGGAGGCTGCGTTCATTATGTGCACTCTTCTGTGTTATGTGAGAGCGAGGGGTCGCCAGCAGCAAGTGGCCTGCTTGCGCGAGGTGCGGGCGTAGTGCGGGTACAGAATGAAGGCGTCAGTACAGGGCGCGGGTGTGTGTGCGGGGTGCGGGGGCGGGCGGAGGCGGGCGCGCGTGTGTGTGCAGGTGCAGGTGCAGGTGCGTTGCGGGTGCGGGCCACGGGTGTGTGTGCAGGGCGCGTGTGCAGATGCAGGGCGCGGGTTCCGTGCGGGTGCGGGTGCAGGAGCAGCGTGTGCAGGGCGCGGGGAAGGCGCGTGCAGGGGGCGGCGGGCGGGCGGGGCGGGCGCGGCGGCGGCGGCGGTGACAGCGGCGCCCGCGCCTCCCCGCGCGTAGGTGTGCGGCGCGCTCCTGGCGAGGACGGAGCGAGCAGATCTCGCGTGCGCTCGCCGCCAGGCGCAGCCCAGCCCGGCCCCCGCCTGGCGCCGCGAGCCGAGGTGTCTCCCGCGCCCGCGCCCGTGTCGCCGCCGTGCCCGCGAGCGGGAGCCGGAGTCGCCGCCGCCCGAGCGCAGCCGAGCGCACGCCGAGCCCGTCCGCCGCCGCCATGGCCACCACGGTGACCTGCACCCGCTTCACCGACGAGTACCAGCTCTACGAGGATATTGGCAAGTAAGAGCCGCGGCACGCGCGGGCTGGGCCGGGGACCCCAGAGGGCCGGGACCTCCGGGACCCTCAGCGCCGCCGGCTCCGGGCGCACTGCGGCCCCGCGCGCTGCCGGCTTCTCTGGGCTCCGGGCCCAAGCGCACGGCCCTGCGCGGCCCCGACCCCCGAGCCCCAGGCCCCGGGCCCGGTCGCCGGACCTCAGCGCGCGCGGCCCTTTCCAGCTCTGCCCAGCGCGGCTGCCGGGCCGGGGCTCTGGGCTCGCGACTTGGCGCGGCGGGGGCGGCAGCAGGTGTCCCCGGAGCTCCCGGCAGACGTGACGCATTTGGCGGCGGGGAGGTCAGAGAGGAGGGGCGCGCGGGGGCGGCCGCCGGGCCTGGAGCGCCAGGAGGGGTCGGCTGCGGCCCCAGAGGGTCGTCCCCGACGCGGGCACGCTGTCCCCACCCCCACCCGAGCGGCAGGCGGCGGGGGTGGCGGGACCTGCTTGCGCCTGCTCCTGCGCGTGGCCCCATCCGCGCGGGGGGTGCCGGCGTGGGAGAGCCTCTGCTGTAGGTCTCCTGGGGAATCTAGGTTCTGGAGGATTTTCCCCCAGATTCTTCTGGAAACAGGAATTTGGAGGTGTGGGGAGGACGAGGTCAGGGAGCCTGGATCAGGTCATGGGGATAGGGTGGAGAGATTAAGATCCTGATTGGGTTGCAAATTTCAGGGTCATCGAGGTGGGTGGGGGCTGGATTTTGGACCGTTGGCGGGGGCACTCTAAAGGGGAAGGGGCTTTGAAGGTTTGTTTGAAGTGGGACCTCACGGGGAACAGGTGCTGTGGCTCCCGTTCTCTGCTCAGCAGTATGAGCAGTGTGGGGCGAAGGTCTGGTTTGGGGTCCCCCAGACCCGGCTTTGCCCCTGGGGTCAGAGATGGGGAACGCCTCAGGGGCCTCCTGTCTGGCCTGGGGTCTCCCGTCTGAGAATCAAGGTGGCTGCACCTGGCATCCCCAGGGCTAGCTTCAGAACTCCCGAATCTCCAGCCTGACTGGGCCAGAGCCCCATCCTCCTCCGTCCTCCCCCATCCTCCTCCGTCCCTTCAGTGCAGGCGGTGGGGGCGCTGGCGGTGCTGGCGAGATTTCCTCTTACACATCCAGCACTGATCCTTTTTTTCCTTTACTAAATAAGTGTCTGGTGAAACCTTGTGGTGGGTGAGGGACGCTGATCATTGATAATTGTGGAGTGCGGAGCTGGAGGAGTGTGGGGGTGTGTTCATTCCCCACTTCTCCCTGCACGTGTGGAGAGGATTTGGGTAGGGGTTGGAGATGTGGCGCTCAGCCCTGTGCAAGAAGCCCATGCTGGATCGGTGGGGTGAGGGGCCAGGCCGGCTGGGGGACCCTTCCTTGGATGGGTCTGGAGAGCACCCCAGAGCTGAGACCTCGAGGGAGGGGTCAGGCCCAGCCCCCTTCATGGGGATCCCTAAGTGGGTGACTGGCTCCCCCGTCTTCACCCCTCAGATGCACAGATCTACCCCTGCCTGTCCTCTTGGCCTCCAGAGGTGTCCTGGCCGCTGGAAGGGCAGGTGGGTAGCAGTTAATGTGCCTGGTTCTCAGAGGAAGAGAGCAGCAGTGGGAAGTCAGTCTTTCCTCAGGGGCCTTCTTGTCGTCTTCTCTGCTTGTGCCCAGAAGCACAGAGGCCCTCACAGCAGGTGTCCCTGGTCTTCCCCAAAGAAGCCACTTTCAAGACGTTCCCATGTACCCCAGTGTCCTCAGCCTGCAGCTCACTCTGGCTGTTCCTTCTCCCCTTTGCTGCGAGCCTCCCTGCATCCAGTGGCAGTGTCAGGGTGGCCAGCTCCCCACTGAGCCTCCAGTTCCAGCACAGCTGGATGTCCTGGCCAGTGCCACCCACACTGGGGAGTGAAGGTCTTTGGGGCTGCCTGGGGGAGGTTGAGAGAGGTGGCTCCAGAGGTGGAGACCAGGTGGGGCTAAGACTGCTGGGCTTCTCTCTGAAGCCGGAGAATGAGCCGCTGCTGGAAGGGAGTGTGGCCTCCTGAGCGTAAGCACTGGGAGCCATGCAGTGCGAGGTGAGGAGTGGAGCCTGGCATCGAGGGGAGCCCCGTGACCTGGGACAAGAGGAGATGCCCAAGCCAGGAGCTGGCAGCTCAGCGCAGTGCACCTTTCTGGAGCCCTGCTAGGCGCCGGGTCCCTGGGGACGCCAAAGGCCTGCCACTGCCATGCTGTGGCGGCTCTGGGGTAGGGAAGGGACTGATTCCTAGCGGGTGCAGCCGTGCCATAGAGGTGGGTCAGGGAGCGGGGAGGGCAGAGCAGGGCACCCAAGGGGGATGTCTGAGGCCAGGGCTCAGTTGTGGGCACTCAGCCCTTTTGTAGCGCTGGGGTCCCTTGGTTGATACGTTGGCTGGTTGTTGACAGTGCTTGCCCGGGGCACAGTTGGTGTTGCTTCCTGGCCTCAGGTGGACATGTCCAAGTTTATTTAAAGCTGCAGCCACTGGCACCCAGTCAGGTCTCACTGAGCTCCCTGCCCAAAGGAAGGACTTGGCCTCAGGCCCACAGCTGCTCATGTGTGACGAGGCCACTGGCCTATCCCCTCCCTTGCCCCATCCTTTTCTGCTGTCTCTTCTCCCGAATCTTCCCCGGAGGCCTGGGCAGCAGGGTCAGCCAGCCAAGAGGAGCCGCTTTCTGGGGCCCTGCCCTGCCCAGTTCTATAGGGAGTGTGTGCCCTTCCCTGCTCAGCCTGACACTTCTCACAGACACTAGCCTGGTGGCCCATGTGGGAGCAGTTACAGAGCAAGGCAGGGAAGCCCTCAGCCCGGCATGGCCCAGCCAACAGTGCAGTTTTAATTTTTTAATATTCGATAAACTTTAAAAATCCAGAAAAATCCCAGGAATAATAAAATGAACATAGTATCTCTTCTACCCAGAATTGAAAATGGTTAATCTTTTGTCATTTTGGCTTTAAGTCCTTTTTTACAAAAAATTATAAGAAGTATTCCAAAGAAATATTAAGTAACCCATTTTCTTCCAACTACTGCTTTCGTCTTTTTCCTCCCAGGCTCTTTTGGGTACATTTACACATGGATATAAGTATCCATAACTAATATAGAGGATTCTTTTGTGTGAGTGTTTTTCTTAACTTTACGTAAAAAACCTGGAACTTGTACTTTTCACTCAGCAGTCTTGTTGACACCTGTGCTTGTTGATGTGTTTAATTGCGGGCTCCTGCATGGCGACCTGTAGTGTGAACTCTGTCCTGCCTGCCCCTCTCCCAACGGAAATCTAGGTTGTCTCCTGTGTTCCACTGTCACCCAGCACACTGTGGCCAGCACCGTCACAGCCAGGGCCCTGAGTGCGTCTGGGGTGCAGGTGTGAGAGTTTCTTTAAGGTGTGTCCCTGGCAGTGGGGCTGCCGAGGAGGGTCCGCCTGTCTCTCTGTAGGTGCCGCCACTCTCCCTGCTGTGTCCACTCGCACAGCAGTGTGGGGGCCGCCCCTTCCCCTGGATGCTGCCATTCCTAGGGTTGGTAGGTTGTCAGTGTTGACAGGTTGTCAGTGTCGACCGTTTGTCGGGTAGGAAGAGGTCTCACATTTTGCATTCATCCTCATGAATCTTCCATTTTTGGGGAGTTGTCTCTTTTCAAACATGGAGATCTCCCTAGAAAAAAGCATCTCCCACGAGGTTTTGGATATCATTTCAGGGGTTCATGGGCCCCTCCTTTTCTGGGGGAGATGGCAGCTAGGGCTTGTGGGCCATGTTGTAACAACACCTAATGTGTACATTACTTTAAATGTTTGATTTTATTTGATTCGAATTGTCCAGAAAGGCCCTTCTCCCCAGCCCCATTTTACAGACAAAGAACTGAAGTTCAGGAAAGGCTGGCAACTTGCCCAAGCCCAGGAAGCGAGAAGGGCCCCTGAACTCCAGTCCAGGGCATCTCCTACCCCTTCCATCTCTCCCACTAAACCTCAGATAGGCCCAAAACTGACCTTGATATGTCCTTGACTCCATCCAGTGGTACCCCAGTCGCCAGAGAGCAGGCTGTATCCTGGGGCGTGTGTGGCCTGCCTGCTGGCGGGGGCATCACTGTCCGCTGGCGGATGCCTTCTGCCGAGAGGCACACTGTGAACCAGCGAATGGCCTGCTAGGTAGTTAATAGATAAACTTAGGAAATTCAGAGCAAATCAATTTTTGAGTCTCCAAGCTCTGAGCCGGTTGCCAGGGAAGAGAGGAATGGAGGAGGAGGGATCATTGTGTTTGCTTTCTCCCTCCCCAGAGCACACCAGGCACTCCCTGCCTCAGGGGCCTTGGCCAGGCTGCCTCTCTTCCCCTGACCCCTCATAGCTTACTCCCTTGGGCTGCTCAGCAGGCTGTCCCAGACGCCCCCCACCCCTCCCCTTTTGCCTCCCCACACCTCCCTGCCCCTCCCCGCCAACTTGTCTTCTCCCTGGCACTTTGCTCCATCTGATGTGCTGGACAGCTTACCCACAGAGAGGCGGAGGTCCGGTCCTCTGCCCATGGCTGTGTCCCCAGTGCCTGGCCCGAGGAGGGGAAGGGGTGAGTTGGGTGGGCCTCTGCCTTCCGGCCTGGCTCCCAGGAGGCCAGCAAGAGTCCTCCTGGTCTTGATTCCTTAATGTAGGGTAGTTTAAAAAGAAGTCGCACATGCTGAGATTGCTGGCAAGATGTGCATTAAGGTGATGCTAGTTTAGTTACTATTTAATGGTATTTTTATACCATAACCTACTTTGCTGAGAGCTAAGAATATATCTGCATGCTTGCTACCAGGACTCTTTTCTTTTCTGGTAACAGTTGCTAGCGCTTAAATGGTGCTTATTATATTAACGTGCTAGATCTGTGAAGTAGGTACTGTAATCATCCCAAGTTTACAGGAGAGGTAGCTGAGGCACAGAGAAGCCCCATTCCTCAGAAAAGGTCACACAGGGTCAGGATTTGAATCCACATTCTGCTCCTCTCGGAAGCTCATTACCCTACTCTACTCGTGCTTCAAAAATGCTGTAACTCCACTGGCTGACTCATGGCCAGCTTGTGGTCTACTCTGACCTGAGGCTTTTGGGTACCTGTCCTTGGCCGGTTGCTCACTATGATGTATTTGTGCTTTTCCAAACCAAGGGCACTACCTCTAGGTTCCCCTTTGTGAAAACGTTATTTCCTTTCATCGTCAAAGACAACCAACACTCTGACTCCATATGACACCAGCAAGACTGGAAATTTTCATTTTATTAATTAAATTACCAGGGCAATATGATCTTGTAAAACACACACACACACACACACACACACCCCGCAAGTAATACAGAAGTACGTGCAGTAAAATGTGACTTGTTTACACTCGAGTTCCCTCACTCTCCAGAGGTATCTGACCTCTTAATTTTAATGTCAGTATGAGGATATGTGTGTGTGTGTACATATATACACATCTACATATATAGCAGATACATATGATTTCAAAACACAGATGGAATCACCATATATGTGATTCTGCAATCTGTTTGCCCAACACTTTCATGACGACCCCCTGTGTCAGTAAGTCTTTTCTTAAAGCTAAGTGCCTTCCAATTCTTAGCAGAGAAATGTCTGCATACGCGTTGGCCACATTTTTTAAACCAAAAATTGGGACCCATCCTCTAGCAAGTGTGATGGGGTATAATAGGATGCTATATTTGAACTCAGGGCCTGAAAGGTTGTTAGGAGGGTCCAACTGTTGTGAAGGAAAGCTGTGTTCTCAGCATGACCAGCTGCAGGGGCTGGGCCTGTGGAGGTGGGTGCAAGTGGACTCCTGCCAAGGTCAAAGGCCACAGGACTGAGTATGTCTCAGTTCTCACTTGAAAGAACTGAAGGACCTATTCCCATCTTTCTATCCCCCCTTTCTAGGAATCTCCAAGAGCAGAGGGGAGAGATATGCAATGTTTAGGTTTTGTGTCTTCTACTTAAAAATTCTAACAGGGATGTTTCCCTCATTTTTGCTCCATTGGCCTTTAAAGAGTCTATATTGAGCCACCCTAGAATTTAACAGTAATTTACTAGAAGAGACCAGGTAGAGAGAAGTGTGCAATGTCTGTCCCTGGGAAGAACACTCCCATTTCCCTGTGTTCCGTGATGCCACCTCCCTGGTCCAGGCAAGCGATGTGGCCTTTCTGGAGATTTTAAATATATTTTCAAAAAATTTAATTCTCTCTTCCCCCACAAAAATGGAATCTGATTTGATTATTTTTAAAGCATCTTTTACAGCTGCAAGTCACTTTGCTAGTGTAGAAACATAAAAATGCATTATGTATCAACTTGGTTTTTAAAAAATTATCATATTGGCATATTACATAGAAATGTATATTTTATTCATAGAAAAATTTGAATTTATTTAAAATGAAAACATCCTTTTATGTTAGAGAGAGGTGGTGTTGCTAGCTGCCAAACTTTTGGGTGGCTTTTGTCTCCTGGGTTAGAGGGTCACTTGTTGAGGGCTCAGTTCCTGGTGGACATAGTTCTTTTTGTATTGACATAATTATCCAAAAATAACTAAAGTTATGATTCTTTGTTAAGCCAGATAGAAGCTTTTGTTGAATTTCTAGAACAGATTGGCAACAACCAGGCAAAGATTTAAGAAGATTTTATGGGAGGAAGCATAATGGCACACTTGTACAGGGGCGGAATTTGGGACCCACAGTCCTTGTTTCCCCACTTTGTGAGCAGCAAGAGAAGCCTGGAGGGCAGGAGCTGCTGTCGCCCTGACAATGAAGTACAGCAGGTGTTATGCCTTCTGCTGTAATGCCCTCTGGGTGTCAAGCACATCCCAGTGAGTGCCGTTTCCAGCAAGGAGCTGAGGAGCCCTGCTTCCGTCACCCAACACACCCTGAATTCAAGTGCTGAGAACAGTGCCTGGCACACAGTAGGTGCTCCACAGTGGCTCAGCAATGGTCTGGGTCATTCAGGCCTTGCACCTGGGACTGCTTCCCAGAGCAGTGGCGCACCCACCCTATCAAAGATGAGGGCCTTACAAGAGGTATTGGGTGGCTCTGCAGGTAGGGCTTGGGGGTGTATTCTGATATCCAGTCTGGGTAGACAGTCTTGTCACCTGGTGAAATGCAGTAGCAGGGCTGTCAGCACTTATATGTCTGCCATGAGCTTGACTCCAAGAGGCTTGCAACCTTTAGCTCATTTCTTAATGAAGTTGTTCACATGACTTCTTGTTTGTTGAGGTGCTGTCTGATTCTCAGCATCTGTGGATTTGATCCAGGCCATTCATTAGGGGCTTTCTGGGCAAAGAGTATGAGTCTGGTTAGGAGCAGGCCCTCCCGAAGAAGATGACCAGGGGATGGTTCTCGGCCCCGACCACACATGGGAAGCCCCTGAGGAGTGTTCAGGCCCCATCGCATTTAACCAGACACTAGGGAATGGGGTGTCAGCATTTTTTTAAAACTCCCAGGTGGTTCCAATGGGCATTACATACCTAGACTCTGCAGAGGAGTCTGCACCTGAGGCCAGACACTTGCCTAAGCCCACACTCCTTCGTACAACCCTTGGTTCTTTCAGAGCCCACCTAAGCACGGATTTGAAGTTTACCTTCATTTTTTCTACATTCACAATGACGTTACTACCCCACCACCCACCCTACCCAAGTTGTCGAGAGCACCATGGGTAGAAGAGATAAAATGTGATGCAAAGGTGAGCCATGTGTGTGATTTAAAACTTTCTAGTACTTAAAGAAAAAAGAAACAGGTGAAAGGAACTTTAATAATATATTTATTTAACCTTATATCCAAAATATCATTTCAGAGCCCTGGTGCAGTGGCTCGCACCTGTAATCCCAGCACTTTGGGAGGCCAAGGTGGGTGGCTCACTTGAGCCCAGGAATTAGAGACCATGGGCAACATGGCAAAACCCCATCTGTACAAAAAAAAAAAAAAAAAAAAATTATTTCAACATGTAATCAAAACAAAAATTATTAAGCTATTTTGCATTCCTTTTTGTATTATGTCTTGAAACCTGGTGTGTATTTTACCCTTATGGCACATCTCAGTTTGGACCAGGTTCTTATGTCTACATGGTGACAGTGACCACAATATTGGACAACACAGGGCCAGAGCTTCAAAATCACTGTTTTTTGTTTGCTTGTTTTTCATTTTTCCTGGTTTCTTTTAAGGATAATAGTTACAGTCATAGTTGTCTTTGTCTGTTCCTGATTTCTTTTGCTGTCCTGAAGACTTATTCATTTATTCAGCAAGTCTGGTTGACTGTACTTACCATGTGCCATAGGTGCTTGGAAAACAGTAGTGAACAAAGAAGTCAAGGATGCCTGCCCTTGGGGAACTTATATACTGCTGGATAGAGGCAGGCAATATAAACAAATTATATGATAGGGCAGAAGGTGATTAATACCTCTGGGAATAATTAAGAAGACTCAGGAATGCCAGTTAGGAGGAAGGTTACCATTATAAAAAGGATGGTAAAGCCAAGAAAAAAGAAGATTCCAATTGCTAAAATCAGGAATGACATAGGGGACCTTACTGCCAACCTTACAGAAAAAAATTATGAGGAAATAACTATGAATAATTATGTGCCCTCAAGTTAGATAACCTGGATGAAATGGACAAAGAAAGACACAAACTACTGAAACTGACTCAAGAAGAAATAGAAAATCTGAATAGACCAATAACAAGTAGAGATTGACTTAGTAATTTAAAATTTTCCCACAAAGGAAAGCTCAGGCTCAGATAACTTCACTAGTAAATCCTACCAAACATTTAAAGAAGAATTAATGCCAGTCTTTTACAAGCACTCCCAAAAAGTAGAAGAGGAGGAAATTCTTTCCAATTCATTATGTGAAGCCAGCAATACCCTAATACCAAAACCAAAGATATCACAAAACTACAGACTGTTGTCACTTATGAATGCAGATGAAATATCCTCAACAAAACACTAGCAAAATAAATCTAGCAACATATAAAAAGGATTATTTATACATTAGGAACAAGTAGGATGTATCCCAAGAATGAAAGGTTCATTCAGCATACAAAAATCAATCTATATAATGCATCATGTTGATAGAACAAACATAGAAACTATATGAACCATTTCAATAGATGCAGAAAAAGCATTTAACAAAAACCAATACTCTTTCATGATAAAAACTCAACAAACGACAAGTAGAAAGGAACTTCCTTAACTTGATAAAAGACATTTATGAAAAATCCACAGCTAACCTCATATTTAATGGTGGAAAACTGGAAAACTGAATGTATCTGCTCTTTCCATTTCTAGGTAACATGGTATAGGAGATTTTAGCCAGGGCAATTTGGCAAGAAAAAGAGATAAAAGCTTCCAGATTGGAAATAAATAGTTGTAGCTACCTCTCTTTTCAGATTACATGCTTTTGTATACAGAAAATCCTAAGAAATCCATTTTAAAAACTATTAGAACTAAAAAATGAATTTAGCAAAGTTGCAAGACATAAGACCAATATACAAAAATCCATTGTATTTCACTATACTAGAAGTTTAAAATAACAAAATAAAATTAGGAAAAACAATTTACAATAGCATCTAAAAAATAAAATAATACTAAATTTAATAAAAGAAGTATAAGACTTGTACATTGAAAACCACAAACCACTGTTGAGAGAAAGTAAAGAAGACCTAAATTAATGGAAAGACATCCCATGTTCATGAATTGGAAGATTTAATATTGTTAAATAGTAGTATACTCCAAATCGACCTACATTTTTGCTATGAAAATTGCAGCTGCGTTTTTTGCAAAAATTGACAACCTGGCCCTAAAATTCACATAGGAATATAAGAGAACCAAAATAACTAAAACAGTCTTGAAAAAGAAGAACAAAGTTGGAGGGACTCACAGGTTCTGATTTCAAAACTAACTACACAGTTACAGCAATCAAGACAGTGTGGTATTGGCATAAGGATAAATATATAGATTAGTGAAATAGGATTGAGAGTGTAGAATAAATCCATACATCTGTGGTCAGTTGATGTTTTACAAGGGTGTCAAGACAATTCCAATGGAGAAGAATAATGGTCCATTCAACAAATGAACAATTGAGTATCCACATGCAGAAGAACAAAGTTGGAGCTGTACTTGACACCATATACAAAAATTATTTCAAAATAAATAATAGACCTAAATGTAGGAACTAAAATCATAAAACTCTTAGAAGAAAACATAAGAGCAAATCTTTGCAACTTTGTATTAGGCAATGGTTTTTTAGATATGACACCAAAAGCATAAACACAAAAGAAAAATAGTTTTCATTAACAGTGAAAACTTTTGTATTCAAAGGACACCATTGAGAAAGTGGAATAGAGTAGCCCATAGAATGGGACAAAATATTTGCAAATTGTGTGTCTGGTAGGGAATTTGTATTCAGAATACTTTAAGAACTTTTACTACCTGACAGTAGAAGAAACAACCTAATTAAAAAATGGGCAAAGGACTTAGACTTTTCTCTAAAATAGGTAACAAATGGCCCACAGCACGTGAAAAGATTTTGGCATCATTATGGAAATGCAATTCAAAACCATCATGAGATGCCATTTCACTCTTACTAGGATGACTATTATCAAAAAGACAGATAATAGCAAGTGTTGGTGAGGACGTGAAGTTGGAATGCCCATTCATTGCTGGTGAGGATGTAAAATGGCACAGCTACTAGGGAAATTGTGGGTCCTCAAAATGTTCTATTCCTAGGTATATACCCAAGAGATATGAAAACATATGTCCACACAAAAACTGGTTCATAGCAGCATTATCCACAATAGCTAAAAAGTAGAAACAGCTCAGATGTCCACCAGCTAATGAATGGATGAGGAAAATGTGTTATATCCATACAGTGGAATATTATTCAGGCATAAAAAGCAGTGAAATACTAATAAGCACTGACACATGCTAAAATGTGGATGAACCTTAAAAACATCATGCTCAGTGCAAGAAGCCAGTCACAAAAGGCCACATGTTGTTTAATTCCCTTTTTATGAAATGTCCAGAAAAGGCAAACCTGTAGGACAGAAACTGGAAGGAGGATGGATGGAAAGAGGATGGGCAGTGACTGCTAATGGACAGAAGTTTAGTTCTGATGTGATGAAAATGTTGTAAACTTAGATTGTGGTAATGGATGTGCAACTCTCAATATATTTAAAACCACTGAATTATATACTCTAAATTGGTGAATTGTTTGGTATATGAATTAAATCTGAATAAAGATGTCAAAGAGATAAAACCTACTTAGAAAATAAAAGCTGTCACATCTGGATCTCAGCTTTCACATTGCTGAGAAGTAAGCTTCGAAATTAAAGTGACTGCCAATGCCCAGCTCATGGTTGGCGGCCTCCCCTAAATTTCAGGACCCCAGCAGAAATGCGGCTTTGGCCAGGCCACCTCTGTTGAACCAGCCTCTGCTGCGAAGTGTCTTCGCAAACAAAAAACAGTGAGAAGAAGCCTTGTCACTTGGGCATCTGACTGGTGCTGGATGACAGCATCTCTAAACTTAGCCAGCCCTCTGGGCCTGTGCCTGATGTGAGCTCAGGCCACAGGCACTGGGGGAGGGCCAGGCTCCTGCTGGCCCGGGAAGATCCAGGAACCTGTGAGCTCTCACATGAGCCCGGCCTGGGGCGGGTTCTGACCTGGAGTTCAGAGACACATGACACATTGGGTGACCCTTTCCAGAGACCAGCACAGGGGAAGATGCCATCTGCACCACCTTACTTTCAGGGCTGTGTGACTGAGGGTTCCACTGCGACTAGGAACCCAGTAGGTGCCCTGGCTTCCGAACTTTGCCCCCACAGCCTCACCCCACATCTGGGCGTCACCTCACATTCTGGGACTCTATTTTGCTTGTTTCCTGAGTGGCCTTTGGGAATGTCCCATCAGAAACTCCAGACCAGGCCTTTGTAGCAAGGCTGGGGCTGTAGCTCCCATTACTGCAGTGTGAGGTGGGCCTCAGGGGTCCCCTCCGCCTGTGCCCTCTTTCCTTCCTCAGAGAAAGCCTAGGCCCCTCAAGTCCTTGTGGGGGACTCATAGCAGCAGGATGACTTCCATTGCAATGTGGGACTTCTGAGGCACCATGTGTGGTCACAAGGCCGCTGCTGAGGAAGTGCACCAGCCCCAAGGGTCCTGCTGTCTCCCTGGAAATTAATGTGGCCGAGCCTGTGCTCCTCCTTCAACAGAGTTGGGGACCCAGCTGTCCTGGTCCCACTGCCCACCGCCACCCCATCCCCATCCTTTCATCATAACAGCCCCAGGGACTGACGGAGAACACCCCTTCCAGTCAAAAACCCTGAGAAAAGCTGTGATTTTGGTGCTTTTCACAATTCCTCTGCATGCCTGAGGCCAGATTCATTTTTTTCTTACATTTTTATTCTCTGATTGACATTCACAAATTCTTATCTTGACCAGTTGTCCACATGACCTCCAACCCAGGACGGCCTGTCTTGCGGGAGGTGTTACTCTTTCTTTCTCTCTGTTTCTCTCCCTCTTTTCTCACTTCATGTTTCCGCTTTTCCTCCCTCTTTTGCTTCCTGGTCTTTTCCAGGCTCTTCCTGGTGTGGTGACGATGGTCACTGGGCACTCCCCTCACTTTATGGTGCACCCCTCCCGGGCAGGACCTGGGGCTGTTTCTTTCTCCAGCCTCATCGTCCTCCCCTCCTTCCGTCCCTCTTCCTCCCTCTCCTTTCTTTCACTT
The DNA here is from genome assembly GCF_003255815.1 of Theropithecus gelada. NCBI lineage: Eukaryota > Metazoa > Chordata > Mammalia > Primates > Cercopithecidae > Theropithecus > Theropithecus gelada. The sequence goes on from NC_037670.1 coordinate 68,683,526, forward strand.
AAAGGATCCTGTCTTTTGGGGGGCCCTCCTTCTCCTGCCCTCCCAGGTCCTCAGTAGCTCGTCCCTAGCTCTGAAGGCTGTTCTGGGGCTCTGCAGCCCCTGAGAGTGTCACAGGCACTTCTGGGCTTCTGGGTCTTTGCCACCACCTCCCCCCACCACCACTGACACCTGGCTGAGCTGTTTCCCACACCGTGGGCTGAGGATGCTGGAATAGAGTTGTCATTTAAAATTCCACTCACCTCCACTTTCTGGCACCGAGGATGGAGGCTCTGAAGTGTGGATGGACCAGAGCACAGCCTCCCTGTGACTCCTGAGCTGTTTCTGTGGCCTCACTGCCCTGGGGTAAATGTGGGGCTCTTCCCAGCCTTGGTCACCCACGGGGGCATCACCAGCAGGAAGCATACACTGGGGCTCAGTTTCCCCCTCTGGGCTATGGGGACAGTGATGTGGCAAGGGAAAGTCTCCAGCAGGTGTGACTCCCTGGTGAGGATGGGCCTGTGCCTCATTTGGGCCCCATTGTATGACCCTGGGCAGGAGAAGGGTCACCTCTTGGAGCGTCGTGAGGGTCAGTCCATGGTGCAGGGAGCCAGCCATGCAGCTGCCCTTCCCTATCCAGAGTGGGGGTAGGGCAGAGCCAGTCACACACCCCTTCCCCTTGTCCCATCTGCAGGTGGGAGCAGAGACACAGGCCCCAAGGCCTCTGGTTTCCCACTGTTGTCCCTGAGGCCTGGAGCTGGGGTGGTGGGGGGCCTGTGTGAAGGAAGACATAGCTCAGAACTGCAGAGCCAGGGTGTGGTGCTCGTAAGGGCAGGACAGCCCCTCTGGGTACCTGGGGCTGGGGCTGGGAGAGATATAAATGAGGGTTGCAAGTGCCCGGGGCCAGCCTCAGGGGCACATGCTGGGGCACAACAGTCCTGCCTGCCACCCCTCACAGCCACGCATTGCTTTTAGTTTATGGTTTACTGTCTGGAATTCTTAGGGATTCTTTTCTCTGAGTTTTTCTTGTTTGTTACTAGAGGTTAAGAATTTGATTTGCCACATGGTAATAAAGGAGTTCTTCTTAAAACCAGATTTTGGCTGAGTGCGGTGTCTCACTCCTATAATCCCAGCACTTCAGGAGGCTGAGGTGGGCAGATCATTTGAGGTTAGGAGTTCGAGACTAGCCTGGCCAACATGGTGAAACCCCATGTCTACTAAAAATACAAAAATGAGCCGAGCGTGGTGGCACGTGCCTGTAATCCCTGCTACTCAGGAGGCTGAGGCAGGAGAATCGCTTGAACCAGGGGGTTGTGGAGGTTGCAGTGAGCCGAGGTCACGTCATTGCACTCCAGCCTGGGCAACAGAATGAGACTGTCTCAAAAAAGTAAAAAAATAATAAAAATAAAAACCAGATTTTAAAGACAGCATTGTAAGTACCAGTTTCTGTCATTATTTCTTAACGATTCCTCAGAGATAATGACTACATACCATACCAGGACATTATTTTATTAAGGTAAAATATACATAACAGAAAAATTTACTGTCTTCACCATTTTTAAGTGAACAGTTCAGTGGCAATAAGTGTGTTTACATTGTTGTGCAACTATTACCACCATCCATCTCCAGAACGTTTTCCTCTTCCCCAAGTGAAAATGTCCCCATTAAACACCGACTCCCCATTCCCCTCCCTCACCCTGGCACCCACCATTCTGCTGTCTGCCTCTATGAATTTGACAACTTTAGGGACCTCATATAAGTGGAATCAGACAGTGTTTGTCCTTGTTTCAATAAGCATAATGTCCTCAAGTTTTACTCATGTTGTAGCCTGTGTCAGCATTTCCTTACTTTTTAAGGCTGAATAATATTCCATTGTGTGCATTTTGCTCATCTGTCGACAGACACAGGTTGCTCCTGCCTCTTGGCTGTTGTGAATAATGCTGCTATGAATGCGGGTGTACAAAGGACATTTTTAAAGGACATAATACATGGCCCCCTTCCACTGCACATGACATAGCCACTGGGTTGTGTGGCCTTGGGCTGCCATATAACTCTCTGGGTTTCAGCGTCCCCACTTATGAACCAGAAGGGTTGGGTCATTTGACTCTCTCGGGTCCCTTCTGGCCCCAGAAACTGGTTCTGTGAAAGCCCCATTTCTTTCTTCTGAGACTTACCCCACAGCTCACCTCTCCCATGTGCAGGTGCCGCACAGTCTGATTACGTGGACATTTCTAAGCTTCCAAAATCCTTTTGCATTCCTTGAGAATAAAACTTTCGAAGGATGAAATCTGATTGATCTGAAACCAAACAAAACCCTGAGTACTTTAATTGATGTGCAGCTTGCAGGAAAAAAGAAGCAAGCGGACACAAGGCTATAGTAACTCCCAAAGCGCCCCCGCCCCCGTCCGGTCTCGGCTATCATGCGTGGACCCCGTGCGGTTCCGCGCGTGGCGTGGCGAGCCCGGGGTCCCTGACAGTGGCGCCCACCGCTCAGCCGGCGGAAAGGCTCTTCCCGCACGTCCTTCGCGAGCCGCGCGGCCTCGGCCTGGCTCTGGCGGGAGTCATTCCGGAGCCTGGGCTTCTACTCTTGCTCCGGCGCGGTGACTTCCAGCGGGCCGCCGCTCCAGGAGGGGCGTGACCTGCTCTGAACCGCCGCCTTTGAAGGGTCAGAGGCTGCGCGGACGCCGAGTGAGGCCCCTAGGGTGCTGGCGTCGGAATCTCTCTCGTCCCCAGTTTCTTCCGAATGGGCTGGTGTCGCTGGCTCTTGTATCCACCCAGGTCCCACTACTGGGGTGAGGGACTGACTGCTCCCCCGCAGGCGCGCCTGCCTGGGCAAGGTGGCTGTGTCCATTATATAGCTGGGACACCGCGGGCGCAGAGTCCCGACCCCACCGCACCCCAGCCCACGCCCGCGCTCTGGGGTCAGAGGACTCCTCAGATGGGGACCTCTTCTGCCCGTCCTTCCCGAGGGCCCTCCCCATGCCCTGTGCTTAGGGGCGCGACGGAGCTGGAGACCCCGATGTGGTCCAGGGCAGCCCCTGGACGTGCAGGAGGGAGATGGGGGCACAGCAATGGTGGGCCTAGGGGCTGGAGGTGCAGCCCAGCCCTCCTCCTGCTGGCTCGGAGCTCGGGTGCTCGGGCAGTCCTGAGAGCTCAATGGCCTTAAAGCGGCTGTCTGTGTCCCTTCTCCCGTCAGGCCAGGAGCGCAGATGGCCTGGACCCCAGGTGGGTGGGCTGACCCTGGCCCCAGAGCCCGGCTTCAGCTGGGCAGCTGTGAACTGCCCCTTGTCCCAGCCGCTTGCAGGGAGGAGCACCAGCCTGGCTGTGGTGAGACCCCTCTCTCCTCTCTGGGGCATGACCTGGTGCCTACCCATTCCTCCCGGACAGTGCACAGCACAGCTGCTGTGGTTTGTGGAATCTGCGTTGGTGGTGGGAGCCTACTGGGCCAGGCGGTCTGTGCTGGGCAGGGCTCTGGGGTAGGTGTCAACCCACCCAGACCTGAGGACACAACTCCCCAGACAGGGCTAAGCCAAGCCAGGCTGGTCACCGCAACTCTGTTCCCTCAGTGCCTTTGCTGGACCCTTCTGGGCCTTCCGGCTGGCAGGCGGTAAAGGGCAGGCTGGCCGTGGACAGAAGCCCCGGAGAGGGATGGTCTGCTCAGCCTCTGGTCTCATGAGGAGAGACAAGGGGCTCACACACCGCCTGATGTGTGAGACCTGCTGCTGGGCAAAGCGCCTTCTCTGTGCCTCATGGCTGTTCTTGGGGCTAGTGGTCACCTGCATTCCCTGAGCAGGACGGGGCCTTGCCCTCCAGACAGAGTGGGAGCTGGAGGCCCCACACCTCCCCCTCTCTGTAGTGTCACTCCTGCCTTCATCCTCCCAAAGCAGACACGTTGGGGGAACCTTGCCCAGCCCTCTGGGTGTCCCTGTGAATCCAGCTCAGAGAGGGCAGCAAGCAGTGTGGTTCTGAAGGGGATGTCCAAGGAAGTGGAGGGATGCACAGGAGGAGGGCCAGCAGCCCCCGAGCAGGGAAGGCAAGCTGTGAGGAGAGGAGGGGACATGCGATGCGAGCTGGGGGCTGGGATTGGGGACCCAGGAGCAGGGCACTATGCTGGGCGCCACCACACACAGGCATGGGGCAGGCCTTGTCTCTCCTCCCCCAGCCACCTGGGCCTTCCTATCTGGCATCCTGGCTCCACCTACCGTGGGCACTTCTTTCATCCTGCAGCTCAGCTTGTCCCTGGAATTTCTCAGGTGAGAGTCGGGATGGCAGCCCTGGCAATTAGCCCTCCGCACATCTGGATTCTAGAGGCAAAGAGAAGAGACATGCCCTGTGCTTAAGGTGTTCATGTTCGTGTTAGGGGACAGAACAAGAACATGCCTGCCCCATGCCTCCTGGGCACATCCTGTGTGGGTGAGGCCACAGCAGGCCCTTCCAGCATTTGGGCTACGTGAGGTGAATGGGTGGTTTCCCTGATATGGAAAGAGCTCCTATAGGTCAATAAGGCCTGGAATCCCAGCGCTTTGGGAGGCCCAGGTGGGAGGATCACTTAGGCTAGGAGACTGAGGCTGCAGTGAGCTGCATTCACACCACTGTACTCCAGCCTGGGTGACAGAATGAGGCCCCCCAGTTTTAAAAAAGAAAATGGCCAAAACTCCAGTTGAAGTATGAATGACAGATATAAGCATCAACAGCTCACAGAAAAAGAAATGAAAGCTTCAGTGGGTAAAAACAGGAAAACAAATTCAACAAGGGTCAGCTCTCAGAGTTCCCCTTAAAGTTCCCACAGGCTCCTTCCAGGCGGCCCTAGGCTAATGGGCCACCTCCTCCAGACTGTGGCTCCACTCCTCTCATGAGGACAGGACCAAGGCCCTAGGACACAGGAACTGTGGCCTCATCCCAGGGAGTGGGTTGGCCCTTGATGTGCATGATGGCCTCTCCATGTGGGCGGAGGAGGAATTCCAAAGATGCAGTGAGCCCTGGCAGACCATTCCCAGTGCCAGGGGCCAGATGGTGCCGATGACACAGGAGGCCCCATGCTGAGCCTCCTCAAACCCTCCTCTTCACACACCCTCCCCTGTTCACACCCTCCTCCTCCTGCTCACACCCTCCTCCCCCTGCTCACCCTCTCCTCTCCCTGCTCACACCCTCCTCCCCCTGCTCGCACCTTCCTCCCCCTCCTCACACCCTCCTCCCCCTGCTCACCCCCTCCTCTCTCTGCTCACACCCTCCTCCCCCACTCACACCTTTCTCCTCCTTCTCACACCTTCATCCCCCTGTTCACACCTTCCTCCCCTTGCTCACACCCTCCTTATCCTACTCACGCCCTCCTCCCGCTGCCCACACACTCCTCCCCCTGCTCACACCCTCTCCTCCTCCTCACACTCTCCTCCTTCTGCCCATACCCTCCTCCCCCATCCATACCCTCCTCCCCCACTCATGCCCTCCTCCCCTGCCCGCACCCTCCTCCCCCTGCTCACACCCTCCTCCTCCTGCCCGCACCCTCCTCCCCCTGCTCACACCTCTTCCTCCTGCCCACACCCTCTTCCTGCTCACTGGACCCAGCATGGCCAGATTGAGTGATAGTTCTCCAGCAACCCGTGTGCGTTATCTGCAGAATCCACCACATGCTTCAAGGCCAGGTCCAGGGCTAAGAGACAGGCTGGACCTCTCCACCCTAGAGACCAGGCCTGACCTGCAGGCCTCCCCTAGTCTGCTGGAAGAGCATGGGCACAGTGGGCTACAGGTGTTCCTGGGTGGTCCACCCTCCTGTCTTCATCTCTGTATTTATTTTGCTCTTTGCTTAATGAAGACCCCCCCGCACTGGGGTCCTGGCCATTGCTCTGGGGCACAGCTCCTGTGGGGTTGCTAAAGGAAGGCATCTGTTGCTGAAGATTTCTGGAGAATATGGTTCACCTCAGAGAACAGAGAAGCGAAAGAGAGAGATGGATGCTTATACAGAATGAGCAGAAGTCCGAGACCCTCCCCGGAAGGGGGAACTTCCCACTGAGGCTACACAGGACAGGCTGGATTTGTGGGGATCCCAGCCCAGCCCACCATGGCTTTCAGAACCCCCAGTCAGACTGGCTCCCTTGTGGGCCCGCTCCTCGGGAAGGGTGCTCACCCCCTCTCCTCTCTCGCTCCCATGGAGAGCGTATAATTTCAGCCCCTAGGTGGTCTCTGGCCTGTCAGGTTCTCCTCCCACCCTGCCCCTCGGCCCCTCTCCCTCTGGGTATTTGGGGTATGTAGAGGGCGGCCACATCATCTCCCCTCTCAAGTGGTGCCCTGGTCAGTGTTTAACGGGGGGTGGGGTCCCTGGTGGGTGGTGTTTGCCCATTTCTGTGGTGTGAAGATGCCCATCGTGGCCAGTGTCAAGCTAACAACATGACATCAGCTGGCTCGCAAGAATCCAGAAAATGTGAAAGTCTGTTCTCCAGCTGGAAGAGCTGCCTCCGACGCCCACTGCCTCTGCCTTGGCGCAGCCAGCATGACCGAGTGATGGAGTGAGCCAACACTGCACCCAAGGCCTCTCGCCCCTGTCTTGGTCCTGCTGCCAAATCCCAGCCCTGCTTCTTCCCATTCCCAGGGCTCTGCTTGGCTCAAGTCCCATGATTCATTCTCCTCTTGCTCCCACCTCCCCTGCCTTACAGGAGTGCCCCGTCCATCTCCCCAGGAGACTCTTTTTGAGCCAGTGCAGGGCACCTCAGGGGACCTGTGCAGGGTGGCAAGAGGTTGGTGAGGGGGTTGGAGATTTTTTGTTTCATTTTGTTTTGTTTTTGAGACTGGATCTTGCTCTGCCACCCAGTCTGGAGTGCAGGGATGCATCATAACTCACTGTAACCTTCAACTCCTGGGCTCAAGCGATCCTCCCACCTTGGCCTCCCAAAGTGCTGGGATTATAGGCATGAGCCACTGTGCCTGGCTAGGGGAGAGGGGTCTGGTTTGATCCCACCTCCACATCCATGCTGTCATGGTCTCGGCAAAGCATTTGGTGCCTGTCCCTGCCTGTGACATGGGGAGCATAGCCCCGTCTTTCACTGTGGCCTGAGAGCCCTGGAGGGAACCCTTGTACACTGAGAGGGCCATACGTAAGTGGGTGTTACAGTCAGGATGTCTCCCGGGGTGGTGACAGCTCCAGGGGAAGACTTTAGAGTCCCTGAAACACCTTTTCCTAATGTTGTTCAGGGTCTCTGGTCACAGTGAAGTTTTGAAATTTCACTCTATGGCAAATATATAGGCATTTTCCTTGTGATATATGCCTTTCTGCCTGTGGTTTAAAAAAGTCCTTCTCTATCCTGGTGTTTTAAAGATATATTTTTTTCTCTTTACAATGAAAAAGAAATTAATGGGCTTCATTTTTAGAGCAGTTTTATCTGTATGGAAAAACTGGATTGAAAGTATAGAGTTCCCATATTCCCCTTCACCATTCCCCACCCCTGTTGTTAACATCGGGCATTAGTTTGGCACACTTATTACAATGATGGACCAATATTAATATATTATTAACTAAAGCCCATAGCTTACATTAGGGTTTGCTCTTGCTATTGTACGTTATATGGGCTTGGACAAATGTAGAATGACATGTATCTGTCATTACAGTATCACACAGAGTAGTTTCACCTGCCCCCAGAATTTCTCTGTACTCCACCTATTTGTCTCTCCCTCCACCCACCCCCTGCCAACCACTGGTCTTTTGACTGTCTTCATTGTTCTGCCTTTTCCAGCATGTCATACAGTTGGACTCATACAGTATGTCGCCTTCTCAGACTGGCTGCTTTTATTCAGCAATGGCCACTTAAGTTTCCTCCTTAAGGGGGAGGAGGAAGCTGTCTTTGTGTAGCTTGATAGTTCATTTCTTTTTAGCTGAATAATATTCCATTGTCTGGATGTACCACAGTTTGTTCCTTTGCTTACTGAAGGACATCTTGGTTCCTTCCAAGTTTTCACAATCATGAATAAAGATGCAATAAACATCCGTTTGCAGGTCTTTGTGTGGACATAAGTACGAAGAATTGTGATTGCTGGAGTGTAAGGTAAAGAATATGTTTAGTTTTGTAAGAAACTACCAAACTCCCTTCCAAAGTGGGTGTATCATTTTGCATTCCTACCAACAATGAATGAGAATTCCTGTTGCTCCACATTCTTACCGTCATCTGGTGGTGTCAGAGTTCTAGATTTTGGCCATTCTAATAGGTGTATAGTGATAGCTCTTTGTTGTTTTATTTGCAATTCCCTAATGACTTATAATATCGAGCATATTTTCATATGCTTGTTTTCCATCTATATATCTTCTTTGGTGAGGTATCTGTTCAGATCTTTTGCCCATTTTTAAACTGGTTGTTTCTGTATTGTTGAATTTTAAGGGTTCCTTGTATATTTTGAAAACCAGTCTTATCAGATAGGTGTTTTGTAGATATTTTCTCCAAGTCTGTGGTTGTTTCCCTTTTAATTCTCGTAAGTGTCTTCCACAGAACAGAACTTTTTACTTTTAAGTCAAATTTATCATTTTTTCTTTCATGAATTGTGCTTTTGGCATTGTGTCTAAGAAATCATCACCAAACCCAAAGTCATCCAGATTTTCTATGTTATTTTTTAGAAGTGTTAAAGTTTTGCATTTTACATTTAGGTCTATGACCCATTTTAAGTTAATTATTATGAAAGGTGTAAGATCTGTGTCTAGATTCATTTTTTTTCATCTGAATATCCAGTTGTTCTGGCATCATTGTTGGTAAGGCTATCCTTTCTCTATCTGGTATTCACAAACCTCAGACTTTGCTCTTCTCCTTCAATATCGTGTTGGTTATTGTATTATGTATCTTTTGCCTCCCCATATAAACTTTAGAATCAGTTTGTTGATATATGCAAAATAACTTGCTGGTATTTGATTGTGAGTGCATTGAATGGGTAAATTTGTTTCTGCATTTATTTAGTTCTTCTTTGATACTTTTCATCAGAGTTTTGTAAATGTCCTCATATAGATCTTGTACATTTTTTGTTAGATTTATACCTAAGTATTTCACTTTGGAGGATGAAATGTAAATGGTATTGTGTTTTAAAATTCCAGTTCCAATCTTTCATTGCTGATATATGAGAAAGCAGATGGCTTTTATATATTAACCTGGCATCCTGCAACCTTGCTATAATCATTTATTAGTTTCAGGAATTTTTTGTTGATTCTTTGGGGTTTTCTGTATAGACATATCATTTATGAACAAAGGCAGTTTTATTTCTTCCTTTCCAATAAGTGTATCTTTTATTTCCCTTTCTCGCCTTATTATGTTAGCTAGGACTTCCAGTAAGATGTTGAATAGCGGTGGTGAAAGGGAACATACTTGGTTTGTTCCTAATCTTAGTGGAAAGTATCCAGTTTCTCACCATGAAGTATGGTGTAAACTGTAGGTCTTTTGTAGATTTTTTAAAAATCAAGTTTAGAAAGCTCCACTGTATTCCTAGTTTGCTGAGAGTTTTTAGTCGTGAAACTGTGTTGGATTTTTGTCAGATGCTTTTTTTGCATCTATTGATATAGTCGTGTGATTTTTCCTCTTTACCCTGTTGACGCATTGGATTATAGTAATTAATTTTTGAATATTGAACGAGACTTGCATACCTGGGATAAATCCCGCATGATCATGATACATAATTCTTTTTATACCTTGTTGGACTCAATTTGGTAATATTTTGTTGAGAATTTTTGCATCTGTGTTCATGTGAAATTTTGGTCTGTATATTTCTTTTCTTTAAATAATGTCTTTGTCTGGTTTTAGTATTAGGGTAATGCTAATACTCATGGAATGAATTAGCAAGTATTCTTGCTGCTTCTATTTTCTAAAAGAGATTTTAGAAAATTGATATGATTTCTTCTTTACATGTTTGGTAGAATTCACCAATGAACCAATCTGGGCCTGGTGCTTTCTGCTTTGGAAAATTATTAATCACTCATTCAATTTCTTTTAGAGATTCAGTTCTATTTACATTATATTATCTATATCTCATTGTGTGAGTTTTAGAGGATTGTATCTTTCAAGGAGTTGGTTCATATTATCTAGGCTATCAAATTTATGGCCATAGAGTTTTTCATAGTATTTCTTTATTAGTCTTTTAATATCCATGGGATCTGTGGTGGTGGCCCCATTTTTATTTCTGGTATTAGTAATTTGCCTCTTTTCTCTTTTTTTCTTAGTTAACCTGATTAGCAGGTTTCCAATTTTATTGATCTTCTCAAATAACTAGCTTTTGACTTTGTTGATTTTCTGTATCAATTTCTTGTTTGCACAATTCATTGATTTGTGCTCTAGTTTTTATTCTTTTTTTCTGCTTACTTTGGATTTAATTTGCTTTTCTTTTTCTAGTTTCTTAAGGTGGAAGCTTAAATTACTGATTTTAGATTTTTCTTTTTTTTTTTTTTGAGACCGAGCCTCGCTCTGTTACCAGGCTGGAATGCAGTGACGCAATCTCGGTTCATTGCAACTTCCGACTTCCTGGTTCAAGTGATTCTCGTGCCTCAGTCTCCTAAGTAGCTGGGATTACAGGCATGCGCCACCACGCCCAGCTAGATTTTGTATTTTTAGTAGAGACAGGGTTTCACCATGTTGGCCAGGCTGGTCTCGAACTCCTGACCTCAGGTGATCCACCCAACACGGCCTCCCAAAGTGCTGGGATTACAGGCATGAGCCACTGTGCCTGGCCTCTTCTTTTCAAAATGTATGCACTTGATGCTATAAATTTTCCTCTAAAGATTACTTTTGACCAGGTGCAATGGCTTACACCCGTAATCCCAGTACTTTGGGAGGACAAGGTGGGAGTATCACCTGGTTCAAGACTGGCCTGGGAAACATAGCAAAATCCTGTTTCTAAACAAACAAACAAGCAAACAAACAAATCGCAGGGCATGGTGATGTGTGCCTGTAGTCCTATCTACTCAGGAGGCTGAGGCGGGAGGATCATTTGAGCCTAGGAGTTCAAGACTGCAGTGGGCTATGATTGTGTGTCACTGCACTCCAGCCTACATGACAGAGTGAGACCTTGTCCCTAAAAAATAAATAAATAATAAAGACTACCTTTGCTGCATTCTATAAATTTTGATAAGTTGTATTTTCATTTAGTTCAAAATATTTTAAAATTTCCCTTGACATTTTTTCTTTTGTCTGTGTGTCATTTAGAAGTGTGGTGTTTCCATGTATTTTGGGCTTTTCCAGCTATCTTTCTGTTACTGATTTCTAATGTAATTCCATTGCAGTCTGAGAGCATACTTTGTATGATTACTATTATTTTAAATGTATCAGGATGTGTTTATGGCCCAAAATGTGGTCTATCTTGGTGATTGTTCCATGTGAGCTTGAGAAGAAAATGTATTCTGCTGTTGTTGGATGAAGTAGTCTATAGATGTCCATTAGAGCTAGTTGATTGATGAAGCTGTTGAGTTCAATCATGTCCTTACTGATTTTTTGCCTGCTGGATCTGTCCATTTCTGATAGAGTTGTGTTGAAGTCATCAACAATGATAGTGGAATCCTCTTTTTATCCTTACAGTTCCATCAGTTTTTGCCTCACATATTTTGATGCTCTGTGTTAGGTACGCACATGTTTAGGACTGCATATCATCTTAGAAAATTGAACCCTTTATTATTTTGTAGTGCTCTTCTTTATTCCCAATAATTTCCCTTGTTGTAAAATCTGGTTTTTTTTTTTTTCTGATATCAATATAGTTACTCCTGGGTGGGTGCAGTGGCTCCCACGTGTAATCACAGCACTTTAGGAGGTCCAGGTGGGAGAATCACTTGAGCCTAGGAGTTCAAGACCAGCTTGGGCACCATAGCAACACCCTGTCTCTACTATATATAGCTGGGCGTGGTGGCTTACACCTGTAATCCCAGCACCTTAGGAGGCTAAAGTGAGAGGAATGCTTGAATCTAGGAGTTTGAGACCAGTCTAGGGAGCATAGCAAGACCCCATCTCTACAAAAAATAAAAAAAATTAGCCAGCCATGGTGGCACATGCCTGTAGTCCCATCAACTTGGGAGACTGAGGGAGGAGGATTTCTTGAGCCTGGAAGGTAGAGGCTACAGTGAGCCATGATTGTGACGGAGTGAGACCCTGTCTGAACAACTACACATACACACACACACACATATATACATAAAGTTACTCCAGCTTTATTTTAATTATTGTTAGCATGCTACACCTTTCTCCATCCATTTGCTTTTTTAAATTATGGTACAACAAAATTATACATTATGTATAATTTACCATTAAAGAATCCATTCTTTAGCCATGAAAGAAATAATCATGGTTAACATTTATTGAGCATTTTACTAGGCACCAGACTGTACATTGTTTTTGACTTTTCCAAAAGCTCTAAGAGATACTATTATCATCTCCATTTACAGATGAGGAGTTTTCTCAGGATCACACAATAAATGGTAGAGTCCAGAAACGGACAAAGAATGGTCAATCGCAAATTATTGATCCTAAAACGATTATTTTCTCTAATTCATGTAGACAGTTCAGTTATATGTATTTTGATTTGGCTAATCAAAACTATTCTTTTTATTTGTTTTTAATTTTTAAATTGTGTCATATATACATAAAAATTTTACTATCTTAACCATTTCTAAGGATACAATTCAGTGACATTAAGTATATTCACATTGTTGTGCTGCCATCACCACAATCATTGTCCAGGATTTTTTCATCTTCCCCAACTGAAATTCTGTACCCACTAAAAACTGACTTCCCCTTCTCTCCTCACTCCAGTAACCACTGTTCTACTTTCTCTCTATGAATTTGCCTATTCTAGGTATCCCATATAAAGGGAATCATGTGGTATTTGTGTCTTTTGTGACTGGTTTATTTCACTTAGCGTAATGTCCTCAAGATACGTCTATGTTGTAGACATGATTTCCTTCCTTTTCAAGGCTGAATAATATTCATTGTATATATAGACCACACTTTATTTATCCATTCTTCTGTCAATGGACATTTGAGTTGCTTCTACTTTTGACTATTGTGAATAATGCTGCTATGAATATTGTATACAAGTATCTGTTTGAGTCCCTGCTTTACATTTTTTTTGGATCCACCTTGGAGTGGAATTGCTGGATCATATGGTAATTCTATGTTTAACTTTCTGAGGAGCTGCCAAACTGTTTTTCACAGTGGCTGCAACATTTTACATTCCCACCAGCAATGCACAAGGGTTCCAAGTCCTCTACACCCTCACCAACACTTGTTATTTTCAGGCTTTTTTTAATTAAAAAAAAATTTATAATAGTCATCTTAATGGATGTGAAGTGGTGTCTCATTACGGTTTTGATTCGATTTCTCTCATGGCTAGTGATGTTGAACATATTTTCAACATCTCTTATTTGCCATTTGCATATCTTCTTTGGAGAAATGTCTATTCAAGTTGTTTGCTCATTTTTTGAATTGGCTTGTTTGTTTCTTTGTTATTGATGTTTAGGAGTTCTCCTATATTTATCCGACATCAGATAGATGAGTCACAAATATTTTATCCAATTCTGTGGGTTGTCTTTTCACTCTCTTGATAGTGTCCTTTGATGCACAAAAATTTTGTATTTTGGTGAAGTCCAATTAATTTTTTTTTTTTGTTGCCTGCACTTCTGATGTCATATCCGAGAAATCATTGCCAAATCCAATGTTATGAAGATTTCCACCTATGTTTTCTTCTAAGTGTTTTATAATTTTAGCCTTAAATTTAGGTCTTTGATTGATTTTCAGTTACTGTTTGTATATTGTATAAGATAAGGATCCAACTTCATTGTTTTGCATGTGAGTATCCCAGTTTCCTCATCGCCACTTGTTGAAAAGACTGTCCTTTCTCCACTGAATAACCAATTTATTGGTTTGTTGAAAATCAGTATATTGGAGAATTTATTTCTGGGCACTCTATTTTATTCCTTTGTTGAAAATCAATATATTGGAGAATTTATTTCTGGGCACTCTATTTTATTCCATTGGTCTCTGTGTCTGTCCTTATGCCAGTTTCAGACCATTTTGATTATTATAGTTTTGTATTCAGGTTGGGTTTTTCGTTTTGTTTTGTTTTTGAGATGGAGTCTTACTCTGTCACCCAGGCTGGAGTGCAGTGGCATGATCTCAGCTCACTTCAATCTCCACCTTCCGGGTTCAGGTGATTCTCCTGCCTCAGCCTCCCGAGTAGCTGGGATTAAAGGTGTGCACCACCATGCCCGGCTAATTTTTGTATTTTTATTAGAGAACAGGGTTTGGCCATGTTGGCCAGGCTGGTCTTGAACTCCTGACCTCAAGTGACCCACCCTCCTCGGCCTCCCAAAGTGCTGGGATTACAGGCATGAGGCACTGCATCTGGCCAGTTTTATATTAAGTTTTGAAATCAGGAAATGTGAGTCCCCCAACTTTGTTTTTCTTTTTCAAGATTATTTTGACCATTTTTTTGTCCCTGGAGACTCCATATCAATTTTAAGATTTTTTTTTTTTCCCCCTGCAAAAAAGTCATTGGAATTTTGATAGGAATTTCACTTGAATCTGTAGATATAACTTTGAGTAGTATCCATGCCTTTACTCTTCACTTATTTGTGTCTTCATATTTAAATAGGTTTCTTGTAGATGACATATAGTTTGGTCTTGTTTTTTGATCCAATAAGACAATCTCTGTCTTTTAATTTGCGTATATAGACCCATTGACATTTAAAGTGATTGATATAGTTGGATTGATAGCTGCCACATTTGTTTCTGTTTATTATTTTTCCTTCTTTTCTTTGTTTCTTTTTTTGTCTTCTACTCTTTTTCTGCTTTCTGTGGTTTAATTGAGCATTTTATATGATTCCATTTTCTCTCCTCTCTTGCTTCTCTTAGCATTCCTCCTCTTCCTCCTCCTCCTGCTCCTCCTCCTTCTCCTCCTTCTCCTTCTTTTCCTCCTTCTCCTTCTCCTCCTCCTCCTCCTACTCTCCTTCTTCTTCTTTTTCCTCTCTTCCTCTTTCTCTTCTGTGGTTGTCCTAGAGTTTGCAATATACCTATATACCTCTACAACTAACCCAAGTCCACTCTCAAATAACACTATACCATTTCACAGGTAATGAAGTAATGCAAATACGTTATAGGTTATAGCAGAGTATTTCTAATTCCTCTCTCCTATCCCTGATAATGTTGCTTTCTTTCACTTATCCATAAATGATAATTACCAAATACACTGTTGGTATCATTATTTTGAACAAATTGTTATCTATTAGATTAATGAATAATTAGAAAAAAGATTTCATATAACCTTCACTTATTTCTTCTCTCAGTCTCTTCCTTTCTTTATGTAGATCCAAGTTTCTGAGCTATGTCATTTTCCTTCTTTCTGAATAATTTCTTTTAACATTTCTTACAAGGCAGGTATACTGGCGACCAATTGCCTCAATTTTTGTTTGAGAACATCTTTGTTTCTCCTTTATTTTTGATGGATAATTTCTCTGGATACAGAATTCTAGGTTGGTGGTTCATTTCTTTCAACACTTTAGATATTTTACTCCACTCTCTTCTTGTGAGCTTGAGAAGTCTAATGTAATGCTTCTTTGCCCCTTGACAAGGTAAGGCATTTTTTGCTTCTGGGTTATTTCAAGATTTTCTCTTCGATTTTCTGCAGTTTGATGTGATATGACCAGATGTACACTTTGGGGTATTTCTTCTGCTAGGAATTCTCTGAGCATCCTGGATTTGTGGTTTGGTGCCTGGCTTCAATTTTGGAAAGCCTCAGTCAACATTACTTCAAATATTTATTCTGCTTTTCCCCTTTCTTCTCCTTCTGATATTTCCATTGTATGCGTTTATATCTTTTGTAATTTTTCCATAGTTCTTGGATTATTTTGTTTTGTCTTTTTCATTCTGTTTTTGTCTTTGCATTTTAGTTTTAGAAGTTCCTATTGATACGTTTTCAAACTCACTGATTGGTTCTTTAGCTGTGTCTAGTCTGCATCAAAGAATTATTTCTTTCTGTTACAGCATTTTTGATTTATAGCATTTTAACTTCCATCTCTTTACTTATATCACCCACCTGTTCTTGTATGTTGTCCACTTCTCCCATTAGAGCCTTTAGCATGGGAATTACAGTTGTTTTAAGTTTCCGGTTTGATAGTTCCCAAAAGCTTTGGTTCTGGTGCATGCTCTGTATCTTCAGACTATTTTTTCTGCCTTTTTATAAGCCTTGTAGTTTTTTATTGAAAGCTGGACATGATGTACTGGGTAAAAGGGATGTGGTGAACAGGCCTTCAGTAATGTGACAGCAGGATGTTGGGAGAAAGGAAGCATTCTGTACTCCTATAATTAGGCCTCAGTATTTTAGTCAGCGTGTGCCTGCCCCTGTGCTGTGACCTTCACAAGTGCTTCTCAGACTCTCCCTTCCACTGGTTTATTACTACAGGGTGGCTGGAGGGGGCTGGAGTTGGGTATTTCCCTTCCCCAAGGCAGGTTTGGCTCTGATAAAGCCCCAGCAGGTTGGGCTGTAGTAAGATAATTTCTCCTGAGGGCAGGCTTTGTTAAGAAGAACAGAACGCTCTGGCATATTTCAAAATGAATACTTTTCTCCTCCCCCTGCCAGAAGCCCTGGGGAGTTTTCCTGCAGTCTTTGCTGTGAGAACCTGGTAGGGCTCCTGGAGGTAGAACTTACAAAAGTGTGGGTGTGCCCTGCTAAGGCTGCGCACCCTGGAATTCTCAGACTTGTCCACACTGAGCATTTAGCAATTCGGCAATTACAGTTTAGGTTTTCCTGCCCCAGTACTGGTTCCATGGAGGTTTCTGCCCTGGTAAGTTGTGATTCTCCACACTTGATTTTAAAGAAAGGCTGAGAAGTGATGGTAAGTTGTAATTCTCTCTATCTGCCAATTTTGGAGGCAGCAGTTTTCCTGCAACCTCAGTTCTCTGATGGATCTAAGAAGAGTTGTTGATTTTCAGTTTGTTTAGCTCTTTGTCTGTAAGAACAGGAGTGACGACTTCCAAGCTTCTCACATGCTAGACCAATGTTTTAAGCTTTACTTTTTACATTTTTTAGGGTTTTTTTTTGTTTGTTTGTTTGTTTATATTTAGGTATTTTTAAAAAATCTACCCAGAAGTTATTTTTCAGTGTCATTTGAGGTAGACACCTGTTATTCTAACACATCAACCCTGGGTAATAGGTATCATCAAACCCATTTTGCAGACCAGCACTAAGTTATAAGTCCAGAATTCACCCCAGGTCTTCCTGATTCAAACCTCCCATCTTTCTAATCTCCCCTTGGCTTTTCTGAGTCCAGAATTGTGGGCCTTGATTGTCTTCCCTTGACTTTCCGCATCCCAGGTGGGACAGAAAGTGCAGCGCCTGCTGGGAAGGATACACCATCAGCATCTGCCAATCTCCATCTGTATCTGACTCTGCTGTTCCCTGGGACCTAGCTGACCTTTTGTTGGGCGGGGTGGGTGCACTGCCGTAGTGTCCTGGGAGGGTCCTGTTTGGTCTTAGAGAGGCCAGCACCCACATAGAATTGTCATACAAGGCCGGGCGCGGTGGCTCAAGCCTGTAATCCCAGCACTTTGGGAGGCCGAGGCGGGCGGATCACGAGGTCAGGAGATCGAGACCATCCTGGCTAACATGGTGAAACCCCGTCTCTACTAAAAATACAAAAAACTAGCCGGGTGTGGTGGCGGGCGCCTGTAGTCCCAGCTACTCGGAGGCTGAGGCAGGAGAATGGCCTGAACCTGGGAGGCGGAGCTTGCAGTGAGCCGAGATCGCGCCACTGCACTCCAGCCTGGGCGACACAGCGCGAGACTCCGTCTCAAAAAAAAAAAAAAAAAAAAAAAAAAAAAAGAATTGTCATACAAACATACACCAGCCTATATATGGCCAAGCTATGGGCAGGGTACCAAGGTGGTGAGGGTGCTGGCCTGGGTGCCCTTTGGGGAGATGAGGAGCAGAGGGCCAGGAGATGACACTTATACAAATCAGGAGGGACTGATCCAGGGCCAGGAGGTAGCCTGTTGACTCATAGATCTTTCTAAATCACACATAGAGATCTCATGATGTGCATCCGTGGTCCCCTTCTGGTGCTCAGTGCAGACATTGCCAATCAATCCCAGGGCACGTGCAGCCAAGCCCCAGCGTTCCCACCATCCCTGGGCAAGCACTGCCCAGTGCCTTCTGCATGCCTGTTCTGGGCTGGTCGCCGGGACAGAGAGGGAGCAATCAGTGCCTGGGGACCGACTGTCTGTTCCATAGCCCTTTTGCTACCTGTGCGTGCCACGTCTAAGGCCACCCATCACATCAGCAGCATGCATCCCAGGATGCTTGTGCCCTTGTCCTGCCTCTTTTGCACCCCTTCCGTCGGCCCTGTGATACACAGACGGGGCGTCTGATGTGGTGCCTTGGTGTTGGGGACTTTGGTGAGAGCAGGAGGACCCGAGAAGAGAGGCAGAGACAGGGGGTTTCCTTCCTTGGAGAGGGGTCAGCCAGGTGTGCGGGGTGCTGGGTGGAAAGAGGGAGAATTAGCTTTCTAGGGATGTGTGGAGCCTTGAGAGCCAGTTGGACCTCACCCGACCGCAGATTGCTGCCCACTGCCTTGCTGTCATTGGCTTTCTTGCCTTGAGCTCTCCAGGATGACCCAGAGGGTCCTGGCTGTAGCAGATCCTGGCAGTGGGTCTGGGCAGTATGAGACGTGAGGCCCCTGAGGCCGAAATTGAAGACAGTGTCACAGAAACAAGTCAAAAATCACACTGTTCTGCTATCCTATACAGCCGGGTACCGTCAGGCCACGCACCAGTACTGGGACCAGTACACGGACCAGGAACTGGGCTGCACAGCAGGAGATGTGCCGTGGGCAAGCCAGCATCACGGCCTGAGCTCCGCCTCCTGTCAGATCGGCGGCGGTGTTAGATTCTCATAGGAGCACGAATCCTATTGTGAACTGCGCAAGCGAGGGATCTAGGTCGCGCGCTCCTTAAAAGAATCTAACTAATGCCTGATGATGTGAGGTGGAACGGTTTCATTCTATTCAAACTATTTTCCCCTAGCCCCCGCCCCAGTCTGTGGGAAAATTGCCTTCCATAAAACCAGTCCCTGGTGCCAGAAAGGCTGGGGACCACTGCTATACGGGATTGTCAACATATGGGAGGAAAACCTGTACAGACTCGATCTGGCTGTCTGGAAGTGACCACGACCACGTTGACCCATGTGAAAATGTGGAAGCGCTCCCATGCATCACCATTCCCCTGTGAACCTCACCAGGGCATATGGGGGATTTTGTCATGAGCGTATTTGGTTAAGAAATGGCCTGTGCTCTGCTCATAGCATTGTCAAAAATGTGAAGAAAATGGTGTCTCTGAATATACTTTCCTGGCTTGACCGGATGATGAGCCATTCAGTATCTGGGAGGAAATTTAGCAGAACGGTGACCAGGGACCTGGCAGGTTTGAGACTTTGAAGCACCGAAGCGAGTGGCTTCCTGCACAGGTGGGTGGGAAGGGCCCTGCCCCTGAGAGAGGGGCTCTGATGGGAGGAGCGCCTGGCCCCCAGGAGGCCGAGAGGGGCAGCCACACCACTCTGCTGAGAGGGGCAGAGAGCAGAGAGTGTTCTGCTGGGGTTTTCTCGTTCTGAGATGCACCCACAAAGACCCCAGGGCAGTGGCTGCTGCTGTGGGGTGGAGCCGTCAAATTTGGGTGTTCCTTGGATGAGCCTGTGGACATCAGGTGGATGGACAGGAGAGGTTTCTGCCCGGCTCTTGCCATGTGTTTCTTTGTTAATGTGTTCATTTAATCAGAAGTATCTGTTGTGGCTTCAGTGGATCACACAGGGTTTCAGAAAGGGGCCAGTGTTGAGTCCTAAGAATAGAAGTTCCTTCTCCTTCTACTGCTGGCCCTCCAGAGCCTTTTTGAATAAAGATTTCTGTGGTCAAATAGGTTAAGAAAAGGATGAACCTCATAGTCCCTTCTTGGAGATTCACAGTACAGATGATCCCATTAAAGGCCCTGAGAAGTCCTGCAGTTAAAGAAAGGAAGGAAGGAAGCATTGTCTAACCTATTGGTTCCCAAACTCCTTTTCTCACAGAACCCCTTTTACACCTAGCATCTGTTAATGTCCTCTGAAGCTTATGTTTGCGGAGTGTGATTTGGGAAGTGTTTGCCTGCTGTAGCTGCACACAGTGGCAGATTCCACAAGGCAGACCTGGGCTCAGCTTGCATCCTGGGCTGAACTGCATCCCCCAGAATTCATGTATGTGGAAGCCCAGTCCTCAAAATGTGACTGTATTTGGAAATAGGATAGTAGCAGATGTAATTAGTCAAGTTAGGATGAGGTCATATTGGAGATGTGACTGGCGTTCTTATAAACGGGTGTTCTTGGACACAGAGACACACGCAGAGAGAATACCATGTAACTGTGAAGGTAGAGATTGGGGTGATGCATCTAGAAGCCAACTAGCACCAAGAATTGCAGGCAGCACTGGAATCCAAGGAGAGAGGTAAGGAACAGATTCTCCCCCCAGCCCTAGGAAGGAACCAGCCCTAATCTCTGCCTTCTGGCCACGAGAACTGTAAGAAAACATATATCTGTTGTTTAAACCGCTTGGTTGGTGGTACTTTGTTGCAGCAGCCCGAGCAGACTCATAAAGCATGGATAAGTTAGGACTTTAGCTCTCATTGGGCTCCGAAGCTGGCGGTGGGGAGCCCTTGGGCCAAAGCAGGAAAGAGCTTTGGGAACTCTCTCTGGGGCTGTATGAGCTACCCAGATTCCAAGTTTGGAAGAATTGACGTGAATTGTGCTTTTGGAAGTGAATGCTACTGAAATAACTGAAACAGTCATGGCAGGCCATTTTTGAGAAGGGAAGTTAGAGACCTCCTAAACGCTTGCTAATCGAGGAAGCACCCAGCTATCAGTGGTGTGTCAACTTGAGGGAATGTTGTTTCCTATAAGTGAGTATGTGATCTCGGTCAAAATGTGGGACTCGTGTGTGAAGTCATGTTAAATACAAAAGTCAAATACAAAATAGGAACTCCCATGCTGATAAGGCACGTGCTTGGGTGCCGGCCCAGGCCACAGCGAGTTTGGGTCTCACAAGCAGAAATGAGTGTGTCCAGCTGCTTGTCTCCAGTAGGGTCACCTCAGACCTACTTTTTAGAACCCAGGATGCCTGGGCCCTGAGCAGAGTGGACAACACAGCCCTGGGGACTCGGATTGCACCTGCCTGGGGAACGTCCTGCCAGTTGCAGGGAGGAATGCCCACCCGCCTCCCTGTGGGATGTTGCTCTGGGCCTGGGGACTCCAGCTCCTGCCTGGCGGGGCACATGCTTGTCCAAAACTCCTCAGAAGCCCAAATACTGTCCTCCCTTGCCCAAACCCCAGGGTCAGAGAGGCTGGGGATGGGTAAATACCATGCAGGCATCCACAGGACGGTATCCATGAGCAAAGAAGTATGCAGCTGTCAGATCAGGCTGTTGAGGCTTCATTAACAGTGCGGGGGACATAGTGAGGGGACAAAGTGGAAAGTGGCAGCAAGAGCCCCCTGATCGTGTAAGAAGACACCTCCTCATGGTGCAGAGCTGCACACTTGCACACATACAAACATCGGTGGGGCCCTACTGACCATGCTGTGGGTTATGGAGACGACGTCAACGCGTTCTGTAGACCCTCTTGTTTACTCCATAGCAAACATCATAAACGTAACAATAATACAAACATACATTCCATCTACTGTGAACGTGAGTTATGTTTTTGCATTATCATAAGCAGAAAAATACACAAAAGAAAAAACCCACAACAACCTCAGCACTCTGTTCCATATAAAAGTTACTGTTTCCACCAAATTGCTTAGGTCAAGATTAGAATATAAAAGGACTTCCCCCTCTGGCACTCCCAAGAGCTCATTTTAATCAAAGGTAGGAACTGTGTTTTTAAGCCAACACACAAATAAATACCAATTTGATTTAGTTTCACCCATACAGGAAAAACACGAAGGTCTGCATGAGGTCAGTGGACTTGTGCCTTCTGGGTGTCCCCCACCCCTAGCCCAGGCCTCCTCATGGAGCCCACCTGGGGCCAGCCAGGCAAGAAAGGACGTAGGTGGCCTGAGGCTGGTTTCAGAACAACCATTTATTAATTTACAGCAGGAAATAAAGCTGTCGGCCTGAGAGTGCTTCTGTGGCTGGCCCAGACTCTTCCAGAAGGACCTGCTCTGGAGGACCTGCGGGGGGAGGGAGCTGTGCTTGTTACTACGGAGACAGTGCCTGGCCCGCGTGGGGAGCATCACACGCAAAACCTGGATGGGAAATTTCGATTTACAAAACAGGTCAGCCAGACTTGGATCTTTTGCTTTTACTCAAGGCTCCTTAGCTTCTTTCTAAAATTCTAAAATTTAAGAACTTCCTGGGATTGCGTGTGGCCTTGCTGTAGATCAAAGGGGTCCCATGGCCCTTGGCTGTCACTGTTTTTGGGAATCCGAGAGGCATTTCCAGCCCATGCTGCAATGTCTGAATGAGGAGAGTGCACACGTGTGTGTGCACACGCCTGTGAACTGCAGCCAACCTGCGAGGCTCAGGGTTGAGGCAGGTAGCCCTGGCTCGGGTGGCACAGGCCCCAGTGCTCGGGGAGGAAACTGGACGCTGTGGACATGGGCTGCGGGAGGCAGAGAGAGGAACAGGGAGAGAAGCTGCTGCCTCCGAAATTTCCTCTAAGGGAACAGAATCCAAGTGTTGAGTGGGCTAATGCGGAGGCCGCTTTGATCCTGTGTGGCCCAGCGCTGCCCTGCAGGAGCTCAGCAGCCTGTCGTGGGGATCACATGCACGAGGCAGCCCCGAGAGCCCGGGTCCCCGCCCATGCCATCCTGACAGCAGAATCACACTGCCAGCTCTTTCTGGATGCCGGATACTGTGTTGTGGCTGGTACATGTGTCACCTCATTCTGTGTAGGGGGACAATCACTGCTATATTACTGATGGAAGTCACCAGCCCTTGTGAGGTGGCTGGGGAGGGCGCCTGAGCAAGGTCTACGTGACCACACGGATGGGCGGTGGGGACCCAGGGTCCAACCTTCCCTCCCTGGTGTCATTACCAAGTGTCTTAACTGGCACCCCAAGAGCCGGTAATCATGGTAACCCCCACTCTTCACCAGTGAAGGTGAGGCATGAGAGGGCCCTAGAGGGGCTGTTGTGTGGTCCTGCTGGGGGCAAGGCGAGTGAGACCCAGCATATTCCTGCTCTCTGGGGCCTCACACAAACTCCAGCCATGCTGCTCAGGGACACACCTCCTCCCAGCTCGCCGGGGAGAGGTGTGGGAAGCTGGGGAGGGCCGCAGTGCGACCAGCTCCTAGTGGAGAGCGGGGCAGGTCACAGAGCCACCTGCAGTGGGGAGCTCCGTGGGGGTTGGTGGGAGCCATGGATAGTCAGCAACAGGTGGCTGGTTTCAAGTGGGGACTGGAGGGAAGAGGCAGGCATGGGGGTGGGGGGACAGCTCAGAGTTGGGAAAGCCAGGGCCTGGACCAGCAGTCTGTTGTGGAGCCAGAGAAGCCATAGACTGGATGTGAGGAGGAGACAGAGGCGGATGGGGCATCCTGCAGACAATGACACTTCCTGCCGCCTCTGCCCGTGAAGCCCCGGGAGCCCACAGGATGCCCGTGAAACACCGACTGCCCTAGGTGGCTGCAGTCAGGGCAGCTACATTCAGCACCTCTCCTCGCAGGTGGCCTTCACCCCATTATCACGCGAGGAGGCTGAGCCCCCTGCAATAAAGGAGGTGCCTGAGCAGGTGCAGTCATAGAAACAGGCCACGTAGTTCTGGGGCTCCATTCTCACCATTCTTCCCCTTCTCTTTCAGGACAGGTTACCCTGGTACTGTTGATCCCACTGTAAATGAGACAGCGTTCAGAGCCTTCCACAAAGCAAGGACTCAAAGAGTGTTTTCTTGTTTTAATTAGCTTTATTTGATTTTAAAAGCACCGTAATATGCTAGGTGCCCGGGGGCCTCATGATCTGAACAGGTTATTCAAAATTGCTTTCAGCCTGGCTCAGTAGCATTCGTCCCACGCAGGCCATCATGCAGGCAACCTTGATGTTCAGATGCAGTTCGCAGCCCACAGGAACATCGACCTGGGATCCCATAGGAGCACCTCTTCCAGCTACTTGCTGCCTTTGCCCCAACCCACTGTGCCCTTG
Organism: Theropithecus gelada; assembly: GCF_003255815.1. Lineage (NCBI taxonomy): Eukaryota > Metazoa > Chordata > Mammalia > Primates > Cercopithecidae > Theropithecus > Theropithecus gelada. The sequence goes on from NC_037670.1 coordinate 68,707,647, forward strand.
CAGCTGCCTGGTGCGGGCCACACCCCAGGGGCAGGCGTGTGGTCAGTCTGTGCACCTGCAGTGCCATCCAAGGCATTCTTTGCTGAGCCTGAGGACCATGCTGCCACCTGCTAGGCCCACCCGTGCTTCCGAACAAGAAGACAGGGTTTCGAGCCTGTGTGTGCGCTGGTGGGGAGGTGGGGAGCCTAAGCTCCAGGCCTTATTTACTTGGGGTACCCCCTGGCTCTGACCAGGGCCTTATGGCCTCATTGTAGCACAGACCCATCTACCCACAGTTCCCGGAAACCTTGGTGGGTCTCCCCTCCTGCTGGGACACTCTAGGGGCCGCTCTTCCTGTACTGCTGGGCTGGACAAGCCCTGAGGCCCAGCAGCTCCATGCTCCACAGCCCACTGTATTGCTTGCGGGTCAGTTCTTGCTCCTATATCACAGCCTAGGCACTGTGCCTGATACCTAGGTCCAGAGTATAGGGCACTCTGCCCATAGAGAGCCACTGGAAGGGGGAGTGGCAAAAGTGAACAGGTAAATAATTAGGTAAACTAACCTAAGGAACATGAGAGGTGCAATATCTAAAGACCAAGCTGACTTTCTGTGCGAGCTGGGAAAGGGGGCAGCTGTTTGCATTGGATCTTGAAGGACACATAGGAGTTTGCCCTTGGCAGCAGGGACAGGCTTACGATGCAGATCTAGGCTCTTTGTCAGTGTTGTCTCTCAATGTTTATAAACTCTGGCGGGCAAGCACTGGGTTGCAAGGGAGGATGTTGATGGTGCTGGCTTCTTTGCTCTGGGGGAAGCCAGAGATGTTGGGGCCCCAGCCGTGGCCTGCATGGCTCATGCTAAACGTGTTTGTGGCCGCTTCTCAAGAGGGCTGACACTTCCAAAGGGGCTTCCTGTGACAGATTGCTGTCTGGCAAGTGGCAGAACCACCAGGAAGGGGAGGAGGCAGAGGTGGATCTGCAGCTGCCAGCCCAAGTCCCCTGGGGAGATGGCAGGATGGGTGCGGGTGGACAGCCATTATGGGGAGGAGCCCCTTTCAGGGTGCTCTTTAGGGGAAGTGGTGGGTGAAGCAGGCAAATGACGGGGGTGGGAGACTTAAGCATGCATTCCTTAAGTCCCCCAGAGGAGAGAGGAGAGGGAGAGATTGGGTACGGCGATGACATTGGGGCTCAGAGAAGGTCTGGGGCTGCGGTGGGGGACAGAAGGCGTGGGAGAGGCGGAGCCCAGGAGCAGGGCGGAGGGGGCAGTGGTGTCTTTGGGAGCCGGCCCTCCTGCTCTTCCCCCAGCTGGCCACCTTCTCCCTCTGGGGGCATCCGAGTCCCTGGGAAAGGGAACCCTGTCCTCTCTTCTTGAGGGTGCCCTCCACCCCACCTGCAGGCCTGTGTCCAAGAGCAGGGCCTTCCTCACCCCCGGGCCCTGCACCCCGGGCCCTTCCTGCGAGTGTCTGCCGGGTGCCTGGCACTGTGCCTGCCACCTCGTATGTCACTGCAGCTGCGCGGCCTGGTGCTCCCATCCTACACTCATCCCGAGGCCCCCAGCCATGCCTTCCTCCTTCCTCTGTGGGCTGCCTGGCCTTGGCCCCCTGGCTCTGGCAGTCTTACCTGTGTTCCCTGCCCCGCCTTCGCTGATTGCTGACTGCTCTGACCCAGGCCGATGGTGCAGGGGTGGCTCTGGAGCCTTCTGCAGAGGAGAAAGGGGCTGCCTGACCCAGGGAGGGGAGAGGGACCAACTGGAGGAATCCCTAGACCCACCCACCTGCTGCCAGACTCTTGGTGGTATGGTGCGTGGATGTCATGTGCTGGGAACAGCTGTGGCTTGCCGCCCTTTGCTCCTGTACCTGAGTCCGGCCAGCAGCTGGGAGGCTGCTGTGCTGGTGGGAAGCTGCACTTGGGTGTCCTCCCGGCTCCCGGGATGGGCTCACCACAGCGGTGCCTTACGGGCATCATCAGCTTGGCATAGATGTGCAGTGTATTGAACTTCCCACTGAGGGTCAGCCCTGTAGTGTGTGATCGGGTCCCAGTGCAGGGAGGCCCAGACTCCCGGCTCCCTTCAGGGCCTGGTCCAGAGCACGCAGTGGAGGCCTGCCAGGTCAGCCCTGCGGCCACTGAGGCCACTGAGCCTTCTAGGGGTCAGAGCGCGACAGATGGTAGCTCAGGACTCGTTTCTGGAAGCTCTTACCTCTCCTGATCAAGAAGTCTGGCAAACAGCCACACAGTAGTGGCCCCAGAAAGCCCTTCTGCTTGGTCATATGGATGGGGAAACTGAGGCTCAGAGAGCTATGTCACCCTGTCTAACCGGGATTGAAGCCAGACCAGGCAAAAAGCCCATGGTCTTTGCCCTCACCTCAATCTCCCAAGTTAATGTTATATGTTAAAAACAATAATCCTTTCTTTATATTTTTCTTTAAAAACATTTTGAGAACATAACTGATGCACATGGTGAAAAAATCAAGCAGAGCAAGAGAATGCGGAGTGAACAGTGAGCGCCCCCGCGGCGTCTCCCCCCGCTGCGTCATCTCCCCCCGCCACGCCTGCCCCTGCCGCGTCTCCCCCCCACATCTCCTGAGGCAGCCCCTGTCCCTGTTCACGGGTTGACTTTAAAAAGCTAAGATGCAGCTCAGCGGCCGCCCAAGCACAATCACTGCTCATAAGACCTGAGTCATTAAGAAAATGTTCAATTAGATTTAGTGTAATTATCTTTCTGAGGAATTGAACAGTACTCTTTTACAAAGATTTATCTCCACGAAAGACTGTAGATATGTAAGATGCTCCTCTTCCACCACACAGAGTCCTTGGCCTGCACTCCCGTGTGGGTTTCTCAGGCTGTCCAGGCTGAGGAAGCTGTCTGGGAGGGGAGGCTGGGCACTTTGCAGGTGCAGACACGGGAGGGCCGTGCATGCTCAGGTTTGCACTGGTGGGTGCCTGCCTGGTGGTGGGCTTCCTCCAAGCCCCCCTTTCTCCCAGCACCAGCCTGAAAGCATCCGCTGGCCCTTCTGTCTGGACTCAGACCCTTCATGTGACATTTCTTGTCCAGGACCCTTGCCTTACATGTGCTGTTCTTAGAAAATAATCTGAAATCAAATTAAATCAACGGTGGTGACTAGTCAGATTCTTCGGTGCCTCCTGGTGGGCACTGGCCCCCTCCCCTCCTGCCTCATAGCCTCTGTGGCTCCCATTGGGTGGCACTGACTCCCTCAGGGTGCCCTGAAGCTGGGGCAGGATCTCCTCCGCAGGCCAGGCTTTGTAGGGTACGTTCAGGGCCTCTTCTCGATGGCCTCAGCAGCCTTAACCAGATTCCTTCCGTGTGTCTCTTGGGCTCTGGACCATGGTTGGTGCTGGTCAGCTCCCTCTGTCCCCCATCCCTCCTCCCCTCTCCCTATCCCCAGGCTGCCAGTTCGTGAATATCCCTTTGCCCCTACCCTGGGCCTCCATGGCCTCTGCGATGACGCCTGGACAGTGGAGGATCTCAGGACCCTCTCCTCCAGCTTTGCAGTTTAACGATGTGATGTTTCTCCCTCCCTACAAAACTTTCCTTGAGTCTCCATGTCTGACTGCACCAAATCCCAATATAACTGCCCTCTGGAGCTGGGCCTTCCAGACAAGGCCAGCTTCATTTCCCTCTAGGGAGGACTCAGCAGGGCCTCATGGATGTGGTACAGAGCCCCTGAGGATGCCTGCTGAGAGACCTGTGGACGTAGACTCTTGGTCCAGCCAACCCACAAGGATACAGGCTTGTGGGTCACACAGAAGCTGAACCGGGCCCGTCCCGCCCTCCCGAGGGCCTGACCGATCCTCCTTCTCTGCACAGCCCCCCAGGGCGTGCCATCTGCCAGGGCTCTGCCAGCCGTCAGGAAGCCGGCCTCTGTTCTGCTGGTGTTGAGTGGGGCCAGCTGAGAGTGGCTTGTGAGGAGCACCTACTTCCTCACAGTTTCTGACTCACAGCCATCTACCCGAGGCCGGGCTGATGGCTGAATGCTTAATGGGGAGTGTTTATGGGGAGATTAATCCACTCTCTCTCTTTCTCCTTGTCTGTCTCTGTCTCTGTCTCTCGCTCCCCCATTTTCCTCCCCAGGGGGGCTTTCTCTGTGGTCCGACGCTGTGTCAAGCTCTGCACCGGCCATGAGTATGCAGCCAAGATCATCAACACCAAGAAGCTGTCAGCCAGAGGTAGGGCATGGGGAGTGTCCTGCGCAGCTGCTGTCAGGCTGGGGCAGGGGCTTTGGAGGCCGTGCCCTGTGGACTGGGCAGCAGGTCCCTCCCAGGCTTGGCCAGCACTTGGCCCACCTGGCCTGTGACTCCACGCACAGATGCAGTGGGTTCCTGGAGTGGAGGCTGTGGCACAGGGAGGCACAGGAGTGTTGGGGACTTGAGGGCACCTCTGGCCTGGTGGGGCCTGGGCTGGTGGGGGTGCTGAGGGACCCTCAGACCCCTGGATTCACCTTTGTGCTCTGGTTAGGGTATTCTCAGGGCCCCCCTTCACCTCCCCTTCCCAAGTGTATTGGGGTCTCTGTCCCCAGAGCTGGAGGGAGAGAGGTTCAAGGTGGCCAGGCCGCCATGGTGGTTGGGTGATGTCATCTGCCCTGAGAGCCGTGGGCCGAATGAGAGCTCAGTGACAAAGTTTCAGGCAGTGCTGCGGTTGGCCATCTGCTTTCTGACAGCAGAGTCCTGGCGTCATGGCCAACTGGGAGGTGACCCGGCAGTTTCTTAACTAACAGAGCCCAAGTCTTATACACAGTGGCAGGGCACTCCCGCCTGCCCGGGGAGGGCTTCTCAGACACGCAGGGTGTGTGCGAGGAAGGGCCTCGAGTGGTGCTGGCCCCAGGTGGCCCTCGGCGTGTGGATGTGCCTCCCGAGCCCTGCTGGCCATGGTCAGCTCTGGGCGCTGCAGATGGTGATGGAGTAGACAGGCTCCTGCCCTCACGGGGTCTCCCTGCCCTTGTGCTGTCCTTGTCCCGTGGGGCAGGTCAAGGACAAACAACACCCAAAGTCAGCACACAGCAAATCTGATGGTGATGGGCAGAGGCATCCTGGGGCAGCTGTTGTGGTTGGAGCACAGATCTGAGGAGGCGATGGGGAGGGACTAGCGCAGGGGTCCTGCTGGAGCCCCAAGGTGGGGTGTGCCAGAGCGCCAGGTGAGGCTGTGGAGGTGGGTACGGGGTGGGTGGGCTGCCTCACTGAGGTGGCAGCCCCATGTCACTGCCCTGTATGGTGCAGGTCCATGGAGGAGGGACCGGCCGGATGATGCCCTGGTAGAGGGAGCCAAGCGAAGCCCCTGTCTGCTGCTCTCAGCCCCTCCCCTCCCAGGGCACTGCCAGCAGCCTTGATTAGCATCCAGGCACAAATCTGAGCTAATTGGGAGCTGGAGAGGCCCTGACCCATCTGGCCAGGCTGCCAGATGCTGAGGGCCTAATGTGGGCAGAGACGGGCCTCCTCTGGGTTGGTGGGAGAGCTGCCTACTGTCTGTGGCCTGCAGTTTACAGTAATCCAGCCACCTGTGGGGGCGGGCATGTGCGATTTGTGGAGCGATGTGTCGGTGTTGTTTGAGCGACTGCTGTGTACTAGGCCATCAGTGTTTCCCCTTCTTGGGAGCATTCTCTGACACCAGGCTGTGGGGAGGTCCTTTAGGCTGCAGTAGGACCTGCTCCTGTCCCAGCCCTTGTCTGCCTCCTTGTCACTGAGCCATGAAGGGGCTTGGGGGTGCCCAGGGCTGGGTCAGTCCCCCTGTGGGTGTCCCAGCCCACGAGGGGCCATGGGAGGGTGACACTGCAGAAGGTTCAGCAGGGACACTGAGGAGTGGGCTGGGGCAGGTCCAGAGGCATGCGCTCCCAACCATTCCCCACACATTGTGGGGGCCTGGGTTTCCCTTCTGCCCTGTGCCTCCACCTGCTGGTCAGCTCTGTTGGCCCCCTGGGGCCCAGCCTGTGGTGGGGTGGGTGGGCCAGGCTGTGTTCCAGGACCTAGGGCAGTCAGCTTGTTTTTTCTTGATCAAGACACAGAACTGGTCGTAAGTGGGCGGTGCTCAGTTGTGCCTGTGGCCAGTTCCTGTGGGTCTCTGAGAGACATCCCTGAGGCCTGGACACTCCCTGCCTGTCACAGGGCGCCACGGAGAGGAGGTCTGTGTGTGCGTGAGCATACCTACGCATGTTCACACATGTGTCTATGCACACATGCATGTGTAGATGCATGTGTGGAACATGATGGAGCCTCTGGAATGGGACTGTCTGGCCCTCCGGCAGTTAGGCTGGGACCAGCCCAAGCTGAGCTGGGGGAATGAGAGGTCCTCCCAGGTCCTGCTTGGGAAGATGCGTCAGGGAACCCAGGGGCCTGGAGCGATGGAGGTGGGGGTCCTGGAAGTGGCCCCTGGCTGGGAGAGCAGTGGGTGGAGGTGAAGGCCACTTGCTCCAAGAGTCAGCTTCGATGAGCTCCAGGGTGTTTGGACAAGCAGGTGGGAGGAGGAGGGAGTGACCTCTGTAGCCAGGATTTCAGTCCAGACTCAGGAGGAATGTCCAGGAAGCCTCCAGGTACTGAGCCATGTGGTTGAGGCAAGAGGGGACACCAGCCTGAGTGTGTCATTATGGGTGAGACCAAGGGTGATTGGGGTGCTGGGGGGCAGATGTCGCTGGGAGCAGAGGGCAGGAAGCTGCTGATGCCGAGAGGCCTGGCCAGGGTCCTGGGGTGTCTGCTGAGTGCACAGACCCTGAATGGGCGGCCATACCACGACCACAGGATCTGAGCTGCCTCTGCTGTCCTCCAAACCTGTGCTGCTGGGAGTCGTGGGTCAGTGTGGTCATCTGCGGTGGCCACATTTTCCCCATGACCACCCAGGGACTGCTGCTGGCTTGAGCCCAGGCATGGGGACGATCGAGTGTGGGCCACAGCCTGCTGTTCTCCTGGCCTCAGGGAGCAGCTCATGTGTCGTGTGACTGCCCCATCATGGATGAAGACCCACACGTGTCTGGTGGCCCCGCTGGACCCTCAGTCCTGGCACTACCCAGTGCAGCCTTTCTCTAGCAGGCTTGAAACTGAGATGCCAGGCATGGCACAGGTCCCACGGCCTCCCTGCGATGACAGCAATCATGTGAAAGCCGGCGCCTCCCGCGTGCTTGCTGTGTGCCCTGCACGGAGCCCCAGAGGCTTCTGTGTTCCCTGACGTTCTGTGTCTGGCACTGGTGGAGGCACTAGTGTGAAATGTTCTGGAGGGGTGGGGGGAGTATCACCCAGCACAAAGGTGGATCCCTAAGCCAGGAAGAGCAGGAACCTCAAACACCTCACGTTGGAGCCTCCCAGGCACCCCCTCTCCCTCATCCCTCTCCTGATTTTATGGTCATCCCTGCCTCATTTCTCTGTTGTTTTGCCACATGGGCATTTCACCCACTTGTGTCTGAGCCTGAAAGTGGAGTTGTGCTGCCACTGCGACCTGCCTTGTGCTCGGGTGATGTTCTGGGGTGTGTCTGTGGGATGGATCCCTTCCCACTGCTGTGCGATGTTCTGTTGAACAAAGGCTGCTACTTTTCTGGCTCTAGTTAATTGCTGATGACGCTGGCAGACCCACTGAGACCCCACACTCGGGAGGAGCTCCATGACACGTGTCAGTGAATTCAGTTTGGCAAAAATGTTGCTTGCCGGTCAACGTGGTGTTTTAAAAGCCTGTGCAAATGTATTAGCCTGGGAAACCAGAACCCATAGCTGGCTGTCTCCCTCCTGCTTTTCCATCTGTCCCTGAAGGTCAGCAGCCACCCCCACCCACCTTGGGCCCTTCCTTATCAGGGACCTCCAAAGCCTTGTCCACCTAGACCTGCAGCCCTGATATGCACTTCCCAGGGCCATACATGTGAGGCAGCACCACCTCGTGCCCTGTGGCCTGGTGACACATGTGTGCAGTGTGGGCCCTCTCTCCACAGATTGAGTCCCGTGGGGCCTTCCCTCCCTCCTGGATGCCTTGCCCACACCCGTGGGCCCATGCAGGGCAGCACTGTGCTGCCAGCCTCTCCTTTGGGATCACTTTGTCCCTGCCTGCTTCTCCTCGGCCAGGGACCATGGGGCATGTCAGACCCAGGGCTTCCTGGCCACTCTGCACATTCTGCTTCATTCCTCAATTGTGAGAGACCTTAGGAGGAGAGAGGAACCCCTTTAGACACGCCCTAGGCATAGACTCTCACTCATCTAACAGGTTTACACTGAGGACACGAAGAGGAGCAGATACAGCCTAAAACCAGCAGCGACGACACTGTGTGCTGGGTGGGGCCCTGGAGAGGCAGTCCTGAGGGGTCGGAGCAAGTCACTCCAAAAGTTGTGTTGCATGGGCGTTGAAGGATGAGTAGGAGTTTGTTAGAGTCAAGCAGAAAACCACCAGAGTATGATTCTGTGGAATTACATAGCTCCTCTAATTAACCTCACACCCCCTATTTATATTCTCAAAGTGCTCTATGAGTCAGAAGGATTTAGGGTAGCAGGAATCTGAGTGAGGATGGCTGTGCCCTGGAGACCCTGCTGACCACACAGACCGCAGAGCTGAGCTGCTTTGTGTTGCCATGAACGCCCTGCACCTCATCACAGGCCTCGCTCCCAGGTGCTTGCGCCTCTCATGCTGCATGCCTGGCCTGTTTCCTCATTCGATGCAAGCTGGGTGGGGTGGTGGGAGGAAGGGGTAGCCAGCCGGGGGGACTGCCTGGCATTCTCAGCAGCCAGCTCCCTGCTGTGACCTTCCCACGGGATGCCTCTCTGGGCAGGGGCAGGGATGCCCAGCTGTGTGCGGCTCCAGAGGGCAGGCTCTGCCCAGGACTGCACAGCCTTACCCTGCCATATTCTTGGGCATTTTTTTCCTGTTTAACTTTTTATGGTGGAAAATTTCAAACATTCCCAAACACAGAGAAAATGATAGAACAAACCCAGCTTCAACAGTTATCAATTCTTAGCCAGTCTTGTTCCATCTGGGCCCTAGATCCTGGGACGTTTACCATTCAGTGCATAAATATCTCAGTATGCATCCCTAGCAGAAAAAAGATTCCAAAAACAGCCACAGGAGCTTTATCATTCTGAAAAACGGGCAGTAATTCCTTGATACTGTCTCTCATGCAGCCTGTGTTTGTGTTTCTACTGGTTCAGAGGTTGCCTCAGAATTGAACCTTTGGGTCACACAGCCCCTGCACATTTGGGTTGTCTGCCCTTGGTGCTTGAGTCCCGCTCCCGGGTAGCATCTCTGAGGTGTGCAGGTCACACCCCAGGGGCCCCGCTGTAGCCACATAGCCTAGATCACCGCGGAGCCTCAGAACTCTTGATGAGGGAGCTGGCCTCACCGCCCCGGCTTTGAGGGAAACTCATCCCCTTGGAGTTGAAATCTGGGGCTCCAGAAAATGACCCAGACAGAGCTGGCCTTGCCTAGATGCTGTGGGTGTTGCCTTGGTGTCCCCTCTCCTGCCCCCAGCCTGCCTCTAGGGGTGGGCGGTGATGGCACTGGATGGTCTGCTGAGACTGTAGGGGAAGGACACTTGGCAATTCCTCCTGGCCCCCTTCGAAGGCAGAATCCCACGCTCACCACCCACCTCAGTCTGAGGACTCTGTCCTGTGACCTCTGCTGCCCTGGGCCGCCTTCCCCATGCAGGGACCTGAGGTTCCCCAACCCTCCCAGGCCTTTTGGGCTTTCCTAGCTGAGGAGGAATCGGGGAGGTGAGGGATGAGGTCTTAGATGGAGCCCCAGAGCTTCACTGTGGGACACGCACCTCCAGGTGAATGCCCCGCTTCAACCCTGACTGCCCAGCTGTCTGACCGTGGCCAGGTTAGTCAGTCATCCTAGACCTCAGTTTCCCCAGCTGTAAAGTGTCTACCTCACAGGGACGTTGCAAGGCTCCGAGACCATCCCTCTCCACATTGCTGCCTCCCTTCCTGGCCAGACCCTGTGCGTCCTGCTGCGGAGGACCCCTCGTGAATACCCAGTAGCTTTCTGGTGTCGTCTGGCCCACCCAACCTGCAGGCCCCAGGGCCCCCTCCTCCAGGAAGCTGTCCTGGATCCTCCTGCCGGCAGCCGGCCTGGAACTCCCCAGGCCCCATGGCAGGCGCCCCTGGCTAGTTCTCAATTGACCACGTGCTCCTTGAGGGCAGATGCAGCTGGTTCATCTGATGGCCTCCTGGCTGTCAGCCCAGAGCCTGTGAAAACATGGGAGAGCATAACACCCCTCCTCCCCCAGGACTAGGCCCAGGCTCTGCCTGGGTGTCTGGCTTTCTCCTTCCCATCGCGGTGGGGCAGGGGCTTCCCCGAAATGGCCTTCCCCACTGCTATTCAGGGAGGTGGGGGATGGAGAGGGGACCCAGAGAGTAAGGGTTGGGTGGGGAGAAGGATGTTGGGCCCTTGGGCCTTGTGGGGGAGGCTACAACAGCCTCCTTGGCTGCATTTTACCCCTGATTTGGGTCTAGCGCCAGTGGAGGGGCCTCGCTCACTCCTTGAGAGTCACTAGGAGGGCTGTGTCCCCACACCCGCTCATGTCCAGGCCCGAGCGGAGCAGCCTTGGTCCTTCAAGGCTCCTGGTGATGAGAAGCGGCTGGTAGCACGCAGCTCCAGGAAGGAGGACGCCACTCCAGAAACACTCAGGCCCCCAGTTACCGAAATACTTGGCCACGCGGACACTGCAGAACTGCACCAGCTGGTGCTAAAGCTGTAACAGTTCGATGTTTTAATATTTAATACTTAATTAAATAGAGGATTGTGAGACTTTCAAAGTTGGTGAATGTACTGAATAACGAGAGATTATTAAACTACTGTTAACAAAAGCCGTTAGAGGAAAATTAATTGACTGGGGGCAAAGAGATCATCAGGCACACAAGTCTTAAAACATGTCTTCTTGTTATCTGCCCCCTGCGCCCCCATCCCCTGCCCACTTGCCCAGCCCCTGCTGCTCATTGTCGACACTGAACGGCTGTTCTTCTGGGGGCAGTTTTGTTGTGCCTTGTTGGATGCCCTGTGTGGAGGGGAGCGCGCTCAGGAAGCAGTGCAGTGGGGTGACCCTCGTTAGTGGCCCATGCCGCAGAGAGCCTGGTGCAGGGTCCCTGCCCTGGAATGGCCCTTCAGCTCAGGGTGGAGCTCCTGCGTGCCTGGCATCATCAACGCTATCTCGCGTCCTCCTACCCTCTGAGCTCAGCGTGGGCTCCCCTCTCACACGGAGGGGAGAGCTGAGTCCCACAGAAGCTGAGAGGTGGACAGGGTCCCCTGGCTGGTGGTTAGCAGAGCCTGGGTGTGGAGGACTCTAGATTTCACCCAGCTGGGGCAGACCGAGGGTTGGGCCAGCGTGGGGCTCCCAGGTGGGGCTGACCTCACAAGTGGGGCTCACCTCCCAGGCCCCAAGCTCACCCCGCAGAGAGGAGATGAGTGTCACCACTGTCCTCTTCCTGCCTGCAGGCCCGTGCAGCTCACCCCAGCTCCCTTTCTGGGGCACCTGGTCTCCCCAGGGACCCTTCTGTCTTGGGAGGACACTCCTTGCCCAAAGGTGTGATGGACAGGGACCATCTTGAGGTCTCTGTGGTCACTGGGGCTGGGGGTGAGCCTGCACCGCAGGGAAGCCTGCACGCCCCCGCTTCCCCAGTCGAACCCTGCCTGCCTGGGACCCCTTTGTGCAGTGGGTCGGGGGCTGCCTCCCGGGCTTTCCTGCTACAGCCGGTACTGCAGCTTTCTTGTGGCTCCCGCACAATCCACAGACAGAAAAAGACCCCTGCTCAGGGGGATAATGAGTGCCTGGTCGGCAGAATCCGTGGAACTGGGTTAATAGAGGACGAGGCGCCGCATTGCAGGGACAGCTGAGCAGCTGAGCATGCGCCTGTGGCAGCAGCACCCCTCCCAGCCCAGGGACCCTCCCCTCCCAGCCTGGAGACCCGCCCCTTTCCCTCCTCCCCGGCTCAGCGGCCCTCCACTCCTCTCCTCTCTCCTCCTCTCCTCTTCTCTCTTCTCCTCTCCCCTCTCCCTCCCCCTCTTTCCCCTCCAGCTTCTCTCCCCACCTCCTCCCTGCTGGGAGACCTCCTCTGCTTCCCTACCCCACCCTCCCTGGGTGGCTGAGGGAACAACTTTAGAGCTTGGATCCCCACCCAACTCTTGGCCCACTCTGCCTTCAGGTTTGCTCTCTAGGAACTTGGAGGGTGGCCAGGAGTTGGGGGAATCCCTGGGAAACGCCCCCTCCCCTGCCCCAGGGTCAGCCTTCAACAGGATGGGGATTGTCCCTGAACTGGGATTGTGGGGAAGGGACCCTGCATCCAGGTGCAGGAGGGGTTAGGGGAGCTGGGAGGCAGGCCTTCTGGGGGCTTGGTGGGGGCACCACATGCCTGACCCTCTCAGGGGGAGGGCCACCTAGGAGCAATGAAGGAACAAGGCTAGGCTGCTGGATTTAGCAATTAAGTACGATTTACAATCATAAGATGTAAAATAAGCACTGTGTGTCCCAAATTGTGTGGAACACACTTAATTAAACTAAAAATTATTTGTTGCGTATCTGAAATTGAGACAGACTTATACCAAAAACAAATTTTGTCCTTTGTCTGAAATTCAAATTTAACTGGGCACCCTGTGTTTTATCTGGCAATGCTAAGCTAGACTGTTGAGAGACAGGACTTTGTCATTAGTTTGGAAACCGAATTGGTTTAGTCGAAGGCTTCTGGAAAGCAGCCCCGAAGAGGACCAAGAGAAGAACAGGGAGCCAGGCTGTGCGGAGGGTCCCGGCCCTTGCTGGCCCCCTCTGTCAGGTGGAGAGAGGGTGGGCAGCATCATGGCATCCTGCTCTCTGGTTCTGGGTGTGGCCCTGTGTAGACAGCAAGTCCCAAGACCTGCTGGTCAGGGTCCAATGCCAGGTTCCTGAGCCTCCATGACCCCTGGGGAAGGCAAATGCATCCTGGACTGGATGCGGGAGCAGAGCCCACCCTATTGGCATTTGGAGGGGATGAGGGAGGAATCCCTGAGTCAGGGAAGGGAGGGAGCGGAGGGGAGGAGTTGACACGGAGGACCCCTCTGCGTGCTTCCGCATTTCCAGCCACTCATCTTGCAGAGTCAGGGGCTTGTCAGCGGCAGAAAAGGCTCCCGGCAGAGGGGAGATTTGGGAGCTGGGTTCTGGGCCCTAATGACCATTCCCTCCCTGCCTCACTCCTCTTTTCCATAAAATGGGAGGAGGGTTGGCCTCCACGCTGCCTGGCTCTTCTAGAACTGATGGTTCCCACATCTGGAGGGATCTTTACTCCCAGGCCCTGCCGGTTCCAGGAGGTGAGTGAGGACCAGGAAGATGGCTGAACCCACAGCCTGTGGGCCCAAGGTTTGAAGACCTGCTTCTGCCAGTGTGGGCACAGCTCCCTCCCCTGGTCTTTCCTGCTCACCACCCCTTGCTCCCTCCAGGCTACCCGCCAGTGGACTGTAGGCCCAGCAAGGGCAGGCCTCCTACTTTGCACATAGTACCTGCTTACTAAACAGAGTTGAACGGGTGGGAGGAGACGAGTGTTTTGAAGATTCCACTTAAGGACTGAGCTGGGTGGGGAGTGGTAGTGACCGCTGATGGAAGGAGAGGGGGATTCGGAGTGCCCAGGTCCCCGGGACCACTTGGGCAGGAGTGGGGAAGCCCGCAAGGTGTGGGTTTGAGGCCTGGGTGGGAACAGAGCTTGGGAATGGTAGAGCTTTGGTCTCTGTTGTGCTGGTCTGGCTGCTGTTGGGAAAGTCTGGAGAGCTGGGGATCCAGGGCAAAGCTCAAGGGAGAACAGCTGCAGGGAGCCCTGGAAGGTGCTGGGGGCCCTGGGTGTGTGTCTCCCCTGTGGGCAGCCACTGTCCTCTGTCCCCAGGCCAGGAGCTGCAGTCCTGTGACAGGTCTGCGCAGCGGCTCTGAGGTCATGATGTTTCCATTGTCTGCGTGTCACCTGGGGGAGCCCCGACTCCCGCTGGATGTGGAGTGATTAGCCTACAGAAGGTCATGGAGGGTTTATTGAGGTTAGTGGGGGTTAGAAGAGCCCCGCGGGTGAATGTGAGGGCCTCAGCCTCCCCTGCTGGGGAGGGCGGATGTGTGCAGATGCCTCATCCGGAGGCGGCGGGGGGCATTCTGGAAAGGTGCTACCAAGGGGCTGCCGGCCACTCGCTTCTGTTGCATGGTCTTCTCTGTTGTTCTTTTTCCTCAATCCCTTAAAAAATGTGACCGTGCTTGCCCTGGGCTGTGCTCCCTGGCCTCGGGCTGTACTCCCTGGCCTTGGGCCTTGGGCTGGGTTGGGCCCCCAGGCATCTGCTCAGGGATGAGTGGGAACCTCTGGGCAGCTGTCTGCTCTCTGAAAAGGACAAGAGGGACATGGACAGAGTTAGGGGCAGAGGATGAGGTTGGACATAAGGCCACAGTGGTCAAGACTGCAGCTCTGGAGTCTGGGCCTTATTTTTGACAGTAGGACCCTGACAGGGTGGGCCCCGCACCCCCAGGGGCTGGCCTGAGCCAGTGTCCCCGCTGTCTCTGGAGGAAGCCAAGGTGGTGTCTATGGAGAGATGGGCTTTGGTGGGAGGTGTATGTGTTGGGGGCGGGGGGACCCCAGGTGGAGGACCCATCACACCAGGGCTGGGAGGAGTGGCCTAGCAAGCCCCTCCTGTCACCGTGCCTGCCCTGAGTGGGGCCACCGTTGCTTTCCTAGACTGGACAGTCTAGGCACCTTGGTTTAAATCTCCTCCTACTCACTCCATTTGTGAGCATGGGAGTCCTGTCCTGGGGTTACGGGGGTGACTGAACACATGACACCCAGCACTGGATAGATGAGTGGATGGCATTTTATTGTCACATATACTCAGAGCCCAGAGAGGAGGACGCTGCGCTCAGGACACAGTGAACAGGCAGGGGCTGGGGAGCCAGGCTTTGGAGTAACAACGGGGTGAGGTGGCCCCTGGTTCCCACCAGAGGCAGTCTCGGCTGGTTTGAATAATTCCATGGGTTGGCAGAGAGCTGCATCTTGCTACTCCGGCATGAGCAGGAACTGTGCCCAGTTTTTGTGGGGAGGAGGCTTACCTGGGTGGGGACTTAGCCACAGAAGCAGAGTCCGGAGGGGAACATGAAGCTAGGTCGTTCAGGGCCTTCCTGGTTTCTCTGGGTGTCAAGGTAGCACGTAATGTTGGCTTTAACTTTAGACCTTACACCATCGCCCTGCACAAAATGCTACAGCTTGGCGGTGACAGGGAAGGAATTCCAAGCCACACCTCTGTTTCAAAGCTGAGCTGCACCCCACAAGCTCGAGGACGGTTCTGATCCTGAAGAGGGCCCTGGGAATGGGGCCCCAGCTGAAAGGCCAAGTGGACCCCATGGAGGGGAGATGCCGTGGACCCCCAGTGTGTAGCCCGGGAGTGGCCCTACTGCAGCCACTGGCCTGGCCTGGGCTCCCAGAATGGCTGCGTTCATCCCCATATGGCTGGCAAATAGCTACGAGGCCCTCGGCTCCAGCTCTGTCATGCACATTCATGCAGAGGGGCAGGGTGCTGCTGACGTGGTTGCCAGGGTCCCTGGGAGCCCTGACCTTGAGGCGGCAGGCAGCCGCAGGACGTGCCCACAGGTGCTTATCAAGGATGGTGGAGCTGCTGGCGGGTTAATTGCCGGTTGTCCTGTTGCCTTTTAAAAACAAAACATGCACAGAAAGCCACAGCGAGAGCCGCCCTCTTGCATCTTCATCACCGGGCTCAGCCTCCTGGGGCTGCACAGGCCTGACTGGATGACTTGGGACCCCAAGAGGTGCTGGGTGCCCAGGAGGAGAGGGGTGTCTGCCTCCACAGCCTACCCCCTTCGACACCACCTCACCTTTTCTGGTAGACTTGTGCTGCCCTCGGAGGATCCTGACCTGGCACCCAGACCTTGAGCCGGGGTTATTCTTGCCTCAGACCTACCACTGAGCTCCCCAAGTCCTTGCAGCCTGACCCCCGCAACCCCCCGCCCCAGATCTCCAGAGGGAGAGCAGGCTTGTCCAGCCCACTATGGCAGCATCTGAAGGGCTCTGAGAAGTCCCACCGGAAAGAAAATAAGGAGGGGGCTGCTTCCGAGGCCCCAAGTGGGGCCTCCTGTGATGGGGTCCAGCTCCACTTCTACCTGGTCTCCTTGCCCCCGTGCCCCCATCTGAAAGCTGGGGTGATGCAGCAACAACGCTGCTTCATGGGTGCCATGAGCAGCTCACAGGCCTGCCCAGAGCCAGTCCTCAGCACACAAAAGTCACTCCCCTGAAGGACTCACATGGACCTCTGCTCATTCTCAAGGAGCAGTTTTCCTTTTAGGAGGAATGGCCAGGATCTGCCCGTGGCCTCCTTTCAGCCCCTAAACCGGCCTGCACCCCGAGACTGGATGGGCAGTCCCTGCGGCATGGTCCAAGCTGACTCGGGTCAGGACTGGTTTTACTTCACATTTACCGGCCAGGGAGGAGAGTCAGAGGAGAGGGGCTGCTGGAAGCCACTCCCTCATCCCCACCCAGCTACCCTCTCTGTTCTCAAAGAAATCCAAGGTCAGTGCTACCAAGGTTGGCAAGTGCTGGCCCCGAGATGTGAGCTGGCCTCTGCCTGCTCCATTCCTGCCCCACCCCACAGCCAATCCCCGCTTTTCTGTTACCAGAGTCTGTAGGAGCCGGCCAGGACATGGCCAAACATAATTAAAGGTCAGACCCCACTGGCCTAGTGTCAAGGCCCAGGATATCCTATCAGGTTCTGCTGACCCAGCCACTCAGTACCACACAGGGCTGCGTTTGGCTCCTGAGCACTCTGTCACTAGTGTGTGAGTACAGTCAAGTTTCGCCTTGAAGTGAATTGGGACGCTTAAGTGTGTTGGTACCAGGCAGGGTGCAGAATATGCCTGGCTGGTGTTTGATGTGGATGCTGGCAAGCTGTTTAAGAGTCTAGAGGGCCAGGCGTGGTGGCTCCTGCCTGTAATCCCAGCACTTTAGGAGGCTGAGGCGGGTGGATCAACTGAGGTCAAGGGTTTGAGACCAGCCTGGCCAACATGCCAAAACCCTGTCTCTACTAAAAATACAAAAATTAGCCAGGTGTGATGGCACGTACCTGTAATCCCAGCTACTGGGGAGGCTGACATGGGAGAATTACTTGAACCCAGGAGGCGGAGGTTGCAGTGAACCAAGATCACGCCACTGCACTCTAGCCTGGGTGACAGAGAAACACACCGTCAAAAAAAAAAAAAAAAAGAAAGGAAAAGAAAAAATGTCTAGAAAGCTGTCTCACGCTATGGTGGTGCAGGTCGTTGAGACAGGTGTGCAGGTCACCTGAGGCCGATGGGTCTTGCCAACGTGCTGACAGTGCAGGAAGGGGCTGCTGAGCCCCAGCAAGGTCCGGAGTATTGGACAGATGTGTGCCCAGCTCCGTGGGGATGGGGGGCGGATTTGGGGGCCCCTCTCTGCTGTGGCCCTCGAAGTCTCCTCTGGACAGGAACAGCACTACTTGACAGGGCATCTCCTGAATCCATTTTGTGGGAGGAAACTGAGGCCCCCAAGTGGGATTTGGGTGCAGCCAGTTTCCTGGCCCAGGCCTTGGTGGCGTACCACATCCCACAGCAGGCCCCTGTGCAGGGCCTGAGTTCTGGAGCGTGGCACTGGCATCACAGTACCTTTAGCCAGACAGCCTCAGGCTTGGGTCAGAGCCCTGAGTCTGGTGTCCTTGCCACCCTAGTCCAGCGCACAGGTGGACCACCTGTCTTGATGTTGGTCTGTGCTCGCAGCTGCTGGTTTAGCCTGGAGGAGCAGAGCCCCAGGTAGCCCCAGCCCTGCGGAACCAGAAGCTGGCGGGACGGTGGGAGCTGGCACAGGATGCAGCTTCTGGCCCATCCCTCCCCAGCCACTACTTCCAGGACAGGGCAGCTGGAGCAGAGCCCTTCTGCCATGCCCACCATCCCCGTGCCCGCCCCAGCAGGGCTGTGTGGCGGATAAGCAGAAGGGGTTGTCCTTGAGGATCTCCTCCCAGGCATGAGGAAATGGGTGGAGAGCGCCGATGCTGTTGGGGGGCGCCCAGTGATGGGCCCATGGTGGGGTCTGGCAACCTCCCTCGGGGTGAGGCAGGGCTGCCCGGAATGGGGGGATACGTTCTTGAGCACCCACCCTGTGCCAGGCCCATGTGGATTTTCACACATGATTCCATTTTCAGTCCAGCACAGTCCTGGGCCAGATACCATTATTACAGCCATCTTCCAGATGAGGCCCAGGGAGGTGCCATCTCTTGTCCCAAGCCACACAGTGGGTAGTACTCATGGCACCTAGGGAGCCCCACCCCCCAGCCCTTAGACCCTGGTGGCAGTGGTCCCAGGTGGCCCTAACTGCATCCCCCAGCCAGCACAGAGCTTACCCGGCAGGCCTCCTCCAGGTCTCTGGGCCTGACAACTCCAGAGGCTCTGGGGTGAGAGGGAAGCAGCCATTCCTGACACAGGTGGGCCTCGTGCCTCCCCCTCCTGCCCCTCCGCCGCCCCCGCCCAGTGCCCTGCGGTGTCCTCCTGGAGGTGCCAGCTCTGCTATTTCTCCTGGTGGCTGGCAGGGGGCCTGGTGCCCACCCACGCCCTCCTGTTCCCCTTCTCCCTGGTTCCTCTCACTCACCACCCCCCGCCCCTGCTGTGACTCACCCACTGCCGGGGAGGAGGAGGGGCGGGGAGGGTGGAGGATGGCATAGGGGGACTGGGTGGGCAGGGAAGCCTCTGCCAGCTCCATCCCGGACCTCTTCTTGGCACTGGAGAAAGAAAGAGGAAATTATGGGAACAAACATCAATGATTTACCAAACCATGTAACCTTGTCCTGTAAGACCCTCCCTCCCCCTTGGGGGGCACTGGTCACACCATGGCTTCTGGGTGCCATCCACTTGGGACACGAGGGGTCCCCAGAGCCATGCACAAGTGTGCCTTTGGGATGTTGAAGGCTACGCTGCCCACCCCACCAGTCACCCAGCCTTGGCCTTTCAGCCCTGGCAGCTTTGAGCTCCTCTCTGTGCCTCAGTTTCCTCATCTTTGCCCTGTGCCTCACCCTGCAGATGCATCAGAGTTGGTGTGAATGTCCTTGCCCGTCATCTCCACCTCTCCCATCGCCCTCAGCTGGCTTCTCTTTGTTCTTAGCTCAGGGGACCCTACGACTCCTGCACTGATGAGGGTGGCGTGGCAGGAGGGGAGGAGCTCCCGCCACACCATGAGAGGTTTGCAGTCTCTCCCCTGCCACTCCTGGTCTTTCAGGGCGTTTTTGGAATGAAATAGGTTAATGCCTGTAATGTGCACAGAACAGACGGTGCCTGGCATGTGGCAGGTGCTCCGGGATGGGTCACGTGGCTGTGCCCATGTCCTGGTCCTGTCTCTTCCTGCACTTGGCCGTGGGCACCTTGAGGTGGCCCCTGCCCCTGTCACCTTCATGGTGGTGGGTGCCAGCTGCCAACCCGCCAGCGTAGTAACAGCTTGGAGGAGCCCCCACTCCCCTACCCCGCCCCTCAGAGCTCCACGCTGAGGCTTCGGGGGTCCTGTGGATCTGGGAATGGCTGCTGGTGGAGGGTCTATGGTCCCTGCTCCTGAGAGGCTGGACATCTAGGCAAGTGTAACCCGACCTTGTCTTTCCCCACGAGCATGAGTGGTTTGCTTTGGTCGGGCCTCTGCAGGCAGGTAACCCAGATCGGCTGGGCGCTCAGTGTTTTGGAGAAGGCTGTGGGGTGAGGGAGAGAGGGGAGCCTTGTCTCCTGGGCCCTTGAGCGCCCTCCTGGTGCCGGTGTGGGGTTGTCTCCCCTTCCTCTGTGATGTCGGCCTTGCTGCCCCCACAGCCAGCATCTGCAGGCTGTAAATATCAGATTCTGCATTGAGCAGAGACTGCAGCCACCAGGCAGGCACCACCCACCAGTCTAGAGAGCAGCAGGAAATGCGGACCAAGTGGCATATCACAGAGAGCCCCTGCACTTCGGCGAGAGGCCTTGGCTTTGAGTCCCAGCCCAGCAGCCTGCCCCGCGCGGTCCGGGTGTCTTCGGCGTCCTGGGATGTGTGCGGGAGCGGGTGAGAAGCCTGCCGTGAGATGAGCCCAGCAGGCTGTACAGGGCTCGGCTGGGGGTGCTTCTCTTCCCTGTTTTTCGGTGGCCCCAGCCTGCCTGTGCCCCAGCACTTGGCCCCACCTGTCGTGCAGACCTCGGGGGACACCCAGGGTGCAGGTTTGGCGAGATGAGTGGCCGGCAGGCCAGGGCTCTCTGCCGAGATTGTAGCTAAATCACCTAGAAAAGCTCCCGGCGCTCGGCATTCCCCGAGGGCTGGAATCGGAGGATGTCGCACTATCACTATCATTAGAATTCAAGCAGGCAGGCGGATAATTACAGGCTCTGGTTTAGCCTGATCTTTTTGAGGACAATTGTTTATGGGGTTTATTGTTGTTGTTTGGGGGGTTTTTTGATAAATGCTTTTATGGGGGTATAAATGAATGCTGTATTTGATCTGTGGGATGTTTCTCTGGTAGGAGAAATAAATAGCAATGCTTTTGCCAGCGTCTCTCTGAGCCACCCCCTTGGGGAGCCGGTGTGTAAATGTGTACACACGTGTGCGCATGTGTAGAATTGCATCCGCACTGATGGGTCAGTCACCTTCTGGCTTAAATACAGGCCCACACACATACGCCCTTGCCTCCGTTTAGGGTGCAGATTTGCAAGATGCCCAAGCGTTTAGGAGCTGGTTGAACTCGAGTTCCCTCTCCAAGCTTCACATCAGAGGGGGTGTGAGAACCAAGTCTTTTTCCAGCATGAGTAGGCAAACTCCTACTCATCCTCTAAAACCCCACTGAAGCATCAGCTCTTGAGTCTCCACAGGCAGACTCAGGGTCTGAGAACACTCTGCTCATCACTCTGCTATAACAAGAGGCACAGGCACTGCTGTCATTGGCTTTTTGTGCCCCAGGGACTGTCTGCCCTGGACCCCCAAGACCTTGGCCAGGGGTCTTGGGATGGGAGAAGAAGAGGGAGGGCAGGAGGGCAGAGGGGTCTCCTCTTGATGGGGTGAGGTCCCCTGGAGGTTGGGAGGGGCTCAGCCTGTGTCCTCACTCCCCAGCCGCTGCTTTCTGTCCCATGGTCTGTGTCAGAGGCTGTTCTTAGACTCCTTTAGGAAAACTCAGCATCGAAGGGAACTGCAGTTCTGGGAGCCAGTGCGCGCGTAGAAGTGCCATGAGCCTGAGCCTGACATTGGCCGATGGGGAGAGGGGATGCAGCACCTTCTGAGGAATTGACCAGGCACCAGCTGTCGGGTGGAGTGGGCTCTTGGGGTTTCCTTGTCATTGGATTCACAACCTACAGAGGTGTGGCACCTCTTCTGTGACTTGCATCAGTACTACCTAATAAAATGTTAACCACACGGACATCCCTGCCCAGCTGTGAGATGTGGCAATGAGGATGAAGAGCATCAGGGGTCTTGGGTGACCCTGAGCATCCCAACTCCAGGCCCCTCAGAGAACCTAGCACAGCCCTGAGGCCTGGCCACTCAGCCCCCACAGCCCCCACACCTGGTGAGCCCCTCTTACTGGGTCACCTGGATGAGCTACGTGATCCACTGCCTGGCCCTGACCAGGACGTCACTGTAGTGGGCATAGCCAGGGCTGGCCACTCAGGAGGCCTCCTGGGACCTCCTTCAGGAAGGGGTGCCCTGCTAGGGTCCCGGGGGCACTGACAGGGCCCTGGACAGGTAGGGAGCCGCTGCTGGCAGACTTCCGGCTGTGTTCTCGCCACAAGCCTGCTGGCCTCGGGACCTGCTCAGTGGCCACTGCTCTGGTCTCCTGAGTCCAGCAGATTCCCTGGGGACCAGAGCCCCCCAGAATGAGGCTGGCAGGCAGGGATGAGCAAGATGTGGTTGCTCCACTGTCTGGGGCAGGGAACAGGACTGAGCTGGGGCTTCCCCCAGATTCTTCTGTACTGTCGAGGGCCAGGTTCTGCTGTACTGTTTAGGGCCAGGGCACATTTCTTATGCACTGGATTGTGTTCAGTTTAACTTACTTAACCTTGTTCATGACAAGGGGTTTACGATGTGAATGTGGAAGCTGAGAATAATGTCCCTGGTTTTGTAGAAAGGAAATCATAGTATATGCACAGAGTTAGGAAGCTGGATTCTGGCCTGCCCTGAGATGGGGCTGTCTGAGCCAGGTCCAGAGAGAATGCCGCCTCCTCCTGCCCCCTCCTTCTTGTGGCTTCTCAGTCCCATCCAGAGTCACCTTATATCCGCTTAGATTTATTTTTTGCCTGATTTTTTAAAATTTAAGGGCAAATGTTACCATAGCAGATTTTATGAAACATCCTTGTCATATTGAATCAGTAGCTTGCTCACTGGAGACAGGATCAAAATCTTTTTTAAAAACAATGCTTTGCTAAATTATGGAAGTAACACATGATCACTGTCAAAACTGGGGGAGGGGAAGTTAACGAATAAAACAACATTAGCCATAAACCTGGCACCGAGAGTGAAGCACGCTATACGACGTGTGTGTCTGGATGTTACCAGCTTAGATCTTGTGTCATGGTTGATGGTTTCCAAGCGGCTCTCTGAGCGCTAACCTACTGCAGCTGCTGGGAGGAGGTGGTCGAGGTGCTGTTGTGGGTGTTACAGAAAGAGGACCAGTCAGCAATCTGTATGGCCACCATGAGTGGACACCTGGTGCCAAGACTGGGCAGCCAGGTGCCCTTTCTTCGCCCCACACAAATAATTATCTCCCTAAACACGTGCTCAGGAATAGGTATCATCTTTGGGCTGGGGCTCAGCTCTTGGCGATGTTTCAGTAATAAAACACAGGCATGTAAATTATCTGTGTCCCAGGAGAGTGCGTTCATAATTGCATCTTTCTCCTGATTTGGATTTATGATTTTATTGATTTAACTCTAATCAGGCAATTTTTCAAAAGGAAACCATGTGCCATGGTTCCACCGCCTCTCTCCCAGGTCCTCCTTTCCCTCAGCCTGGCTTTGGCCCACACGTCCCGTGGCGATGTGTGGTCCCGGGCTTGGATCCTGTCCTGGGGAAAGATTAGCCATCAACTTTATTGGGACAGGTTGGAAAGGTGGAACGTGGATTGTAGCTTAGAGACATGAGTGTCATATCTGCATTCGATTTACTGAATCTGGGACCTGCATTGAGATTATGGAAGGGCCACCCTGTCCTTATGAGACACACCTGAGTGCTGCCTGGTGTTACACACGCGTCAGAAAAAGCGAGTGTGTCATATGGAAGCGGGGCGGGGCAGGGAGATTGTACAGAAGTGCTGTACACGATTGCTCTGTACTATTGTTGCAGTGTTTCTCTATGTCTGAAAAATGTTCAGAATCAGTGTAAGAAAGACACTAGGAAATAAAACAATAACCCCATGAACTCACCGCCCTGCACCGCCCTCCCTCCTCCCACCCCAGAGGGATGGGGGTTGGGGGTGTTACAAGAATCCATCCCCTGCTTTCCCCTGGAGCCAGGCCTCGTGCATGGACCCCTCCCTTCCGCAGGTGTGTCCAGTGTTGCTGGGTTTTGAGCTCCATGCAGATAGGAAAACGGAGCCCACACCGTGTGTATTCTATTAGGACTATGTTTGATTTTTCCATTCTGATGCTGACAGACACTTGGGCTGGTTCCAGTTCTGCCATCACAAATCCCTGAGGCTCCTGGCACCTCAGCTCCCACTTCAGTGGGAGGGGAGAGGAGAGGGAGAGGGAGCAGGGACTGGGGTATTCTAGAAGACTGTGCAGTGCTTGCTGAGGTGGGTGTGCAGGTGGGGGAGGGAGCAGGTATGCCCTGGGCTTCCAGCAAAACAGCAGGGTGGGGTCTGACTCCCTCTGTGCCACCTGGAGGCTCTGTCAGATCCCTCTGAATCCCTCTCGTGGGATGCCAGGCGGCTGGGCTTGAAGCAGATGGCAGCCAGGTGGCCAGGGCAGGGAGACGAATGCCTGTCCTGGGAGGGGGAAGTCGGGGGATGCCGCTCCCAGAGACCTTCCCATCTGCAGGCGTGGCTTTCTCACTCAAGGCCTATACGTGTTTGCAGGCATGTCCTGTACCCCAGGCCACCACCGCCACACCTGCTCCAGGGGAACTGACCCCAAACATGACTCGGCCAGGCCTCCCTTCCTGCAGGCAGACAAGTTTCTGCCAAGCCCAGGGATCAGAGGTTTCAGTGCCTCCTGAGGAAGATTGTGAAGTTGCAGCCTCATTCTTTCCCTGCTCCTGGGCGCTACTGGGCATTCCTGGCGAAGGAGGCATCCCCGAGGTCTTATCTTGTGTATTAATTATGTGCCCCCTGGCCCTGCTCACCTTTCCTGTGGTGGGACTCAGCACTGGGCAGGTGGAGGGGGCTCCAGACACCGATGCGCCCTCCCCAGTCACGTCCTGAACTCTGAAATGCACTGTCCTTTCCTCGCAGCTCCCCATGCACGGCTGTGCCCACCGACTGTCTAGTTTCGACCTTTGTGTAAATAAGAGCACACTGTGAGTCCTCCTTTGCTGCTCGTTCCCTACATACTATTAGGATGTGGGTGCTACCTGCACGTGGGGGTTGGTGGAGGACTTTGTTGCATTGCTGTATGGGACCCTGTGGGACTGCAGCGCATGGAGTCCTGTCAGAGGAAGTGTGGGGTTTTGGGTTTTGCTATTACAGTCTCCATCAGTTTTTAAAAGCCTCCTGCCTGTAATTGAAATGTAAAATTTCTGGCAGATAAGTTGCTCCATCCTTTGGGGGCCAGTGGAGGGGTCACCCAAGGGGCACCAGTCACCTCCACACCTCCAGTGTCCAGGGATCTGGGCCCTGCACCTTGTGGGGTGGGAGGAGAGTGGTGAGGGAAGGAGGGGCCACCTCCTGCTTCACCACCAGTTTACTTCTATCCCCTAAGCAAGGCCTCTCTGAGGCTTTCCCCTCCTCCTCCTGCCAGCCGGCTCCGGGGCACACCCTCACCCCCTCCCGGCCCCATTCTGATAGCCCCTCCCCTGCCTCGGAAGAACAAATTTGGCTTCAGCCAAAAGCTCCAAAGAGTATGGAATTAGGACAAATAAGTGGAGGATTAAATCAGTGCACTGCTGACTTTGAATCATCCAGGGAAACTTTTAGCCCCGAGTTAGTAGCGCTCACCACCTGAATGGGCCTCTCCACCCCAAACACAAGCCAGCTGGTCCCTGCCCCAGCCTTGCCACCAGTGGCCCAGGGGGTGCCCACGAAGGGTGTTCCCTTGGCGGGGGCACGACTACTCACTGTGGGGTCACAACCACTCCTCTCTTCATCAGAGGCCCTGGCACACCCTGGTGGGCCTCCCCTGACATGGACAATCCGTGGGCCACCAGTTGCTGGGGCAGGAGGTGACGCCTTGTTCTTTTCTGTCCCCCAGATCACCAGAAGTTGGAGAGAGAGGCTCGGATCTGCCGCCTTCTGAAGCATTCCAATATCGGTGAGCGGCCCGGGGTGGGCGGGGGGATGGATCCTGCTCCGGTTTCTCTATCAGACTTTCAAAGAGATACAGAAAGACTTCCTTTTCTTCTCTGTTGAAATATCCCACCAGAAGCCCCTGAGGACGCCCCCTTTCCTCCCCTGACCTTGAGGACTTTGTCCTGTGTGACATGATTCCAGGGAGTGCTCAGAGCCAGGGCAGCCCCAAGGCGGGGCTCTGGGTGCCCAGCTCCACCCAACTGGACAGGTCCCCTCCCCACCCCACTCTGTCCTTTGGGTCTTGTCTGTGGCATTGGTGACAGTGGCTGCAGAGGAAGGTAAAGGACACATTCCTCACAGAGCCTTCCGCTGAGCCAGTGCCCAGCATGTAACCCCCATAACTCTGAGCCACCATAACACTGAGCCACCATTCTGCTGAGAACACACAGGGGCCTCAACATTCTGTGGCCTCAAAAAAGCCACAAGATGGCCCAATTACAAGGAAAACAAAGACTGACCAAAGACCCCAGCGCATGCCGTCCTCGGGCTGAGAGCCCCTACTGTTTTCTTTTGCTGGCCCAGGGCTTCTGGAACTACGGTCTGAGGTCAAGTGACCCTGGCCCAGAGTCAGCTGCTCCACAGGGGCATCTGGAGCCTGGAGCCCAGGCCTTGCCCATGTTGGGGAGCAGCCAGGAAACGCCCTGGGGATGGCAGCCGCTCTTGGCCTCAGACGCACGCGGGGAGCTGTCAGGTGGATTTTGGGCCCTTTCCTCCAAAGCTCTGATTCACTTATGCCAGGAGGACCCCAGGTGTGCTTGTTCCAAAGGAACAGCTGGGGACTGGGAGCCTGTTTAGGAGCCTGGGGCATCCACACACTCACCTGGGCCTGGCTCCGAAGGTCGCCGAACCCTCATCGCCTGGTTTAGGGGACTGGAACCACCTTACCTCATCCAATGCTTCACCAATGAGCTGGGCAGAGGGGCAGGTGCCCCAGTGGACCCAGCAGGACCCCAGCATGGAAAGCGGCAGCCCCAACTCCAGGGCGCACGCCAGGCTGCAGCCCCGGTGGGCTCTCAGGGTCCCACTGCTGCAGCTTAGCCCCTGGAGAGATTCGCCGCTGCCCACCGTCCCACTGCATCCAGACTGGACTCTTCACCCTGGTTCCTCTTAGTAATCCAGGACTTTATTTATTTGCCACCTCTGTATGCTGCCCACAGTGTTATTTGCTTACTGTTTTTATTTAAATAGATTTTCTGACAATTTACTTTTTTACTTAGCCCTGTGTGTGAATTCGCCGTCTGATGTGCCAGTTACGTTTTCTTTTAAACCACTAAAATAAGTATATAACTATTTTTAAAATGTTAAAAATGTTTTTTTAAAAAGTGTCCACATGCACATGGCCCAGACTCCCCACACAGACCCCCAGTGCTCCATCTGGCCTAAGCAGCCTGCTTCCTGCTGAGGAGGTGGGATCCCCCCTCCCACTGCCACCCCAGAGCCCATCTGCCTCTGCCCCACCCCACCAGGCCTGCATGGGGAGGTGGGTGCCTGAGGGCATGGGCAGCCCCCACCATGAGGATGGCCCTGCAGCACCCCCAGGGAGCGGTGAGGTACCTTCATGGATGACAGGGCCTCCCTTGGAGCTGCCCGTGGGGTTCTGTTGGGGGCATCCCCTCCGTGGCCCCTGGGATCACCTCTACTCTGAGTGTGTGATTTTCATGAGGCATGTCCCAGGTGGGGCAGTTCAGAGGGGCCATCCTGCTGGGCCCCCAGTTGGGCTTATTGGGCAGCCCCCACTAGAAAGGAGTGGGGAGGGGTGAGTTTTTTAACTCCAGAGGTTTCACAGGCGAGTGCTAGAAGCGGGATGTTGGTGGGCCTCCAGGATCCGCCATGTCTTAGGGACACACAGGCCAGCCTGCGTAGGGGTGAAGAGAGGGTCCAGGGGACCTAGTGAGAGGGCATCCTTGCTCTTGGGACAGAAGTCAGCCAGAGATGGGTGAGAGGGAAAGGGGACATTGGTTTCAGACAAGTGCCTTAGCTGGTGGAGTCCCTGCTTGACAGAGGTCAGCATCAGCTCCCAGACAGCCCTGGTGGGCAAGATTTGCCCTCCGCCCAGGGAGCTGACCCAGGACATGGTCTGGGGAAGACCTTGCTCTTTGAGAATGGGGCTTGGTGGGGGCAGAGAGGAGAAGGCTGGGCTACTGGGCCTGAGGCAGAGAAGTGGAGCAGGTCTTTTTGCACTGGGCTTGCAAAAACCCCAGGACTCTAAGTGGGCCCCAGGCCCTGGTGCGGAGCGTTAGTCACCTGGGATTCTTCACATTCAGGTGATGATGGTGACAGTGATGGTCACAGAGCTGTGGTTCACCTAGTGCTCACTGTCTCAGAGCACCACAAAGGTTACATAATTGATCTTCATGGCCACCCCGTGAAGAGGTGCTATTTATACTATTTCACAGAGGGGCAGATTGAGGCTTAGATGGTCTGAGCAACCTGCCCCAGGTCACACAGCCAGAGCAAGTGGCAAAGGCAGGGCTTGCCCTATATTTTCTGGCTCTGTGGAGGCTTCTGGGGCCTGGCCTGCCCTTGGTGGAGGGCATTTTGTCTGAGGTTTAGGGGCTAAGGAGGGCCATCGGTGTGGGGCTGCTGGAGTCCAGGAATCTGTAGGGTGAGTCCTAGGCCCCAGAGGCCACATGGAGTTCCCGGATGTAAGGACATTATCAGGCCAGGCCCCTGGGAGAACCAGAGCCAGAGGAGGGAGGGCACTGGCAGCCAGTTAGAAACTGGAACAGCGCTGGAGCATCCGAGGAAGGGGCTGCCTGAGGCCCAGGGGCCTGCGAACCTAGGAGAAGACAGCTGCGCCTTACCTGTTCAGTGTCTGTGGCCCAGTCTCAAGTGGTGGAGGAGAGCCACACCTCAGGGGTTCGTCTTCCCAGGACTTGAAGACTGGAGGGAATGAGGCTGGTGCAGGTCCTCAAACCAGACTGTCCCCTGAGTCCACAGCCCTATTCTGCCTTTGTGAGCTGTGTGACTGTCAGCTGCTTACCTAAGCTCTCTGTGCTTCAGCTTCCTCAACTGTAACTTCTCAGGGTGGTCGGGAAGGTTAAATGAAATAACACACACAGAGTGCTTAGAACAGCCCTAGTGTGTTGGCTGTCATCGTCCTCGTTGTTCTAGCAATCATCAGAATCGGCACGTGGGAGAGTGTCCAAAATGAGTCATTCCTAGAAAATATTTGCTGCTTAGTACAGGGCACATCTCCAGCTCAAGGAAAAGCAGGCCTTGAGGTTGCTTGCTTTGTGCTGAAATCACTCACTGTTCCCTCGCCTCTTCATCTATCCACTCGTTCATTCATCACATCCTGACCAGCTCCTGCCCTGCGCCAGGCAGAGTTCCAGGGCCAGGCACGCTGCACATAGATTGTCATGGGAAGCTGTGCAGGGAGGAAGGAGGGAATGATGGTGGTCCATCCTGCTGACCATGCCAGCTCTGGAATTGGAGCTCAGGGCCCAACCTTTGGATGATGTTGCATTGGGCGGGGACCCTGCCCGCCAGCCTGTGCCGGCAGCACACAGCAAAGACACAGAGCCTGAAGGCTGAGGGCAGCCCTGGGAAGACCCAAGACGAATAACAAGTGGTTTTTGTCCCAGCTTCTCCTCATGTGGAGCTTCGTGGCGGCTCCTTTCTGGGGTTTGGCGGTGTGAGCTCCTCCTGCTCATCTCCATGGTGTTTGGGAGCAACTGAGGCCCAGGCTGGGACCAAAAGGGCCTGGTCTCTCTCTGGCAGAAGGAGACAGGTGACCAGATTGGCAGCTGACGGCAAGGAAAGGGCAGGGGCCCAGAGGCCCTGTGGGTGCTCGCTGGGTGGTCAGCTGGCCCACAGGGCCCAAAGCACTCTGCTCAGCCCTGCCCACCTAGGCCCTACCCAGCCCGATCCTGTGGGCAGCCCTAGGGCTTACACAGCTCGTGGTGTGCCTGGCCAGGTATGGAGGCAGGCAGGGGGTGTGTCCTGGGCTACTGCCAGCCCCTCATGGCTTCTCTGTCCCCACAGTGCGTCTCCACGACAGCATCTCTGAGGAGGGCTTCCACTACCTGGTCTTCGATCTGTAAGTTCCAGAGCTGGCGACTCTCGCCACACTCACTCCCAGCCTTGGCTCAGGGTGGGATCTGCACCCTCCCCAGCCCCAGGGAATAGTCCCAACCCGTGGGCTGGCCACTCCCTTGAGTGTGCTTCTGCTGCTGGTCCCCTTGCTCCAAGTTGTGCCTGGCCCAGCCTCCCTCGCTTCTCCTCATTTGCTTTGCACTAGGGTTACTGAGGCCCACGGAGGCAGGGCTGACATCCTGGGCTCCCCCTCTCCTCCACACAGAACAGGGTACACTGGAGGCAGTGGGTGGGTGGACCCCAGAGGAATAGTCAGTCAGAAGCTGCATTCACCCTTCTTTCCTTGGAGCCCTCGTCCGAAGGACTGGGACACCGCTGGCTGGTGTGAGCACACATGTGTGTGTTTATGAATGTGGCTGTGAGATGTGAGCATGTGCACATGTATGCGTGTGTGTGGGCGTTTGTACATGGGGGCGTGTGAGCACATGAAATCAGGGTACATATGGGTGGGGATGTGCATACATGTGCATGTGTATTGTGTGAATGTGTAAGTGAGCGTGTGGAGGTATGTGCATGTGGGTACGCTGGCACAAGTGTATGCATGTGTGTTTGCATGTGTGTGCATGCATGTGTGCGTGTGTGTGTGCATGAATGTGCATGTGTGAGTGTTTTATGAGTGTGTGTGCGGTAGCTCAGTGAGAAGGTGTCTGGGGCCGCTGCCGCCTCTCACTTCCTGCCGGATTTAGAAGCAGTGATCTCATCTCCCTCACTTTTGACAGTTCCTGCTAAGCAGCGCTATATTTAGCTGTCTGTGAGTCAGTGCTGCTCCAGGACCCTGACCTGGGCAAGGGCCCGTAGGCCTTAGCCTGGCCCTGTGGCCCCCAGGCGGCCGCACAGCCAGGGAAGCCCAACCTTGGTGCTATTGCCATGGTTACCCCAGGCCCTCCCCATGGCTGCTGTGAGCGTGCAGGCCAAGCAGAGATAGGACGCGCCTGCATGGGGACTGCCCTCTCAGCTCCTCCTTCCTCAAGTGACAGACGACAGGCCATGGCACATGTAGGCCTGAGGAGGCCTCTGTCCACGTGAGGTTCTCTGGCCTAGAGAAGCTGAGACTGTCCCTGCAGGGGCTTGGCCACCTCTCAGGTTCCCCTGCATGTCCCACAAGAGACCAACTGCAATCACCAGCCAGGTGACTGGGGCTGACCTGGACACAGTCGCCACGGCCTGGCTGAGGCTGTGTCCTGAAACGTCTGTCCTGTGGCCCTGGGGAGCTGGCAGGCTTGCTGCACACCTGTGGGCCCCACCACACCTCCATCAGCCTCTTTTCCCAGGAAATGGAGAGACTGTGGGATTGGTCCTGTCCAGGGGCCCTGGTGGTCAACAGATGGCTGCATGTGTCACAGGAGCTGAGGAGAAGAAAGGGTGGTGTGTTTGTGCACGTGTGTGCCCATTTGAGAGACTCTCATGTCTCCCGCCTTGCCAAGCGCATGCCAGGCAGGTGTCAGTGGAGGCCCTGAGGCAGGCTGGAAAGAAGACATTGGCTGGTGAGTCAGGAAGGACCCTGCATGTCTTCCCCACAAACCTCCATGGCCCCTGTGCCTCAGCCAGCCTCAGGCCAGCAGAGGGCTGGGACAGTGGTTTCTGGAGTTGGCTGGCATCGCCCTCAGGAGGCCCTGAGGCCCCACGGTAGTTTGGGGACTCTGTGGATTCTGGGGGATTGACAGATATCCCCACTCCCCTTGCTTGGGAATGTCACAGGGCTTGAGAACCAGGCTTGGGAATAGAGGGTCTCACACACACCTGCACACCCAGAGGACAGAAGCTCCCATAGGTGCCATGGCTGAAGCCTAGAATCGGCCATGTGTCCCCCACAGCCTAAGGAAAGGGGACCATGAAATCATATGTGTGCCTTCCCAGACTATGTTCCTCCTGGGCCGGTATTGAGTCTCCCAAACTCCCCACAGCAACCAACATGGGTGGAGAAGCAAACTCCCTTCCCTGAAACTGAACCACTAGATGGCCCTGGCCAGGGAGTCTCAGGTGCAGCTTCCTGACCACACAGAGCACCCCAGAGGGCCTGGCATCAGCCCCAGTGAGGCACCCCTTGGAGGGACTCTGGGCTGCAGCCCTGGCTCAAGACCTTAAGGCCGTTTAGCTACTGTTCTGTGCCTGGACTCAGCATCTACAGAGCCTAATCTGTGTTTAATGTGTGCCAAGACCTGGACAGTTATAGCACAACACTGGGGCATGCCAGACCCTTGCTGGGCTAGATGTGGGATTTGATCCTCCCGCCCAATGCACATGTATACACACAAGCACACACATGTACAAACATGCACACTGACACACATGCACACGTGTGCACATGCACAAACTGCTCTACAAGTACACAAGGGCACACACAGGCACACAGTTGTACACACATGCACACAGGCACGCCTGCACACATGCAAAACAATATACATGAACATGAGTGCACGCATGGGCACACATAGGTACAGACGGACATGCAGACACACATGCACATGTGCTCACATGCACAAGCCAGTATACATGTACACAAGGGCACACACAGGCACCCACACATGTGAACACATGCACACACACCCCCTCACGGACAGGCCAAGCTCAGGAGCCAGACCAGATGACCCTGGGAAGGGCCCCCGTCAACACTGTTTTGTTTCCTTGTGGTTGATCTGGTGGTTGATTGGCTGTATAAATGTGCTGGCCCATGAGGAGTGAGAGAGGCATGCAGAGGAGTGAGCAAGGGTGAGCAGAGCTCCAGGTCTTATGTCAGGTGCAGGTTGGGGACACAGAACAGCAGAGCCAGTCAGGCAACAGAGGGAGAGCCCCTGCCCCCAGCCCCCAGCCCCCAGCCCAGACAGAAAAACGGGGAAAGGAAAGGGAACACCCAGTCCTTTAATGCCCTGCTAGGTGCCAGGGACTTGGGTGTCTTCCCAGTGCATTTCACCCTCACATTGCTCGAAGGATTTTGAGGGGATTCAATGGGATCATCAGGGCATGTGTTTAGCTGGAGCAGGGGGGAGCCAACATTCAACACATGCTCACTTTTCTTTTTCTCCAGTGCTGAGAGAGCATCCACATGTGCCAAGGTCACATGTTAAACAGACCCACTCCCTGGGTCTTCCCTGCCGTGGACCAGCCCAGCCCCAAGTGCTGGGCCCAAAAATGAGGAAGACCTAAGCCCTACTTTCCAGAACCAATGGGGAAAACTGCCAGGCAGATAGAGAAGCCACAGCACCTGGGCAGTGCAGTGGAGCAGGTGGGGGGATGGGGAAGAGGGTGCAGAGGCAGAGGAGGGGTTCGGGCCCCACAGGCCTGCCCCACACATAGGGTCACAGGAGGTGGTGTGGGAGCAGAGACCCTAACCTTCTCAGGGGTGGGAACTTCTAGGGGAGTCTTCCAGCCGACTCAAGCAGGCTGAGTGTGTGAGGGGCTTGGGCAGACCTATGGAGGGCTGTCCTACTCCCCTGCTGTGCGTCCAGCCCCTCCACCTTTTTGTTCCATGACCACATTACCCAGCTCCCAGAGGCCCTTCAGATTGTGGCTTCTGTTCACAGGGTCTATCCTGACCGTAGAGCCCAATGACTACTCACTGGGTGGAGACACAGGGCAGGAGAGTGGGCAGAGACCTCCCTTCTGCCTGTCATCTCTGTTCTCCTCCTAGAGATGAGACCTTGAACACCTCAAGACCCCGGGCCACCAAAGAGGCCAGATTTAGGCACCGTGTCTTTGGGCCTCTGATCCTGTGCAAGGGCCACCACTCTGGCCCTAAGTGGGGGTGGGAGAGTATTGAGGAGGGGAGACCAGATCTTCTCAGACTTGGAATTTGAGTCACAAGGCCTGGGTGTAACAATGCAGACCCCGAGACAAAGCTCCTGTGCTGCCCATTCTGTGCAAGTCACCAAATCTTTGAAACTTGTTTGCTCATCCATAAAAATGGAGTATAGACCAAAGTCATAGAGTGGTTGTGAGGACTGAAATGTTAAATGTCATTATAGATAAGTAAGCACTAGTAAGCTGTCAGTCCCAAGTGATGATGGTGATGGTGGTGGTGGTGATGATAATGGTAATGGTGTGATGGTGGTGATAGTGATAGTGATGATGGTGGTGGTGGTAGTGATGGTGATGGTGGTGGTGGTGGTGTAGGTGATGGTGATGATGGTAGTGATAGTAGTGATGATGGTGATGGTGGTGATGGTGTTGGTGTTGGTGATGGTGATAGTGGTGTTGGTGATGGTGATGGTGGTCATGGTGGTGGTGGTGGTGATGGTGGTTGTGATGGTGGTGGTGATGGTGGTGTTGATGATGGTGATGGTGGTGATGGTGTTATTGGTGGTGGTGATGGTGGTGATGGTGATGTGGTGGTGGTGATGGTGATAGTGGTAGTGATGGTAAGGGTGGTGGTAGTGATGGTGGTGATGGTGATGANGTGATGGTGATGTTGGTTGGTGGTGATGGTGATGTTGGTTGGTGGTGATGGTGATGGTTGGTGGTGATGTTGGTTGGTGGTGATGGTGATGGTTGGTGGTGATGGTGGTAGTGATGGTGATGTTGGTTGGTGGTGATGGTGATGGTTGGTGGTGATGGTGGTTGGTGGTGATGGTGATGGTTGGTGGTGATGGTGGTAGTGATGGTGATGGTGGTTGGTGATGATGGTAGTTGGTGGTGGTGATGATGATTGTGATGATGCTGGTGATGGTGACATTAGTGATGATGGGAGTGATGGCGATGATAGTGGTGGTGGTGGTGGTAGTAATGGAGGTGACAGTGTGACAGGGGTCTCCAGAATCTGTGACCCCTTCATGCTTCTCCCATAGGGTCACTGGTGGGGAGCTCTTTGAAGACATTGTGGCGAGAGAATACTACAGCGAGGCTGATGCCAGGTGGGTGCAGAGCCCTCACGCTGTCCTGTCCGTCTTCCCTTATACCCTCACCACCCCTCCTTCACCCACTCCTGCTGCTCTTTCTGACTCACGTCTGATCCTGAGCATCCTTGCTCACCCACACCCCAGGGCGATGGGCATGAAGCCAAAGGAAACTTGTAACCTCAGTGCAGAGCCAAGAGGCCACCTCCCCTCCACGCCCAGGGCCCTGTTCAGAGGGCTTGGCCCTGGGTCTGTGGGCCTCCCAGTGTGGGGATGGAATGGAGGAACTTGGGCTCCATCCAGGTGGGGCTTCCTGTGGACCCTCAGGCAGCTCTTCCCACAAGGCCAGCCCTCCCCAGGGGGAATGAAGAGGGACAGATGGTCTCAGAGATGGCTGTTGGTGGCCTGGCTGCTGGAGACCAGATTGAGGGATGGCAGATGTCAGCTGGGGAGGTGACAGGGCCCAGTCCCTGGAAGCATAGGCCACTGGTAGCCTGCTGTGGCCCAGGCCAGATGCCACCCTGACACCTGACAAGGATGTCTCTTGTAATAGTACATCTCACCTCAAGGACAGCTGACAGCATTACTCCCTGCCCACTGGGCTCTGCCCACCCTGCTCTGCCACAGAGATGTGTATTAAAAACAAACAAACAAACAAACGAACAAAAATCCTGAGACCAGGCATGGTAGCTCACACCTGTAATCCTAACATTTTGGGAGGCCAAGACAGGAGGATTGCTTGAGACCAGGAGTTTGAGACTAGCCTGGGCAGTATAATGAGACCCCCTCTCTACCAAAAACTTAAAAAAATTAGCCAGGCATGGTGGCACACATGCACATCAGCTACTTGGGAAGCTGAGGTAGGAGGATGGTTTGAACCCAGGAGTTCAAAGTTGCAGTGAGCCGAGATCGTGCCACTGCATTCCAGCCTGGGTGACAGAGCAAGACCCTGTCTTCAAAAAATAAATACGTAAATAAGGCTAACGGAGGACCTCACTAGGTAGTGAAATTGTGGATGATTTTAAATGTGTATCTTCTTTGTCTATTTAAAAACTCTTTTTAGTCCAGGCCGGTGGCTCACGCCTGTAATTCCAGCACTTTGGGAGGCCAAGGTGGGCGGATCACCTGAGGTCGGGAGTTCGAGACCAACCTGACCAACATGGAGAAACCCTTAAAAATACAAAATTAGCCGGGCATGCTAGCGCATGCCTGTAATCCCAGCTACTCGGGAGGCTGAGGCAGGAGAATCGCTTGAACCCAGGAGACGGAGTTTGTGGTGAGCTGAGATTGCGCCATTGTACTCCAGCCTGGGTGGACAACGAGAGCAAAACTCTGTCTCAAAAAAAAACCTTTTTAAAATGAGTATGTATTACTTTTCTGATCCAGAAAAATGAATTTTTTTTAAAGTAGCAGGAGTAGTTTGATGTGACTTGCCTCTGCACCAATAGGAAACTGCCCTTGGCGACATGGCCCGCGTCCCTGATGGGCAGTGCAAGCAGTTCTGCTGCCACTGGGCCTCCCCTAGAGCCAGGCAGGGAGAGGGACAGAACTGGCGAGTCTCTTGGCCCCAGACTTCTGTGGGGTTCGGGGCACTGGCTTCTTTTCTAAGGATCCTTGAGGAGGAACTTTGTAGTTTGCAGAACAGCCTGGAGAGGCCTGTGCCCTTGGAGCGGAGGAAGACGAGGTTTTCCTTTATATTCTACTTAGAAGAAAAGTAGAAAGTGGAACGGAGCCCTGTCCCCCTGCTCTGAGCTTCTGGGGTGAGATATGTCACAGAGCGTGCTGCTGCCTGCCTGCTGGCCAGGTAGACTCGAGGGTCCCTGGTGGCCCATCCAGACACCTGCCGGGGCAGGTGGGATCCTAGGGTGGGTGGAGTGCCCTGAGGGGTGGGCAGATGCTGGGCAAGGGTGGGGGCATGTGGCCTCCTAGAGCCTCCCATCAGCAAATCAGACCCCACAGCTAGGGCTCAGGAGTACCTTAGACCACAGCCCCACCCTCACCCACCCTCACCCCCTGCCCATGCCCCATCACAGGCCCCTCACTCCCACCCTCCTCCTCACCTGCCACCTCCAGCCCTCTCCCCTGCCCCCCTGCGCCCCACTGTCTCCTATGCTCCCTCTGCCTCCTTAGCGATGTCCTGCACCGCCCAGAGCCCCTCTGCTCCCATGGATCCCTTTTGGCCCCACTGTGTGGTTCAGGCGTCATTGTGTTCATCAGGTTTGGGGAAGGAAGCACAGCCTGTTGTCTCCCGCTCTGGGGGAAGCTTGAGAGTCAGGCTGCCCAGAATGCTGCACCCCTTGCCGCCCCAGGTGGAGGCTGGAATGGGGCAGCCCCAGCCATGGGGGCGAAGGGGTCACCTGTGACTTCCTCATCACACCAGGCCAGTTCCCTCCGGAGCGCCAGCCCCTCTGCCCAATCCTCAGGCACAGGCTTGCTCGACATCTCCCTCCTCAGTCTGAGTCTCTGATGGCCACACAGCACCCCCACACACACCCACAGCTCCTCCCCATGGCGGGCCCTGGGGTGCCTGGCCTGGCAGCAGGAGTCCCACCTGCTTGAACCCCAGATTTTCTGCTGTGGGCCGGGGGACCGCAGAACTGGCCTGGCGAGGTCTGGAGCAGCCTCAGGGTAGGCTCGGGAAGGGAGAAGAAAGGGATTTCTAGGGTCCTCAGGAAATGCTTGGGCTGTTCAGGTCCCAGGAACCTTTGCCAGAGCAGACTGTAGTGTTCCCTGCTCTGACCCAGGTCTCCCCACCTCCTCTCACAGGACTCCTGATGCAGAGGGCACCCCTGGTGTATGGGGTCCCTTGGAACCAGCCAGAAGAGATGTTCTCTTAAAACTCCACTGCCTCTGTTGAGGGTTTGGAGCTCAAATGGAGGGCATTCCGTAGCCAGACTGTGGGGAGCGAGGGGGTGCACGGCCTGCGTCCTATAGAGGGTGCCAGGATCTGGGCAATGATTTTGGAGGCTGAGCGGGAGAGGGGACATGGAGAGGGAAGGAGCCTCCTGGAGAACCCCTCCTGGGTTGGCCCCGCTAGTGCAACAGCCTCAGCACGGGGCCCCTCCTCAGGCTTCAGCAGCCTTGGGCTCCTTTCTTTCTGGGTGAGCCTCATGCCCTGCCTGGGGCCGCAGCGGCTTTGCTCTCTGTGCATGAGCTTCAGCCTTCAAGCAGTGGATCTTGGTGGAGAGTCTGACAGAGGCTCTCGTGGGCCCCTACTCCACAGGCTTCGCCACAGACTCGGGGCAGGACTGGAGCAAAGGAGGGGGCTTAACTTATCCCCGGGCGGAGCCCCACGTCTGAACGGTTGGGGTTGTGCTGAGACAGAGGTAAAGAAGGACAGGCATGGGACAGGATGGGCCGAGGCCTCCTGGCCAGACCTGGGCAGGGAGGTGCTTTCTGAACCACCCAGACGCAGCCAGGGCAAGTGTACTAATGCCCTGCCTGGTACCTGCCAAGGGCCAGGAGCTGCTGCCGTGGAGCAGCTGACAGATTTCTGGATGCGCCCCATCTAAGGAACAAGAAGAAACAGAACAGTCATTGCTTTTCTGAACTCATTTCTAACCAACAAAGCTGGAAATTCATCTTAGGAGGAAGCAGGGTCTTACTTTGGAGTTTATGGGGGAACTAAAGGGTGCCCATGTCTTCTTCAAACAGGGAAAGCAAAGTTCAAAACATTTAGAACCCATTTTTTTAAAAATCCTTAAAAAGCAAAGTGGCAGTCAGGCACAGTGGCTCACGCCTGTAATCCCAGCACTCTGTGAGGCCGAGGCGGGTGGATCGCAAGGTCAGGAGATCGAGAACATCCTGGCCAACATGGTGAAACCCCATCTCTATTAAAAATACAAAAATTAGCCTGGCGTGGTGGCGCATGCCTGTAATCCCAGCTACTCTGGAAGTTGAGGCAGGAGAATCGCTTGAACCCAGGATGTGGAGGTTGCAGTAAGTCGAGATCGCGCTACTGAGCTCCAGCCTAGGTGACAGAGAGAGACTCCGTCTCAAAAAAAAAAAAAAAAAAAAAAAAAAAGCAATGTTACTTCTGAAAGATGAGTGAGGGACTGTGTGCAATGCTGACTGTCCCCGGAGGGGGAGGACATCAGAGCCCAGGCTGAGAATAACGTCCCAAATGCTGCTTGGAAACAGTTCTAATCACAAGAGTGACATCTTATAAACTGTTCAAAACATGAAAAAAACAAAAACAAACCTAGCGGGGGTCTGCCCTTCCTAGAGAAGACAGCGATGTTAACAGAAGGTGAGGGCAGATAGATGGCGTGACGATGAGGTCTCACATCCTCCAAGGGCCATAGTCTCAGATTATACCAGGATAAGGGCAATATAAGGACAGGTCCCTAAAGTGCAGGGGACTGCCCTGAATGAACTGTCCGAGGCCAGGTGGTTGTCCCATCCCACCTACCCTGCTGGGTGCAGGCTTGTCTTGGGAACCCCTGGCTTGCTCAGCCAACTTGATCCTGAGCTTGCGTTTGCAGGGCCTGGAGCCTGTGTGACAATGGACGGGATGGACTTGATCTCAGCAACACATGCCAAGTCCCCATCATACCCTCAAGGACACCATGGAGAGGTGCAGACCCAATGCTGGCCCCATAGTCCCCCTGTCTCTGGCATGGGTTTGGGGCCCTGCACCACTAGCAGGGGAGGCCGAGGAGGACTGGGTGAGCCAAGTGTGGAGTCAGGGGGCGAAGACATCTGGGGAGGAAGGAGGATACAGGGCATGGCCAGAGCTGCGGCCAGGACTTAGTAAGTCTGAGGCTGAAAGAAAGTCGACGAGGAAGGTTCAACTCTCGCCCTCAGCAGTAGTCTGTGGGGTGCATGTTGGTGTCCAAGAAGGTAGCACTTCCTGGTGACCACAACCTCTGCACACATCACTCCACCAGGATAGTGCCTAAGGGCAGAGGAAAGTCCAGCCCTCAGGGAAGTGATGGACCACGGGGATGGGCTGGGGAAAAGTGCACACAGTTGGACAGGAGGAGCCCAAGATCTATGCTTTTCCCAGGACAAACCAGGTCCAAGACTGACCACAGGATCTGGCCAGCGCTGCTACCGTCCACACCACACAGCAGTGCATGAAGGGGCCGGCTGGCCCCTGGGAGGGCCACACTGAGCTCACTTTGCATCTGGACCCATCTGGATGGCTGTGGATATCTGACCCCACAGCCTCACCCCCCGCTGCCCAGGCTTCCTGTCCCATAGGGAGGCTGAGTCTGCCCACCAGAGGGAAGCCCCCGCAGCCAGCTCGCCATGCTTAGGCCCACAGGCCTTGCCAGGACACAGTTGGCCATTCAAAGGAACAGATGCCAGGCCCCCTCAGGAACAAGGAGGAGGGGCTGGTCCAGGCAGATAAGAGCATTATGGGAAGTAGATGGCCCTCATAGAGGCTTGTCATGAGCTGACTTCAGGGACACAGCCCCCTACGGGAGTTGCAGGAGCAGAAGAGGCCAGGAAGAAGTCTCTAGGTGTAGGCCAGGGAGAAGGGAGGGTGTTTCAACAAAGGGGCAGGACACCCCAGGGCACATGGGGAGGAGGGAAGGCAGGACACCCCAGGGCACATGGAGCATGGAGATAGGATTGTGGCTCCCACTCTGGTGACATTGACACCACCAAGGGGCTGTCTCCCATGAGTTTGGGCCTGGTTTCTCCTGACCCCACACACCGCAGGAGTCCTTTACCCGTTAGGACTCTGAGGGCTGGGTTTCTTCAGAAGGAAACTCAGATTCACTTTTAAATGTAATGGCTGACGCTGTGCAGATGGGACCAGGAGGGGTGGGAGCTATTTGAGGAAGAGGGCTGGCCTCCCGTGTCCTCTCTGAATTTGCTGTTAGGAAAACAAAGCCCACTCATCTTGCTGACCCTGGTCACCCTCCTGTCCCCAAGGATCTGGCTGCGATAGAAGGGTCTTGAGGGGGGTCTTCCCGTCCCTCCCTTGACCCTGCCCAGTGGGGTGGTGACTGAGACCCCAGGCAGGTGGGCATTGGCAGCCTGTGGCAAATGCCTCCAGGCCCAGCAGGGCAGCCTCGGAGGTGGTGGCTGCTATCACCCTGCATTGTGGAGCTGTCCCCAGGGAGGGGCTTGTGTTAGGCTCCAGGGGCACCTGGGCAGAAGCAGATTCAAGCCACAGGCTCTCGGTGTGTGCAGGGGCTCCGTGGCCCTGGGTCTGATGTGCTCTAGGACAGGTGTCAGGGAGGTGGCCTGAGAGCAGCTTGGACCTCTCCTCCCAGTCAGTCATGGCCTGGAAGAGCCGGGGACTTCTGCCAACAGCCCTCCCTGACTATGAGAGGAAGGGTTGAAGGGGAAGCTCCGTGTGCTCAGTGCTGCGCACACACAGCCCCCTGCCCAGCCCCTCAGATCCCTGGGAGCTGAGCTAGATGCCCCTAGTGCTGCTGGAACTGAGCTGCCCAACACGGTAGCCACCAGCCAATGTGGAAGCTTAGGTTTCACTTTTTTTTTTTTTTTTTTGAGAAGGAGTCTCACTCTGTCGCCTAGGCTGGAGAGCAGTGGAGCCATCTTGGCTCACTGCAACCTCCACCTCCTGGGTTCAAGCAATTCTCCCTGCCTCAACCTCCCGAGTAGCTGGGATTACAGGCATGCGCCACCACACCCGGCTAATTTTTATGTTTTTAGTAGAGACGGGGTTTCGCCATGTTGGCCAGGCTGGTCTTGAACTCCTGACCTCAGGTGATCCGCCCACCTCGGCCTCCCAAAGTGCTGGGATTACAGGTGTGAACCACCACGCCCAGGCGGGTTTCACTTTTTATTAAAATGAAATAACATGTGCCTGAGCACATTATTTCTGCTCCAGCACAGAGCAGCGTCCTGGTGCCTGGGGCTTTCTCGCACACCAGGCAGCCGTCTGCCCCCACCCCCAGCCGCCTTGGCCCTTTCCTGTCTTGGTTTTCCAGCCCTCTCACCCGGCCCACTCACCTCAGCCCGCCTTGCAGGGTACAGGCTCAGCCTGGCCTCCCTCCTGAGGGTGCCCAGCTTAGGGTCAGGCTT
Organism: Theropithecus gelada; assembly: GCF_003255815.1. Classification (NCBI taxonomy): domain Eukaryota; kingdom Metazoa; phylum Chordata; class Mammalia; order Primates; family Cercopithecidae; genus Theropithecus; species Theropithecus gelada. Next base: position 68,748,960 of record NC_037670.1, read on the forward strand.
GGCCAGCAGGAGCCTGGGGACAGGGGTGTTTCCTTTGAAAGTCACTTCTGTGTGCCTGGCTGTGCCCTCTGAGCAGATACGGACCCAGAGGGGAAGGCAGGGCCAGGGCCAGGGTTGCTGGCCTTGGAGCTGAGGAAGGAGCTCCAGAGGCCCCTCCTGGCCAGCATCTCCTCCCCACTTGACTCGCTTTGTCCCCCTGGTACCCCAGGCCACACAGCACCATTGCCCCTGCCCCCAGTGCCTCCTCTTGCTGCTCCCCGGGGCCACTCGCACTAACCCACCTGCTGTTTGCCACAGTCACTGCATCCAGCAGATCCTGGAGGCCGTTCTCCATTGTCACCAAATGGGGGTCGTCCACAGAGACCTCAAGGTGAGTCCCCACCCCACTCTGTGCCAGGTGTCTGTTGTCTGTACCTGCATGCTGTGTACAAGGAAGTGTGAGGGGCTGGACAGTGTGGGGCACTGTGGAGCTTGGAGGGAGAGAGGTGTATGTGTGTGTGTGTCCTTGTGTGCATGCATGGAGTGTGTGCATGCATGTGCATGTGTATGTGTGTGCACCTCCTGTGTGGAGGGTGTGCATATGTGTGTGCATGTGTGGAGGCATGTGTGCATGCTTATGTGTGTGCACCTGTATGTAAGTGTGCATGTGTCATGCGCATAGAAGTATGTGTGTGCGTGTGCATACATGTGTGTACATGGAGGTTCGTGTATACATATGTGCATGCCTGGGTGGAGGCATTGTGTGTGTATGCACGTGTGTATACACGTGTGTATACATGCTCGTGTGTGCATCTTGCACCTGTGCGGGGATGTGCATGTATGTGCACACATAGAGGTGTGAGTGCGTATGTCTGCATGAGTGGTCGCATGTCTGTATGTGTGCCTGTGTGCATGTGTGTATACATATGGCATCTGTGCATGCACATGTGTGTGGGGACTGCGTGCATGCATGTGTGTGCATGTGTGTACAAGTGTGTATGTGTGTGCAAACGTGTGTGGGCATGTTTGTGTGAATGCATATGTGAATGTGATATGTGGGTACATGTGTGCGTGTATGCATGTGTGTGCATGTCTTGTGGGCATGTGTGTACATGTGCATGTGTGTGCACTTGTGTGTTGGGGGGGTGTCTGCACATGGCCCTCCCTTCCCCTCCGGACCTTCAGGGCTGGGAGAGGTTAGTCTTCAGAAATCAGCCTGTTGCACTGCACTCCAGCCTGGGCGACAGAGAAAGCTAGTAACAAATGTCCACTCAGGGTCTCACTGTGAGCCCCTGCCAAGACTCCACTCTGGCAGGTGGGACACAGGTAACAGAGGGCTGACACTGTTGGGAGCAGGGTGGTGACATCAGGACTCGCCAGGGTCTGCCAAGTCCTCCCAGCCCTTTCTCCAAGTCTCTGCTGCCCCCAGCTTAGGTCTGGGCAAAACAGTTCTAGGCTCTCTTCGGAAGAAGGTTGGTCACCCCCCAGGGCACAGGGTGGCCTCTCAGAAGCTTAGCTGTCTCTCTGCTCCTCCCTCTCTCCCTTCCTCCCTCTTTCCTTCCTTCCAATCTCCTTTCCTCCTTCTTCAACCCCACCTTCCCCAAGGCTTGGTTCAGCCTGCTGCTTCTCTGTAGACAGGCAAGCAGTGCAGACCCTGGGGCCATCACCCTGAAGGCATTTAAGACCAACCTGCCCACTGGTTTTCATGCTGGATGGGGGTCACACCCTTCCTTAGGCCATCGATGATCTTTGCACTGCTCTGGGGAGAGCGCCACACCAAGAGCAGATCTGGGACCCTCTCCTATGCCCTTTACACGCCACTGTGCCCCCTGCTCCCTCTCATCTCTGCATTCCAAGCATGTCCTGCTGTGTCTCACGTGAGTCAGCCTCACTCAGGCGCCTCTGGGAGGAGACGGCCCCCAGGTGCTCCTCTTGGGGCCACATGGGTTGGTGCTAGGATTCAGTGGTTCTCCTGTGAGGGGTCACAGGCATTTTGTTACCAGACCCTATGATTTATCTGGTTAACTTTGGGGCCAAGGCATAGAAGTGGAGGTCAATGGTACCTCCTCCCCAATCTGAGGGACAAACAGAATTCTTGGTGTCTCAACCTCCTGTTGAGGGGGACAGGATGTCCTTTTCTCCTGGACAGAAATCCACCATCTTGATCGTGACAGCCCAGGAAGCAGCAGAGTGATGGGGTTGCTCTTACCCCACAGGGGAGGGTGGCGGAGAGCAGAGGGCAGTTGATGTCATCCCAGGGAGCTGCAAAAGAGCCAGGATGGAGCTGTAGGTGGGAGCAGCACTAGGTGGCCTAGCAGGGGTGGGCACAGCCTCAGAGCTACCCTGGAGCCTCCAGGCCTTCTCGCCCAGTGCTTCCTACAGCCCATGTTCACTTAATGCTCCTTCTCTTCAGAAGAACTGCTGGTCTGTTTCCTCCGGGAAAGGGGCACCTGCGGCAAGTCTGCTCTGGGCTGGATGGAGAAATGCAGCCCCTGCCCCTCCTCTGTCCGACTTCTCCATGTGGCTGCACAGGGAGCTTAGGGCCTCCACCTACTCATGTTGGCAAAATCACCGTGTCCAGAGGCCTGTGGGTTGGTGCTCGGTAGACAGGGATGCATGTAGACTGGGACCCCCACAGTGATGAGGAGGTGGAAGTGGGGGACAGAAGCCCCCAGTGCTGCCCTGTCAAGGGAGCAAACGGCCTCATCCCGCCTGCTCAGTAGAGCGTGGCTGGAGCTTTCGAGGAAGCTCTGGGTTTCTGCTGAGGGGCACTCACAGCTCAGGGCTGTGGCAGTCTTTCCACATGGGGATAGCATATGTCATTCATCCTGGGGGCCACTTTTTCACATTTCAAGATCTCTGAGGTTTACAACCAGTGTTAAAAGCGGGTGGAGTGGCTCTGTTTTGTCTTTTTTGGCGGCTCATCAAGCAGCAGTGTGATCCCGAGGGTACTGCGCCAGATGGAAGCTGTGCCAGGACAACGGGGCACTCACCAGGGCGAAGGGGTGGCTTGGGAGGCTGGCCAAGGGGACCTGAGGGCTCCAGGGACGCCCCCTGCTGGTCACGGACAAGGAAGGCCTGCAGCTGAGAGACCCCACCGCTGGGATGTGGTGAGGCTGATGGGTAGACCAGAGCCTGGTGGGTTTGAAAGCTGGGACAGGAAGGCCCCACGGGATGCAGTGGCCCTGGGACCCCCTCAGGCCCTCAGTGCCAAGTGTCCCCAGTCTGGGGACAGCAGCCTCCTTGGCGCTGCTGCAGGACAGGGAGCAGGTGTCCTTCTGGCTTGAGCAAGGGTACTGCTCCCTGTGTCAGGGCCTGAGTAACCCCCGACCTGTGGATACCCAGCGGGCAGGGGCTCATTGCAGGGGCCTCCTTCCTGCCCCATGTAGTGGAGATGACCAGAGCCAGGGGCACTTGGTGGGTGGATGTCCTGGGCTGCCCCTAGTGCTGAGGCCCCTATGTGCTTCTCCTTGCCCTTGGGAGGTCACCATCTCAGTAGGAAATACCTGAACCTCCCCTCAAGAGCCTCCGACATCACATGTCTCTGGGGAGTGGGAGACAGGGAGGAGAGGGAGGGCCATTGTAGTCCCTCAGCCAGTGGGAGTCCGAGGGCCACGGGAGCCCTCAGCCACTGCACGGTCTGCCCCAGAGCTGTGGGGAACATTCAGTTTGCTTGTAAGGATGAGCTTGAGGTTTTGGTCCAACTGGTCCCCAGGTCGCCCTTTCAGGGTATGGGGATCCAAGCTCAGGCTGAGAGCCAGCTTTCCTCTAAAAGGCCAGAGCTGCTGTGTCTCTGTCCCCAGGGGCAGAGGGGCTGTGGGGTTGCAGGCTCAGCATCTGGGACTCTGGGGTGAAGGCTCAGCTGTGCCCTGCAGACACCATGGGGCAGGGCTCAGACCTGTGCACCTGTCTCTTGCAAACCACTGTTTTCTTTGTTTTGTAACCTCCCACCCCTCCCTGCATAACACCTCTGGGTTTAAACAACGTGCACCCTTGTGCCGGTCACCTCCCTGCAGCCGGAGAACCTGCTCCTGGCCAGCAAGTGCAAAGGGGCTGCAGTGAAGCTGGCAGACTTCGGCCTGGCTATCGAGGTGCAGGGGGACCAGCAGGCGTGGTTTGGTGAGTGCCAGGGGCAGGGTGTGTTGGCTGGCAGTCGGCAGGGAGGGGGTGGTGTGACAGCCCCTCGTGGCCTCTTCCCCTCTCTCTAGGGTTCGCTGGCACACCAGGCTACCTGTCCCCTGAGGTCCTTCGCAAAGAGGCATATGGCAAGCCCGTGGACATCTGGGCATGTGGTGAGGCCTGGCCTGAGTTGGTGCAGGGCAGGGCCTCGGGTGTTTTAGGACTTCCCACTACATCCTGGAGTGTGCAGTGACCAGCACGTGTTGCTCTCATCTGGATTTATCTGTGTCAGAGCTGCCCTGGCAGGGGTCTGCCCACGCAGCCAGGAGCTCCCTTTCCACCCAGATTAGAATCACATGACCCTGGCGCACCCCAGTGCTTGCCTGCGCTCAGCAGAGGTCTGGTCCAGAGGTGTGGTGGGTGGACGGGAGTGGAGAGGAGAGGTCAGAGACTGTTGGGCCATGGGCAGGGCCCCTTCTTGGGTAGGGGTATCCTCCCACAGAGGTGGGTAGCAGCAGAGGGGCTTAGCGCCACCCGCATCTGCATCCCCATGATAGTTTGGGTGTGGGGCAGAGTGTGGAGGGGTTGGCTGTGCCCTTCTGCCCCAGTGTCTGCAGCACAGGTGGGGGCAAAGGAATGCTGGGGACCCCAGTGCCCTCCCAGGGCCACAGGAGCTGGGCAGTGAGGGTGCAGGGCATGGGCTCCATGGATGGTGGCACCCTACGAGTGGCTGTGGTGCTCACAGGCCCCATCCGCAGGGGTGATCCTGTACATCCTGCTCGTGGGCTACCCACCCTTCTGGGACGAGGACCAGCACAAGCTGTACCAGCAGATCAAGGCCGGCGCCTACGACGTGAGTGCACTGGCCCCTCTCTGACGTGCTCCCTTCCTCCAGGTGTGGCCGGGTAAGGGCAGCATGGGAAGAGGCCAGGAGTAGGGTGAAGCCACCTGTGGCCAGGTCCTGGGTCGTGCTCTCCCAGATTGGTGGCCAGAGATGAAGCCCCTTGGAGAACTCTGGCCCCTGCCCGAGAGGGGGCTTCAGGCCTGGCTGGGGCACTGTTTCCTTCTGCAGTTCCCGTCCCCCGAATGGGACACTGTCACTCCTGAAGCCAAAAACCTAATCAACCAGATGCTGACCATCAACCCTGCCAAGCGCATCACAGCCCATGAGGCCCTGAAGCATCCGTGGGTCTGCGTGAGTCGCCCTCGGTGCCAGTGGCGGGGAGGGGGCTCCTGGTGGAGGTGGCCTCAGACCACCCCCCTGGCGAGGGCCCCAAGAGGGTCCTGTTCCTGACACCCAAGAGCTCCCCTGGGTCCCCTGGGTGCTCCTTGTGGCCTCTGGCTTGGGACACACCAGCACGTTTGTGAGGCCTGGGGCTTGGAGGGCATTGGAGGGTAGAAGCAATCCCTTCCTCCCAACTGCAGTCCTGTCTGTGAGGGACAGAGTGGTGAGGCAAGGGAAAGGCAAGTCTTAAATCCCAGGCAGGTTGGGGGGACGGATGGCCCTTGCTGCAATGGTGGCTGATGGCTCTTGGCATGTGGGGACCCCGGGGTGCCGCAAGCCTTGCCACCCTGGCCTCTCCCTTGTGCCTTGGGCTCCTGGCTGCCATATGACCACCCCTTTCCCCACAGCAACGTTCCACGGTAGCCTCCATGATGCACAGACAGGAGACTGTGGAGTGTCTGAAAAAGTTCAATGCCAGGAGAAAGCTCAAGGTGAGGCCCTGGCCCCTAGTCCCAGGCATGGCCATGCTTCCCTGTGTCCCTCTGGGCTGGAGCAGAGGGGCCTTGGAGGGTCTGGGCAGACCTAGGGGTTGCTGCTGCCCCCAGGACTGAGTGTTAGCAAGTCCCAGACTGGATGCATCAGGTGAACTCAGGCCAGCTTGGGAACGAGTCCAGAGGGGCCGTGGGCCAGGTGTGGCCCCTCCTAGTTGTCTGTGCCACCTCGGAGCAGCCCTTGGAGGGGCCGTCCTGAAGTGCTGGCTGCAGGCTCCTCATACGCACCATCTGGCAGTCACATTCTTTAGTACAAGCAAGTCTGAAGCTTCCGGCTCAGACAGGTTTGGTAAGGAGAGCGGAGCCACACACACTGGTCTTGGGTGGGCCGGGGGAGGTCGGGGAGGGAGGTGGGCACCAGTAGGGTATCCGACCTGCCTGCTTTGGCCAGGGCTGGCTCCGGTGACCGCACTCTACTCGTGAGTTCCAGGCTGGGGACTTGTTGCCTGACTGCCCTCTGCTGGTCTCTGAGCGGTTCTCCCCGGAAGCCCCAGGACTGGTGCCCTGTCTGAGCCTGTCAGGAAAGGAAGGGGCTGTCAGGGAGCTGGACCCCGGAGGAGCTGCCAAGGTGACCAGCTGTTCTGGTGACCACTGAGGCGTGAGGGGTCTTGAAGCAGTTAGAAACTGTAGTTGGTCAACAGGTTTAGGCCCAGGGTGTGTGTAATTCTGGAAATAGGTGATCTGCCTCAGTGCGGCTGCTGGGTTCCTGGAGCTCTTGCCTCTCTGGAAGGCTGAGGTCATGTCAGCCTCATGACCATGAGTCTGAGCATCTGGGCAGGAGGACAGGGGTCTTATCCTGGCCAGAAGCCAGCAGGGAACACTGATGGGACAGCCCTGGTTTTATCTGTGTCTCTCCCCAGGGAGCCATCCTCACCACCATGCTGGCCACACGGAATTTCTCAGGTGAGCCTTTCTTCTCCAGAGAGACAGGGGCTGCCCCATCCCTGCTGGCCCATGCAGGAGAGCGCCTCCTTCCTCACCAGCCTCTCCACCCCTCCTCTGCGGCAGGCCCTCCCTCGGCGTCTGCCTCACTCAGTTCTGAGACCCACTGCCCACCTGGCCCCTCTGGGCTCCCACCTTGGGTGATACCACAGGGTCCAGCCCCCTGAGGCCATCACCTTCGTGCTGGGTCTGTGTCCCTCCACCCCGTGAACACGAGCGTCTGTGCTGCCCCAATGGGGCTCACAGCATCGTGTGTGTCTGTCCAGGCGTTTGTCGGGCATCTGTGTGGCCTCCTTGTCATTTTGAGTGCTCTGAGCAATGTGTTTTGTGCGGGAGGAGGGCAGAAGGGATGCGGGGTGATGCGGGAGGCTCGGGGGCCTCCTTCCGAGTTCTGGATGAGCTGCAGCCTCCTGCCCCGGCCGCTCAGAGTGGGTGGTTGGGAGGCAAGTTCTCTTGGTGGGGTGTGGGGTGTGGTGGAGGGGTGGGGTCTGTTATAGACCCCTGAGGCCCAGGGCGCTGGCAGACCCATCTGGGGCATGACGTTAGCCCCAGAGTGGAGCCGGCAGCCCAGGTCTGGACAAGCTGTGCCCGTGGCTTCTCCGTCGTCCGACACTCCGTGTGCGAGCGTCTGTGATCCGTCTCTCTCGTTGTCCGTTTGCATCTGGCGCCCCCCACCCGCCATCCTGTTACTTTTGCTGTGATGCTGTACTGCCGGGAACGCGTGCACACGGTCACACCAACACTAATAGGACTGTCCTGTCTGCTGTGTGCTCACCACACCCTTCGGGCACGAGAAGCCCCCACTGGGGTTTTCTAAGGAGAAAGGAGGCAAATGCTTTTCCGTGTCAATCAGTCCAATCTTGTTTTCACTCTCTTGAGCAAAGGATTCTGGAACCATCTGTCACCTAAACTTTAACTCTAATCTTCTTCTGCTTCCTTTGTCTCTTTTCTTCCCTTACCTCGCCCACCCCTCGTCTGTGTCCGCCCACCCCTCCCTTCCCCTCGTCTCTAACCCGGTGCTAACAGTGGGCAGACAGACCACCGCTCCGGCCACAATGTCCACCGCGGCCTCCGGCACCACCATGGGGCTGGTGGAACAAGGTAGATGTGTCTCGACCAGCGTCCCGCCCGCTCCCGCCCATCCCTCCTGCCAGCATGCAGCCCCCTGCTGCACACAGCCGCTGGCTGGGCTCCAGAGCCGCCCCAGAGGCCGCCAGGCCCCCGGGAGCCCCTGCTCCCGTGTGGTCACATCCCAGCAGAGCCCACCGCAAGGGCAGGGAGGCAGCCCCCAAGGCTCCTCACCTGTAAGAGGAGGGGCTGGGCTAGGTGACCCATGGGCCACACCAAGCCCTTCTGGTCCTGGCCCCTGAGGTCTGGGGGTCTGGAGACCCCCATTAAGAATGGCCTGGGCCCCACAGGGAGCCACTGGACCTGCTGCTGGGGGGTCTGAGTCCTGAAAGGAGAGCCTTGGGGAGCAGGGCCAGAGAGGCAGAGGCCCTTGGGGCAGACCCTCACCCTGCCCCTTGGGGGCCGCACGGAGACGGTGGTCTGTGCTGCTGAGTCCCACACGTGCATGTCTGCCCCGAGCCTCCCCCAAGGACAGGCCGCTCTGGAGCGGGGTGGGGCTTTTAGGCACCCAGAGGAGACTTTCAGGGTTTCCTCTTGGGTTGTTTCTGCAAAGTCCTCCTCCCCTGGCACCAAACCCTGTGAGGAAGAAGGCCGGCACTGCCCACCTGCTCCTCTGGGCTGTGCAGGGCCAGAGCCCAGAGGCCCAGGTTGGCTTCTGCCCACCTGCTGGCTTGTGACCATGGACAGACCCCATGAGGGCTAAGTGACCCCAAGACCTCCTTGCAGCTCCAGCCTGAGCTGAGGCCTGGTGAGAGCTTAGGTTAGGCCAAGCTGGCAACGCCTGGCCACAGAACACAGAGGGCTAAAGGGCTAACCCCAAGTCCTCCCTGGGCTGAGCTACCGAGTTCCCTGTCAGTGCCTCCAACATGGGCTGGGGACCGAGCAGAGGTTCTAGGGTGCTGGGGACTGCCTTCCCCAGGCCTCCTCATGACCCCACAGGGTAAGCAGCCTGGCCTTCCCAGCCAGAGACCTCCTCCTGGGGAGGCCCAGGCCGTCCTCAGGGAGGGCAGTCTGTTCTCCTCCCATGAGCCCAGTGGATGTGTCTAGCAGGCAGCACCCCGGGAGGGCCCTCCTGCGTCTGCTCCATTTGACAGGCCTTTCCAGAGCACAGGCGGAAGGGGGCTGTGATTAGAAAAGGGTGAGGCTAGTGGCTTCTGGGGAGGTGCTGCTGCCCAGGTGACAGTGCTGAGAGACAGCTGCCTCTACGCTGCCCTGTGCCCGGGGCTCCTGCTGCAATGCCCGCCTGCCTGCAAGTGAACGTGGGGCGACGGTGCATGAGGCCCTGCATGTGTGGCTCCACCCTGGGCGCCGAGAGCGGCTCTGTCCTGGAGGGTGGTCAGTGCATGTGGACAGAGCCCAGCATGGCTGTCCTGGGTGACCAGCTAGGGGGACAAGGCAGAGTTGGGGCTGAGGGGACCGCCCATCCTGCTAGGTCAGCCCAGCTCAGCCATACCACACGGCAGTGAGCAGGGAGCTCAGTTCTCTGCCCATGGCAGCTGAGTCTGGTACCATCCAGTCAGAGTCTGGTACCAGCCCATGTGGCATAGCCCCCTCGACCCTCAGAGAGATCCCATCTGTCAAGTGTGCTTCAGTTTGGCCTCTGTGGTCTCTCCTGCACTGATCGGGTGTAACGGCATAGGAGACCCAGCGTCCGGCCAGCTGCAGGGTGGCAGCAGTTGCCCTGGCCTGGAGACCTGGGAATGGGCAATGCCTTCCCAGGATGGAGGGCAGAGGGTCTCTCCTTGTCCCACAGAGGCCTGCGGAACCCCCAGCCCAGGTATCTGGGATGCCTGTGACTGCTCCGCCTACTCTAGGCTCCTGCGGCACCTAACGCATGCTTTGAACTTGAGACACAGAAAGGCAGTTCCCGTGCCCTTGAACGCTAGTGTAGATGGGTGTCAACAGGACTCTGGCCACGGTGAATCTGTAGTTAGTCCCAGACAGAAATATGAAATGAGCAGCCCCCCAAAAAATGGGTGGCCAGGAGCCATGCGCTTGGGAGGGCCGGGCCTGTGCACCCCACACTCACCCAAGGCGTGCACAAGCGATTGTTGTAAAAGCGGGCTCACAAGGAAGGATGTTTGGGAACTGACTGAGACCACAGGGGCATCTGCTGCAGGGCTTCCCAGAGCGCTGATGGCAGCGTTGGCCTGAGTCCTTCAATGAGGGCTGGTTTGTACGTGGCATTTGCCGCCCACTGGACTGTGAACTTCTGTCTTTTTATTTCCCACTGCTGCTGTGGTACATCTCCAGCAGCACAGTTTGGAAATGCAGGTTTTGATAAGCTCAAGGATCTAAATGGAACCCTCAGTACCAAGGACTGTCCGGGGTCTCTGTCAACCCCGCCGATGGGCCTAACTGTGTTGCCTCCTTTCCTGTGAGGATTTTCTGAGGACATGCCCGGGGAAAGAGCTCAGTTCCGCTGCTGACTGGGGCGCCGTGCTGGCCCCAGTTCCAATGCAGAGCCTGGCTGGACGTGCCGCTGGGTTGGCAGAGGTTGCGTGCCTGGCTGTCCCCTCGGGGGTGGGTAGAACCTGCCTTCTGCACACCGCCTGCTTCAGTTGGCCACAGCTTTTTAAAATGTGTGTTTCTGGAAGGGACTGGGTCCCTTCCTTGCCTGTTCAGCTCCCCACGACAAATGTCCTCAAGGCGAGGCTGGATGCCTCCTTCCTCGGGCTCCTAAGAGGAGCCTGTCCCCCAGCCGTGTCAGGCAGCTGGTCACCAGCAAGGACAGTATCCCCTAGCTGCAGCCTCTGGCTGGCTGGCGCTGGGCAGATGTTTCTGAGATGAGTCGTGTGTGCTGGAGATGGGAGGGGAGCAGAGAGGGCGGGATACACAGACAGGTGAGGGGGCTATGGGGGCCTTGGAACCCTGAGTTCTGAGTCTTCAAGACTCTCCCTCCACAGCCAAGTTACAGGGAAGCAGATTTGAGCCACAGGGAAGCAGATTTGAGCCACAGCGAAGGGGAGAGTTTTCAGTTTGCGCTGTAAGGAAGTGGGCAGTCGGCATTTCTGGTCCTGGGAACTCACTGGGCAGGGCTGCCTTGGGGCATCAGGGAGGTGGTCCTGTGCGCAGCTTCACCAGGTGGGGCCTTAGGCCTGGGGACGGGAGAGTGATGCCTGAGGCCCCTCTACTTCTCCATGGATCCTGGGAGGGACTCCTGGGCTTGATACAAAATTGTTGAGCGTTAAGAGATCTGTGAAGAAAGGGAGGCTGGGAATAGAAACTGTGCCCACTGCACATGGGGTCCCCGGGGCCACGTGCAGCCACTGGTCAGGCACGACCCCAGTCCCAACAGAGCCCAGGAGGGGCCAGGGCCATGGAGGAGGAGCACTGGGCATGTGGACAGGGAGGGGGTGGTCAGCAGGCAGCAGGCCCAGGCCTGTCTGTGTCCTGCGGGGTGCAGCGTCCTGATCTCCACGGCAACCTGGAGCACCCAGCGTCAGAACCACCGGGAGGGCTTATGGAACAGATGTCCCGCCCTGGAGAGGTTCTGGCTCAGGAGGGTGGGGTGGGCCTGGGAATTTGCATTTCTGACTGTACAGGGCAATTCTGCTGCTGCTGCTGCTGGGGTGGGGGAAGGATCCCATTTGAGAAGCGCTGCAGTCCTAGGTTGAAAGGTGCCTGTCTGTCCCCACCAAGGCCTGTATGGGCAGCCCGGGGTCCCCAGGCAGGAGAACCCAATTTCACGGCCTGGCCAGCCAGGGTCCTGGAGCCAGGAGATGGGGGAGGGGTGGGGGGGTTGCTGTGCCACCTTCCTTCCCGGCTTGGCCCGGGGGCAAGCATCCCCACACTTCCCACGTCGTCATCCCCTGGGCTCCAGCCTGGCTGCCTCTCTAACCCTGTTGCACCGGCTGGCCGCATGGCCCTGGCTCTTTTTGGTGAGCGTGGTCCAGGACAGGTCACCTGTGAGTCCTGGGCCCGCAGGCTTGCGCCCCTTCCTGAACCAACACAAATCTTGTTTTCTCTCTCTCTCTCTTCCTTCCTCACTCCCTCCCCTTCTCACCTTTCCTTTTCTGTAAGGTAAGCTGACTTCCTCTTTTGGTTTATTTTTTATTTTTTTATTTATTAGTTCTGTAATTAAAATCCTAACAGCCGTGGAGAGTGTGGGCACCAGGGGCTGGGGCCAGGCCCCCCTGACCTCTGCGGGGGAGTGTTGGGTGAGGCGGAGACCCCGCTGCTGGGACCAAGTGTCCTCAGGGGCTTGTGGGCAGAAAGGCCTGTGCTGACCCCAGTCTGCACAGAAGCGGCCACAAAGCCAGGGCTGCCGGGCAGCTCGGAATGAGGGCGAGCAGGGCTGCCCTCGGTGCCTGAGCTGAGAGGCCCACTGGGCAGAGCTCTGAGGCCTGGGTGCCAAGGTACGGGGGTCTGAGAGCAAGGTGAGCGCCTGGGCTGGGATAAGGCCCTCTGAGTGGGCGGCCAGCTGCAGCCCACCCACCCCTACCCCAGGATGGCGTGGCCCGGGAGGGCATGACCTCTGGGGTGCTGGCTCAGCTGCCCCCACCCCAACCTGGCACCGCTAGTCCTGAGTTCCCATCATGGAGGAGGCAGCATCCTGCCTTCCTCTAGGAAGAGCTTGCATGTGGCCCAGAAGCCAATGGGACTCCCGAGCACCCACGCGCATCTCTGGGTCTGCCCAGAGGAGAAATCCGGATGCCTAAAGGAGCCCCAGGGTCACGGAGGAGGCTGGAGACAGGGCTGTCCTGGCGTGACGGGATGGCCCCCCACCTGCTCAGAGCCAGCTTGGGTGCTGGAGCCACACTTGCCTCAGGACCCTGGGCTTGCTCTTGGGGAAAGAGTGGGGTCAGGCAAAGGGGTGGGGGTGCGCTGCAGCGAGACCCAGGCCCAGCACTCACCATGCCTTTTTCCTCCCCATGCAGCAGCCAAGAGTTTACTCAACAAGAAAGCAGATGGAGTCAAGGTGAGGCTCCGGCCGGGCCCTGGGGTGCTGGGGGGCCCAGGGCCTGCAGCTTCACCCCCACTCCCTGGGGCTCCTGCTCTGGAGTCCCCCTCCCCCCATATCCTGGCAGACACGGGATGGGGAATTGGCGAGTGAGGGGCTTCTCCCGCCTAAGGGTTCCTCTTCCCTCTCTCCACAGCCCCAGACGAATAGCACCAAAAACAGTGCAGCCGCCACCAGCCCCAAAGGGACGCTTCCTCCTGCCGCCCTGGTACTGAGCTCCTCAAACTCTGCCTCTCAGCCCCTCCTACGCCCCTGGCTGTGTGATTGCTGCTGGTCAGAGGGGGCCTGGTGAAGGTGGGGTCCGGCCCCGCCTGGCCTGTCTGACAGCACTCGCATGGCCCCCGCCCCTCATCCCTCACCAGTGGTGAAGTGGAGAGAAGAGGCCACTGTTGCAGGAGGCTCCACTTCAGACAGGTTTAGGGCTCCTCTGGGGAGCCCCTGACTGAGACCCACAGATGTTGGGGTACTGGGGAGAGGCCCAGCCTCCCACCCATGTTGACTTGTGGATGTCTCTCCAGGAGTGTTCAGGAAGTCAGTGAGGCAGAGGACACCCTCTCCCCGCCAGGACCCCACCCTTAGCTCCCCCACCATCCTCAACAGGCCGACCCACAGACCACTCCCAGGGTCTGGCTTGGTGGGGCTGGGCCAGGCTCTGCAAGGAGAACAGCCCGTAGTGGCACATTCAATGGCCCGTGGGGAGACGGGGCCACAGTGGTGCAGTAGAGAGGTGTCTAGGTCAGGGCCATCCAAGGAGGGGGCTTGCCGTCACGTCTGTGTTCCCTCAGGAGCTAGCACACCCGTGCTGCTCTGTGGCTGCCTGAGAGGCAGGACTTAGGGGCTCCCTGCCGGGGAGGGGAGGGATCCCCACCATGCTCCGCTCCGACTGCGCCCCTCAGTGCCCCTTGCCCTGGGGGCTCCTACAGGTGAACCCTACAGCAGTACTCCCAAGGATGTAAAGTTGTGGCTGGTGGGTGCCGGCCTTCCTGCTGGGGCACTGTGCTGTGTCCCCTCAGCTGTCCTAAGAGCTTTGGGGCTTGCTGGCCCATAAGTCCCCACATTTGCTGGAAGCAGGTTTGGTGTCCCCTGAGAACCCCAGGCCAGGCTTCGGGAGCCAGCCCCAGACCACCCACGGGAATACCGGGTTTGCCAAATGGCCACCCTGAGACCCAGGAGAGGAGAGCGGTCCTGGGAGGGGCGAGCTGCTCAGAGCAGCCAGGCCATGGCTGGAGGGTGGCCTGGTGCCAGCCTACCTAAGGCCTTCCAGTGGCCAGGGTGGCCCACGTGCCAGCCTCACAGCCAGCCCCATCTCGGACCCTGTCCATCCCATGTGCCACCCCCACCCCCATGACATCTTCAGACCTGTGCCCCCCACCACGCTGGGGCACAGGTTCCAGCAGCAAAGGGTGGGGAGAACTCCCCAAGGCCGAGCCTGGCTTCTCTGGCTCCCACACACATTGTGCAGCTTGTCGGGGCCCCACGCAGTCCATCTCCTGCCCTGGACAGCAGCACCTCCGCCAGCCTGGACAGAGCTCCTGTCCATTCCATCCCTGCCGTCTGACCCAGGCTCCTCCCGCAGCTGCTCCACGCCGCCTCCATCCCTGTCCCCCACTCTGCTCTGCACTTCTTTCTCGCAGGCTCTGGCCACCCACGCCTCCTCTGTCTCCCTGTTCCCCTCCTGGTGGTCTCTGCTTCCTCCTCTTCTCACTTTCCCTCTCTTTCCTTCCTCTGTGTCTTCCTTCTTCTGTAGGAGCCTCAAACCACCGTCATCCATAACCCAGTGGACGGGATTAAGGTACTGCCCCCCTTTCCTCCTCCCGCTTTCCCCAGACAGGAGGCTCCAGGCCAGGAAAGAGGTCTGGGGCAGCATTTGTGCCAGAGTGGAGGGCAGATGTCCCATGGCCCTGGCCACCCCTCCCCACAGCACAGCAGGGCCCCAGTCCATCTTTATGGACAACAACACGACAGACTGGTTCAGGCCCCAGGCGTGCCCCTGGAGGTGCTTGGCACAGTTGCGCCCAGTCCCCATGTGGCTGACACTCTCAGACCAGGGCTCCGTGTGTCCCACCCACCGCAGGTGGTAGGGCTTCCTGAGGTCTGGAGCGGGGCCTGCATCTCAGGAGCTGTGTCCTTGACCCTCCTGGCTATCCTCCACCCCACCTCCCTCACGCGGCCCCCAGTGCTTCCTGCTGAGCAGACCCTCCCTCCTCTGCTCCCCTCTCTGCTCTGGCCATCAGCTCCCATCACATTGACATCATCACTTTGGGGCCAGGGAAGGGGCTGGCTCTCTGGGGTGGTGGGAGGGATGGGGCCAGCAGCCAAGCCATTTCCAGGACTTCCAAAACAGCGCCGCTACACCCAACACAGCCCTCCAGCCCAGCTCCCACCTAGGCCTGGGCTCCTTACAGAGCCCCCAGAGTGCCTCTGTGGGGACCCCCACTTCCTTCTGGCCAGTGCCACCACCCAGCCCATCATCAGAAGACATCTTTCTCCATGGCAGGGACCAAGGGGCACCCATGGTGCTAGGCCAGGACCTGGGTGTTCTCCCCACCTGGCAGCTGGGGATGGGTGCCCCTGGGACCCATGTGTGTCTGGGGTGGGTCATGTTCTCTGCAAGACTCCTAAACAACCTTCTGGGCTGTGGTGAACTCTGACCCTGCACCTAAAGACCTGTAGTTCTGGTCTAGGGCCCCCGAGCAGTGTCCAGGCAGTGTCCAGACCAGGTGGCGGTCCCCCAGGGACCTCGTGAGATGTTTCCTCTGAGGAGCAGAGCAGGTCTCCTGGGGAGCTGGGGGATGGTCTTTTGAAGGGCAGCATCCCTGGAGCAGGGTGGGAGAGACTGGGCCACCTCTGCCCTCTAAGGCCACCTGAGAGGTGAGGCCGGGGCCTGGCTGGACGTCCAGTCCCGGAGGGGCAGGTGCCCTGAGGGAATGTGGGTGGCAGGAGTGCTCTGCCTGGGGCCAGGCCAAGGTTCCTGGAGCCCTGTGCGGATCTGCAGAGCTACTGGAAACACCTCACCCTGTATTTTGGATGACAGCGGCTGCTGCTTCATCGGAACCAGCCAGTCCCATTGTGTTTTACGTCTTGGAATTTCAAAAAGCCCGTTTTCCTCTCTTGTTATAGAGTCGGCTGAGCATACCAGTCTCTGTGCCAGGCTCATCTTGCTGGGAGAATTGGAACCCTCATGTGTTGGGGATGCAGGGTGGCCACAGCACTAGGGTGGCAGGGCCATCCTCGGACTCTGTGCCAGCCTGTGCCGGCTGCCATGAGAATGCGCCCTGGTGAGGGGCACCCTCCCAGGGACCAGCACAGAACTGGGTGTCTTCTCCAGTCACTGCCGCATTAGGTCCACAGAGCTGGGGCACTGCAGCCACCAGAGGGCATGTCCCCTGAGCCCCTGGCCTTTAAGCCCGGTCAAAGCAGCTGGGGCAGAGGTCAGCCTCAGAGCCTGGGCTGGTCCTGATGCAGGCCCAGCCCTGTCCACCTGCCCTCAGCCACGTCCCACCTGTGCTTGGCCGCATCCTGACCCACTGCCTCCCGTGTTTCCTCAGGAGTCTTCTGACAGTGCCAACACCACCATAGAGGATGAAGACGCTAAAGGTACCTGCACTTGCGTCCTTGTCCTGCAGCGGCCTTGGCACTGCTGGGCTGCTCTTTGAGGCGGGTGGGACTTGTGCAGAGTCAGCTCTCCTGCGATGCCTGGTGTGTGCATGTGTTGGGGGGCTCGGGGACCCTGTAGCTGCAATCCCACCCCAAGCCTGGGTGTCAGGCCTGCCCAGAGAGTGGGAAGTGTGGCAGAGATGACTGGCAGCCGGGCAGTCTCAGTCACCGCATCCAAGTGAGGAAGCCACGGCTTTGCGCAGAGGCAGGTTCTCCACACCAGGACCCTCACAGGGAAACAGGTTCATGGGTAGAACTTTTTCCAAGATGCTGTCGTTGTCTTAAAGCTCCTTAAGCTTGCATTTCTGTCCATCGTGCACTTGCCGAGTGGCCGGGCAGCTGGGTGGGTGCTTCCGTGTTTGCCTTTGCTGAACCAGGAGTGGCCTCCTGCGGTGGGTTTCTGCACCACAGATTCCAGGGCCCCCTCCCTTGCTCACCCAGGCCAATGTCTTGTGTGTTCCTCAAGAGGCCCCCAGGGCACCCAGCACTGGGGCAAGTTCCATGGAGTCCGCTGCCTCCAGACCACCCACATGGGGCCTCCTGACCCTCATCACTCACACGGTCACCTAATAAGCCCTACGCTGTTCTCAGGGCTGCCCCGGTGCCTGACAAGGGTCAGCCACTCTGCCAGTTTAGGGGAGAAAACTTCTCACCTGTCCAAAGCTTAGCCTTGCTCCTGCCCACGCTATCCAGCTATGACACTGTCCCTGAGCAGAGATGAGCACAGGACCTCAGGCCCTGCATGCCACAGAGTGGGTGTGCGATTCCCCTGCAGTCTGGAACAGGCCCGAAAGGTGACAGCATGGAGGCTGTCCAGAGGTTCTGCCATCACCCTCAGCCCGGTGGGGCGCTGAGCAGTGAGGGAGGGGACCTGGGAGGGGGGCCCAGCCTGGATCCTGCAGGGGAGAAGAGAAGACACCCCGAAGCAGCAGTTGTGGCTCAGATCTGAGCCCGAGCAGCCTCTTGAGGTGGAGGCAGACACCCCCCACCCCACCGGGTGCAGAAAGAAACCTTGCCAGGCTGCCCTGAGGCTGGTACAGAGTCCAGGCAGGCCCAGTGATCATGCCCCTACGATGACTATCACTCCCCCTCCGTGGGCCTGGCCTCTGCTGGCTCTGGCCAGGAGTGGTCACAGCACTAGGGTGGCAGGGTGGCCTCTGACTCCATGCCAGCCTGCACTGGCCTGTGCTGCCCTGGCCTCTGCTGGCTCTGGCACTGGCCCCGTGTTGGCTCCTTCAGCCTTCACATAACTGCTGCGGCCACCACAGGCCCAGGACCCCCATAGGGTGGCCACCCCACCTCCACCCCAGGAGTCCCAGGTATCCAGCTGTCATCCCCTTCCTCCCTCCTGGCCTCCCCCTGTCCTTCTCCAGTTGCATTCTTTTCCTGCGGGTGCCCCACACACCTGCCTGCCTCACCTGTTCCGCCTCAGCCCCCAGGGTCCCTGACATCCTGAGCTCAGTGAGGAGGGGCTCGGGAGCCCCAGAAGCCGAGGGGCCCCTGCCCTGCCCATCTCCAGCTCCCTTTAGCCCCCTGCCAGCCCCATGTAAGTAGCCTGGGCCCTGCTGCTCTGGGGGTCATGTTGGAGGGCTGGTAACCCCCTAGAGGGGGCCCCCTAGAGGGGCCGCTCCAGAGCCAAGGGCAGGCTGAGCATGGACCCTGGCTCCAGCCTCATCACCCCACAACCCCTCACTGGGGCTTCCCAGGACGGCCCCAGCCCATCGAGCCTCACCTCTTTGTGAGGTAGGCCCTGGACCACTGTCCTGCTCAAAGTCACTGGGCAGGATAGGAGGCCCCGGAGGCTCGGGCCTCAATTCCGGTCTTCAGGGTTGGCACAGGCCTCACTCCACCTCAGCTTGCGGGAGGGGGGAGCTCCTTGCTGTTGAGGCAGGCTCTGATCCTGGGCCTGACCCCAGGCCCCAAGGGGTCTGGAACACGGGACCCCTACCACTGACCTCCTCTGCCTTGCCGCCTCCTCGTATGTCTGTCTGCCTCATGTTCACGTCTCATCTGTTCCACCCCAGCCCCCAGGATCTCTGACATCCTGAACTCTGTGAGAAGGGGCTCAGGAACCCCAGAAGCCGAGGGCCCCCTCTCAGCGGGGCCCCTGCCCTGCCTGTCTCCGGCTCTCCTAGGCCCCCTACCCTCCCCATGTAAGTAGTGGCCCCAGGCCTGCCGCCTCTGCTGCCAGACAGCTCCCTGCGAATGGCCGGCGCTCAGCAGCTTCCCACCTGCGTGCACAGCCCAGCTACCCTGCCCCGGCGCCGCAGCCTGGCGTCCTGCCCTGGTGGGGCTTCCTGTGGGCTCTCACCCTAACCAGCAGAGCAGCTCCTGGCTTCTCCCTTAGGGGCCCAGCCCCTTACACGGTTCCTGCTCCCACTGCTACTCCCCGCTCGCTGTCCAGCCCCAGGCCCCTCCCAAAAGGATCTGTCTGGCCCCTCTGAGGCCCCCCATGTCCCTAGACCCTCTCTGCTCATCACTGTCCCAGCCCCAGACTTCACACCCACCCAGGGGCCCTGCCCATGGTGCCCAGGAGCCTGCACTCAGGGCCACCCTGGTTCCTGATGTGACCCCAACCCCTGAGTGCCCTTCCTCAGTCTAGGGGGCTGAGGAAGGTGCCAGAACTGAAACCCCGGCCAGGGTCCCTGGGGCTCACGAACAAGGGGATAGTATGGAGAATCATAAGCCTGGGCTCCGCTGACCTGGGCTGTCCTCATGGGGCCAGGCCAGGCCAGGCCTCCTCTGTACCGCCCGTGACTCCCGCCTCTCCCTGTAACCCTGTCCAGCGTTCCTCAAGGGCCACTTACCTGACAGCTTCTTGCTGGCCAGCAGCCTCTCCCTGGAGTGTGCCCTCTGCCCACAGCAGCTTCAGCCCATGCCGCCCGACAGCCAGAGCATCCACCCTTCACTCCTGCAGCCTCCTCTTCACGCACCACGCTGTCCCCAGCAGCACCCTCTGTCCTTCTGTCTCCCTCTGTCTCCCCATATCCCCCTTGGTCACCCTACAACCTCTCTACCCACTTCCGTCCCCCTAAGTTCACCCTCTATCCCTGCATCCCCCTCTGTCCCCCAAATTCCCCTCTTTCCCTCATGTTTCTGTTTTCCTCCCCAAACTCCGCTCTGTCCCCCACACCCCCTTCTGTCCCCCACACCCCTTTCTGTCTCCCACACCCGCTCTGTCCCCCACATCCCCCACTGTCCCCACACACCCTCCTCTGTCACCCACACACCCCTCTGTCCCCCACACCCCCTTCTGTCCCCCATACCCTTCTGTGTCCCCCACATTCCCCCCTGTCCCCCACATCTCCCTCTGTCCCCCACATCCCCCTCTGTCCCCCATATCTCCCTCTGTCCCCCACACTCTCCCTCTGTCCTCCATATCTCCCTCTGTCCCCCACACTCTCCCTCTGTCCCCCACATCCCCCTCTGTCCCCCA